>NC_090436.1:505223459-505527572 GCF_031143425.1 Pleurodeles waltl
GTCCTACCTTTTAAATACACTGCACCCTGCCCATGGGGCTGCCTATGGCCTACCTTAGGGGTGCCTCACATGTACAAAAAGGGAAGGTTTGGGCCTAGCAAGTGGGTACACTTGCCAGGTCGAATTGGCAGTTTAAAACTGCACACACAGACACTGCAGTGAAAGGTATGGTCCATGTTTACAGGGCTACTTATGTGGGTGGCACAATCAGTGCTGCAGTCCCACTAGTAGCATTTGATATTCAGGACCTGGGCACCTCTGGTGCACCTTACTAGGGACTTACCAGTAAATCAAATATCCCAATCATGGATAAACCAATCAACAGTACAATTTACCTGGGGAGCACTTGCACTTTAGCACTGATCAGCAGTGGTAAAGTGCGCAGGGGCAATAAACCACAAAAACAGAGTCCGGTAAACCATAAAAACAGGAGGTCAGAAGGCAAAAAGACAGGAGAGACATGCCAAAAAGCTGCCAGGCCTAACACATGGCTTATCACTCGTAAATGTATCCAGGTGTTCTCCATGGGCATGGGGAGATTAAGTGATTTGCCCAGAATCACAGGACGTTGTGCCAACACCGAGGCCCCAGCTCCTGAGGCGGTCACTTTGCCCGCTGCCCTACATCCTCTCCCCAACATGTGCTATCAATGGCCCCCACCACATGTGGGAGGCAGGTAAAATCATAAAAATCAGCCTTCACATTGGCTAGATCCTCTTGTCAGGGGAACCTGATATAGCTGTCAATGTGTTTCACCATTGCAGTGAGGAAATCCTTCAACACCAGATGGAATATAGGTTGGTACACACCAGCAGATAGGGCCACTGTGTGTTAGAAGGACCCTATGGCCAGGAAGTGCAATACTCATATGACTTGTACAATGGGTGGTATGTTGCTTGGATAACTAATAGCTGGCATCAGATCTGGCTCCAACTGATGGCATAAGTCCACTATTGTTTGCAAATTCAGACGGTACAGCTGTATGATATGGCGTTCTTCTATGGTTTGAAGGTCTGGCAGTGGATGGTAGACAGGTGGTTGTCGCATCTTCCCTCTCCCAGGGTACCTATATGTGACAAAACATGATTTTGAACATTAGTCAGTATGTCCACTGCAACATACATGATGCATCCCAACAATATCATGTGTCAAATCATTTCAGGCTGCATAGACATGACACCCAGTACACATCAAAGCTGGCAACTACTCAAGGGTCACTTGTGACCTTCAAGGTTTTCAACACATATGCCCATAGCATGGATTTGGATGAAACTTAAAGATGTGCTATACAATAGCCCCTCAAATTGTGACTGTACATTCTGACCACCAAAAAGCCTGTCTGCAGTGGTGGCCTGTGCACCACCGTCAAATGCCATCTGTGCCCTGCAACAATCTACAGTGGTGGTTAAGTAGAAGAACTTTCATGACAAGCCAGAATAAGGATGTTTGTGATTCCACAAATCACATATTGTAGGTGGGATGCAGTTTATAAAGCCAAATACAGCATTTCAGGCTGCCAAAATGGCAGATGCCTGACCTTCTCCACTGGGCATGGTGAACTGCCTGCGACTGCTGACAGAAGTTGTCAGGGTGGTAGGCGGCTGTAACCGCAACGTACACAGCCATAATCTAACGTTGTTGTTGGTGGCGATCATGGCACAATGGCTGTGTCTGCCAGTGCTGATGACTGCGTATGTGGCGGACATGACAGCCTGTTGTGCACATTCACACACTTGACTCCTGACACTGTTGCCAGCAACACCTCCACTACCTAATCTGCTAAGTGCCACCTCTAGGAGCAATCATGCCATGTTCAGCAGGTGACAAGGCCCCTGTTTTCACTCAAGAGGAGCTGGAGAGGGTTGTTGAGGTCCTACTCCTGTATCAATAGCTCCATGGCTCACCAGACGAGCAGGTAAGAATCTCATAGGCACAATTGATACTGTTCAACACCATCTTTTCCCTCCTCACAGGCTACAATGTGACCCTGTGTGCCAGTAATACCTCTTGTGTGCCTGTTGTTGCAGTCGGTGTGGCATCAATGGGATGTACAAGGTGCAGGTACTGGTGGCCAGTACTATAGGTTACGTTCACATTGTGTTGTGTGAGTTTTTTGGTGTCCTAGATCCTCCTTGTGTTAGATGCACATAACTTGTTGAGGAGACTTTACTGCCATCCACTGCCATCTCTTTCTTTATGATAGTTGTAAATGTTAGACAACAAGTATGTGCATGGAAGCATTTGCTGTGTATGCATCTTTTCTGAGTCGTTTGAGGATCTTGTAAGAATGTGTATAGTAGCACAGATCTTTCAACCCACATCGGGCCTTGCCAAACTGTCATCTGGAAGGCATATCCTCACTCACTATGTCCTTCAGGTTGCCACACACATCACATGCCAAATTGCTGATGGCCACATGATATACTGTCATGCATGGAAGTGATGGAAATGGAGTGGCATGTAGGTTCTGTATGTTCAGCCTGCAGAGACCAGGGCCTGTCAAATGTATCTCCCAGTATGGGACACAGTTCGGGCTGTGGGAGGGTCACTGTTGCTATGTAACTGTGGTACTGTGCACACTCCCTGTACACATGTTGATCTGGGCATGTGGAGAATATGATGCTGTAGTGGCACAACTTGCCCTAAATGCCTCAGCCCATTGACTAAATTTGGAATGGGTACTGGGGTACATCCCAGAAGTAGCCCATATGTGCATTATGCATCATTGTCAATATGTGTCTTTGACTCATGACAGGCCCCTTACTCCCATAGCTTCTGTGGTCACCTTCACATGAGTCATATTTGTACTGTATAGATGTATTGCACTGACGATAGTCCCACAGTGCAGACAGTGTGTTGATTCCTAGGAGGCTATGATATGTGAGTCAGTAGCTTGGTCACATAGCAGAAAGTGTACAATGCATACCTTTGTATGTTGGGCGCCATCTCTGTAGGATAGACAAATATGTCCAAAGAAGTGTTCTGTGGTATAAGTACATACCACAGAACCCACCCCCTGAAGTGGCATGAGTCTGCATTTGGTAGGCCACATGTCCACACATTGACAAGGAATACACTTTCTGTACCCACCATGCCAGTCCCTTCATTGTCACTCCAGTGTAAGACTGAAGTCTGTACCATGGCAGTTGCTTGTAGAGACTGTATTCAATGAGCCAATCTCACAGAGTATGAATGTGTTTGCCCATTCAGGCGTCAGGAGTTTACCCTTCAGAAGCCACATATGTGTGTAGTGTTTCATTGTGGCTCAGATCACAGTACATGTTGCTGGAGCATGGGCTAACTGATGTCAGTAGGCCTGCTTAGTCATTTTAGGCCCTGAGCGTGGTGGTGGGTTAGTCTGCAGATGGATATATATGTCTGTAGTCATGTCCCTCTACCTATGGGCGTGTGTACTTTACACTTGTGGCGTGTGAACCAATTGAACATTTCTAGCCAGACCGGCATTCACTTGTACAAAGACCCATCTTTGGCAACTCCCAATTGAAGTTTACTCGCCTGGGAGGATACTATTTGTCAAGTGTGTTAAGTAAAGGGAATAACCTGACTGCAACTTCCAGGAGGCAGTGTTTCTCTAACTCTAAACACCAGACCAGTGTTAACTTGTCCCAGCACTCTTGTTTGGCAACTCTCACCTGGGAGGACACCATCTGTGCAGTGTCGGAAGTAGAGAGAGTGATATGACTGCAAAGCCCAATAGGCCCTGTTACTCTAACTCCAACCATCAGCACCTTGGCCACTTGTCCAAATACCCTTATTTGTCAACTCTCAAATGAAGTATACTCACCTGGGAGTGATCAAGCACAGATCATGCACTAACCACAGATGTATCTGTCAACATAGCTCCATATTGACTTGCTAACCCAAGGTGAAATATTGGAGGACAGGAATGTCACCTTACCTGGTGTGTATAACAAGTATTGATTAGTCCTCAAGATGCATCACCAGAATGTTATTGGCAGTAGACACATTCACGCTGCACTAGGTACTTGATGACTCCAGTCACATATACAATAAATGTCCTGGGTTTCCCTGCATCACACGCAACTAGGCCTCCTTATGGGCAAAGCCATATCTTGCCTAGTCACTGTTTTGCCTACGCTGGTGGCAAGATGTCATTTTCAGGCCATCCTCCTGAATGCTAATGATCTACACATTTCAGCAGCTGCTTGAGTCAAAATGAATAGGCATGCTTCACACATGGCATATCAATACACCCAGTACCATGGTTACTTGCCACAATTGGATTAACTGCAACTTAACTTTGTACAAGGTCTCTGCTTACTGTAACACTAAACCATTGGAGGTAGATGTCACAATACAACCAGTAACATTGTATGTTATACATCAACAGGTTGAGCTGCCACTGGGCACACAGAGGCCACAGAGGGGACTGCCACTATCCCCCTGGATGAAGCCCTCAGTGAAGAAGACACTCCTGAACGTCTGGATGTGGAGGACGGTTCTGGCCCATCTGGGCAACCGGGTCAGATGGCAACAGTGAGTCTCACTGTGCCCACATCAATACCTCCCAGGATGGTTGGCTCAACATCACAGGCAACCATGCGGCCCCTAACCTATCCCCTAGCACAGAGTCTTCCATCTTGTGTCCCTCAGTCCTGGATACTGAGTTGCAGTGCAGCACTTCTGCCAATGAGGGTCCAGGAATGAGTTAGAGAGGGCTCCTTGTGGGAAGGGCACTGGCCCTTGAGGTAGGCTGCATGGGAGGGATATAGAGATCCACCAAACAGACAACTTGCATTTTGATGGAATAGAAGCTCTTTCTGTTGCAATAGAGTTGTTCAGTGGCCTGCGGTGGCATCGAGTCAACATGAAATGAAATGAAAATGAAATGTGTAGATTTATATAGCACGGTGTTAGGAATAGGGTCTCTAGTTGGCAGTCGGTTTGCACCCTGTCCAAGTAGGGACCCTCACTCTTGTCAGGATAAGGGAGATACCGGCTCAGATAACCCCTGCTCATCCCCTTGGTAGCTTGGCACGAGCAGTCAGGCTTATCTCAGAAGCAATGTGTAGAGCATTTGCACATAACACACAGTAATAAATGAAAACACTACAAAAGGACACCACACCATTTTTAGAAAAATAGCCAATATTTATCTATATAAAACAAGACCAAATACAATAAAAATCCAACAAACAGTAATATAAATATGAATTCTGCAATATTTACTTAAAAATACAGTTCCTTGAAGTCGATAGCTCCACCTGGTGCTATCACAGCGTTGTGATCAACAAAACCAACAGTTCAGGCTGACTACGGCGTTGCGGGCCAGCTACGGTGTCGGGAGGACCCGCAAACAGTACTTTTGGAATTGCAGGGCGTCATAATCCTCCCGGTGAGCTCTGGAGAGCAGCTTCGCTGCCATCGCAGTGTCAGTTCCAGATTCGGTACGGGAGTCGTCGGGCCCTTGAAGTCACACATGTTGCGGATCGAACTCAGGGCTGATGAAGTCAGGAGCGCTGGCGTTGATGGGGTCGGGCTGCAGTGTGAAGTGGGACGATGTGATGTGCGGTGCCCACAGGTCACGGTGCAGACAGCGGCTCAGTGATGGCATCCAGCGGCGTCGGTTAGACCAGGGCTGTGGTGTGAATCGGAGCGGTGCGACGTGCAGTGTCATCAGGTCACGGTGCAGGGAGCATCGTCGTCATTGCTAAATCGCTGTCATCAGTAGGCCAAAGCCGGCATTGCGGGATGGGGCGGTGGTTTGTGACCCTCGTGAGCAGTGTCCGCAGGCCACGGTTCAGACAGGGATGCCTGGTGACGACACTGGAGTCGACGGTGCTGCCGTTAGTGGACCGGGGCTGCGGTGCGGGATGGGACGGTGCTTCGTGCTCCTCATGAGCGGTGTCCACAGGTCATGGTGCAGGCAGCGGCATCGGTGTCGTTGGGGATGCCCAGGTTGCAGTGTGAGCAGGGTATATCACACCCCAGGTGCGAGCCGTGGCTTGGTGAAGTCGTCTGATGACCGTCAGTGAGACCAGGGTGCAAAGTGGGGTAGTGAGGCTCCATGCAGCGGCAGCAGGTCACGGTGCAGGCCACTGGCGTCATTGGTGGCGTCACTGTGGTTTCTCCTCTTAAACAGCACAAAACCCACAGTTTCCACTGCTGCAGGTCGAGGAAACTGAAGTCTTTGCTGTCCTTGAGACTTCCAATAGGAGGCAAGCTCTACTCCAAGCCCTTGGAGAAGTTTCTCAAGCAGGACACACAGCAAAGTTCACCCATTGCACTCTTGTCAGACAGAAGCACAACTGCAGTCCAGCAAAGAGACACAGCAAAGGGACAGTACTCGTCCTCCAGCTCTTCAGCTCTTCTCCTGGGCAGATGTTCCTCTTGATTCTAGAAATATTCTAAAAGTATGTGGTTTTGGGTCTACTGATAATACCCCTTTCTTCCTTTGAAGTTGGCAAACTTCAAAGTAAAGTCTCAAGTGTTTGTAAGATCCTTCCTTGTCCAGGCCAGGCCCCAAACACACACCAGGGGGTTGGAGACTGTATTGTGTGAGGGCAGGCACAGTCCTTTCAGGTGCAAGTAACCACTCCTCCCTCCACACTAGCTCAGATGGATCATCAGGATATGCAGGCTACACCCCAGCTCCCTTTGTGTCACTGTCTAGAAAAGAAGTGTAACTGGCCCAACTGTCAAACTGACCCAGACGGGGAATACACAAACAGGCAGAGTCACAGAATGGTTTCAGCAAGAAAATGCCTATTTTCTAAAAGTGGCATTTTCAAACTCACAATCTAAAAACCAACTTCACTAAAAGATGTATTTTTAAATTGTGAGTTCAGAGACCCTAAACTCCACATTTCTGTCTGCTCTTAAAGGGAATCTGTGCTTTAAAGTGATTTAAAGGCAGCCCCCATGTTAACCTATGAGAGAGATAGGCCTTGCAACAGTGAAACCCACGTTTTGCATTATTTCACTGTTAGGACATGTAAAACAAACCAGTTCCTGTCCTACCTTTTAAATACACTGCACCCTGCCCATGGGGCTGCCTATGGCCTACCTTAGGGGTGCCTCACATGTACAAAAAGGGAAGGTTTGGGCCTAGCAAGTGGGTACACTTGCCAGGTCGAATTGGCAGTTTAAAACTGCACACACAGACACTGCAGTGAAAGGTATGGTCCATGTTTACAGGGCTACTTATGTGGGTGGCACAATCAGTGCTGCAGTCCCACTAGTAGCATTTGATATTCAGGACCTGGGCACCTCTGGTGCACCTTACTAGGGACTTACCAGTAAATCAAATATCCCAATCATGGATAAACCAATCAACAGTACAATTTACCTGGGGAGAACTTGCACTTTAGCACTGATCAGCAGTGGTAAAGTGCGCAGGGGCAATAAACCACAAAAACAGAGTCCGGTAAACCATAAAAACAGGAGGTCAGAAGGCAAAAAGACAGGAGAGACATGCCAAAAAGCTGCCAAGTCTAACACATGGCTTATCACTCGTAAATGTATCCAGGTGTTCTCCATGGGCATGGGGAGATTAAGTGATTTGCCCAGAATCACAGGACGTTGTGCCAACACCGAGGCCCCAGCTCCTGAGGCGGTCACTTTGCCCGCTGCCCTACATCCTCTCCCCAACATGTGCTATCAATGGCCCCCACCACATGTGGGAGGCAGGTAAAATCATAAAAATCAGCCTTCACATTGGCTAGATCCTCTTGTCAGGGGAACCTGATATAGCTGTCAATGTGTTTCACCATTGCAGTGAGGAAATCCTTAAACACCAGACGGAATATAGGTTGGTACACACCAGCAGATAGGGCCACTGTATGTTAGAAGGACCCTATGGCCAGGAAGTGCAATACTCATATGACTTGTACAATGGGTGGTATGTTGCTTGGATAACTAATAGCTGGCATCAGATCTGGCTCCAACTGATGGCATAAGTCCACTATTGTTTGCAAATTCAGACGGTACAGCTGTATGATATGGCGTTCTTCTATGGTTTGAAGGTCTGGCAGTGGATGGTAGACAGGTGGTTGTCGCATCTTCCCTCTCCCAGGGTACCTATATGTGACAAAACATGATTTTGAACATTAGTCAGTATGTCCACTGCAACATACATGATGCATCCCAACAATATCATGTGTCAAATCATTTCAGGCTGCATAGACATGACACCCAGTACACATCAAAGCTGGCAACTACTCAAGGGTCACTTGTGACCTTCAAGGTTTTCAACACATATGCCCATAGCATGGATTTGGATGAAACTTAAAGATGTGCTATACAATAGCCCCTCAAATTGTGACTGTACATTCTGACCACCAAAAAGCCTGTCTGCAGTGGTGGCCTGTGCACCACCGTCAAATGCCATCTGTGCCCTGCAACAATCTACAGTGGTGGTTAAGTAGAAGAACTTTCATGACAAGCCAGAATAAGGATGTTTGTGATTCCACAAATCACATATTGTAGGTGGGATGCAGTTTATAAAGCCAAATACAGCATTTCAGGCTGCCAAAATGGCAGATGCCTGACCTTCTCCACTGGGCATGGTGAACTGCCTGCGACTGCTGACAGAAGTTGTCAGGGTGGTAGGCGGCTGTAACCGCAACGTACACAGCCATAATCTAACGTTGTTGTTGGTGGCGATCATGGCACAATGGCTGTGTCTGCCAGTGCTGATGACTGCGTATGTGGCGGACATGATAGCCTGTTGTGCACATTCACACACTTGACTCCTGACACTGTTGCCAGCAACACCTCCACTACCTGATCTGCTAAGTGCTACCTCTAGGAGCAATCATGCCATGTTCAGCAGGTGACAGGGCCCCTGTTTTCACTCAAGAGGAGCTGGAGAGGGTTGTTGAGGTCCCACTCCTGTATCAATAGCTCCATGGCTCACCAGAGGAGCAGGTAAGAATCTCATAGGCACAATTGATACTGTTCAACACCATCTTTTCCCTCCTCACAGGCTACAATGTGACCCTGTGTGCCAGTAATACCTCTTGTGTGCCTGTTGTTGCAGTCGGTGTGGCATCAATGGGATGTACAAGGTGCAGGTACTGGTGGCCAGTACTATAGGTTAAGTTCACATTGTGTTGTGTGAGTTTTTTGGTGTCCTAGATCCTCCTTGTGTTAGATGCACATAACTTGTTGAGGAGACTTTACTGCCATCCACTGCCATCTCTTTCTTTATGATAGTTGTAAATGTTAGACAACAAGTATGTGCATGGAAGCATTTGCTGCGTATGCATCTTTTCTGAGTCGTTTGAGGATCTTGTAAGAATGTGTATAGTAGCACAGATCTTTCAACCCACATCGGGCCTTGCCAAACTGTCATCTGGAAGGCATATCCTCACTCACTATGTCCTTCAGGTTGCCACACACATCACATGCCAAATTGCTGATGGCCACATGATGTACTGTCATGCATGGAAGTGATGGAAATGGAGTGGCATGTAGGTTCTGTATGTTCAGCCTG
This sequence comes from Pleurodeles waltl, assembly GCF_031143425.1. Taxonomy (NCBI): domain Eukaryota; kingdom Metazoa; phylum Chordata; class Amphibia; order Caudata; family Salamandridae; genus Pleurodeles; species Pleurodeles waltl. The sequence continues at coordinate 505,232,938 of NC_090436.1, forward strand.
CAGAGACCAGGGCCTGTCAAATGTATCTCCCAGTATGGGACACAGTTCGGGCTGTGGGAGGGTCACTGTTGCTATGTAACTGTGGTACTGTGCACACTCCCTGTACACATGTTGATCTGGGCATGTGGAGAATATGATGCTGTAGTGGCACAACTTGCCCTAAATGCCTCAGCCCATTGACTAAATTTGGAATGGGTACTGGGGTACATCCCAGAAGTAGCCCATATGTGCATTATGCATCATTGTCAATATGTGTCTTTGACTCATGACAGGCCCCTTACTCCCATAGCTCCTGTGGTCACCTTCACATGAGTCATATTTGTACTGTATAGATGTATTGCACTGACGATAGTCCCACAGTGCAGACAGTGTGTTGATTCCTAGGAGGCTATGATATGTGAGTCAGTAGCCTGGTCACATAGCAGAAAGTGTACAATGCATACCTTTGTATGTTGGGCGCCGTCTCTGTAGGATAGACAAATATGTCCAAAGAAGTGTTCTGTGGTATAAGTACATACCACAGAACCCACCCCCTGAAGTGGCATGAGTCTGCATTTGGTAGGCCACATGTCCACACATTGACAAGGAATACACTTTCTGTACCCACCATGCCAGTCCCTTCATTGTCACTCCAGTGTAAGACTGAAGTCTGTACCATGGCAGTTGCTTGTAGAGACTGTATTCAATGAGCCAATCTCACAGAGTATGAATGTGTTTGCCCATTCAGGCGTCAGGAGTTTACCCTTCAGAAGCCACATATGTGTGTAGTGTTTCATTGTGGCTCAGATCACAGTACATGTTGCTGGAGCATGGGCTAACTGATGTCAGTAGGCCTGTTTAGTCATTTTAGGCCCTGAGCGTGGTGGTGGGTTAGTCTGCAGATGGATATATATGTCTGTAGTCATGTCCCTCTACCTATGGGCGTGTGTACTTTACACTTGTGGCGTGTGAACCAATTGAACATTTCTAGCCAGACCGGCATTCACTTGTACAAAGACCCATCTTTGGCAACTCCCAATTGAAGTTTACTCGCCTGGGAGGATACTATTTGTCAAGTGTGTTAAGTAAAGGGAATAACCTGACTGCAACTTCCAGGAGGCAGTGTTTCTCTAACTCTAAACACCAGACCAGTGTTCACTTGTCCCAGCACTCTTGTTTGGCAACTCTCACCTGGGAGGACACCATCTGTACAGTGTCGGAAGTAGAGAGAGTGATATGACTGCAAAGCCCAATAGGCCCTGTTACTCTAACTCCAACCATCAGCACATTGGCCACTTGTCCAAATACCCTTATTTGTCAACTCTCAAATGAAGTATACTCACCTGGGAGTGATCAAGCACAGATCATGCACTAACCACAGATGTATCTGTCAACAGAGCTCCATATTGACTTGCTAACCCAAGATGAAATATTGGAGGACAGGAATGTCACCTTATCTGGTGTGTATAACAAGTATTGATTAGTCCACAAGATGCTTCACCAGAATGGTATTGGCAGCAGACACATTCACGCTGCACTAGGTACTTGATGATTCCAGTCACATATACAATAAATGTCCTGGGTTTCCCTGCATCACACGCAACTAGGCCTCCTTATGGGCAAAGCCATATCTTGCCTAGTCACTGTTTTGCCTACGCTGGTGGCAAGATGTCATTTTCAGGCCATCCTCTTGAATGCTAATAATCTACACATTTCAGCAGCTGCTTGAGTCAAAATGAATAGGCATGCTTTACACATGGCATATCAATACACCCAGTACCATGGTTACTTGCCACAATTGGATTAACTGCAACTTAACTTTGTACAAGGTCTCTGCTTACTGTAACACTAAACCATTGGAGGTAGATGTCACAATACAACCAGTAACATTGTATGTTATACATCAACAGGTTGAGCTGCCACTGGGCACACAGAGGCCACAGAGGGGACTGCCACTATCCCCCTGGATGAAGCCCTCAGTGAAGAAGACACTCCTGAACGTCTGGATGTGGAGGACGGTTCTGGCCCATCTGGGCAACCGGGTCAGATGGCAACAGTGAGTCTCACTGTGCCCACATCAATACCTCCCAGGATGGTTGGCTCAACATCACAGGCAACCATGCGGCCCCTAACCTATGCCCCTAGCACAGAGTCTTCCATCTTGTGTCCCTCAGTCCTGGATACTGAGTTGCAGTGCAGCACTTCTGCCAATGAGGGTCCAGGAATGAGTTAGAGAGGGCTCCTTGTGGGAAGGGCACTGGCCCTTGAGGTAGGCTGCATGGGAGGGATATAGAGATCCACCAAACAGACAACTTGCATTTTGATGGAATAGAAGCTCTTTCTGTTGCAATAGAGTTGTTCAGTGGCCTGCGGTGGCATCGAGTCAACATGAAATGAAATGAAAATGAAATGTGTAGATTTATATAGCACGGTGTTAGGAATAGGGTCTCTAGTTGGCAGTCGGTTTGCACCCTGTCCAAGTAGGGACCCTCACTCTTGTCAGGATAAGGGAGATACCGGCTCAGATAACCCCTGCTCATCCCCTTGGTAGCTTGGCACGAGCAGTCAGGCTTATCTCAGAAGCAATGTGTAGAGCATTTGCACATAACACACAGTAATAAATGAAAACACTACAAAAGGACACCACACCATTTTTAGAAAAATAGCCAATATTTATCTATATAAAACAAGACCAAATACAATAAAAATCCAACAAACAGTAATATAAATATGAATTCTGCAATATTTACTTAAAAATACAGTTCCTTGAAGTCGATAGCTCCACCTGGTGCTATCACAGCGTCATGATCAACAAAACCAACAGTTCAGGCTGACTACGGCGTTGCGGGCCAGCTACGGTGTCGGGAGGACCCGCAAACAGTACCTTTGGAATTGCAGGGCGTCATAATCCTCCCGGTGAGCTCTGGAGAGCAGCGTCGCTGCCATCGCAGTGTCAGTTCCAGATTCGGTACGGGAGTCGTCGGGCCCTTGAAGTCACACATGTTGCGGATCGAACTCAGGGCTGATGAAGTCAGGAGCGCTGGCGTTGATGGGGTCGGGCTGCAGTGTGAAGTGGGACGATGTGATGTGCGGTGCCCACAGGTCACGGTGCAGACAGCGGCTCAGTGATGGCATCCAGCGGCGTCGGTTAGACCAGGGCTGTGGTGTGAATCGGAGCGGTGCGACGTGCAGTGTCATCAGGTCACGGTGCAGGGAGCATCGTCGTCATTGCTAAATCGCTGTCATCAGTAGGCCAAAGCCGGCATTGCGGGATGGGGCGGTGGTTTGTGACCCTCGTGAGCAGTGTCCGCAGGCCACGGTTCAGACAGGGATGCCTGGTGACGACACTGGAGTCGACGGTGCTGCCGTTAGTGGACCGGGGCTGCGGTGCGGGATGGGACGGTGCTTCGTGCTCCTCATGAGCGGTGTCCACAGGTCATGGTGCAGGCAGCGGCATCGGTGTCGTTGGGGATGCCCAGGTTGCAGTGTGAGCAGGGTATATCACACCCCAGGTGCGAGCCGTGGCTTGGTGAAGTCGTCTGATGACCGTCAGTGAGACCAGGGTGCAAAGTGGGGTAGTGAGGCTCCATGCAGCGGCAGCAGGTCACGGTGCAGGCCACTGGCGTCATTGGTGGCGTCACTGTGGTTTCTCCTCTTAAACAGCACAAAACCCACAGTTTCCACTGCTGCAGGTCGAGGAAACTGAAGTCTTTGCTGTCCTTGAGACTTCCAACAGGAGGCAAGCTCTACTCCAAGCCCTTGGAGAAGTTTCTCAAGCAGGACACACAGCAAAGTTCACCCATTGCACTCTTGTCAGACAGAAGCACAACTGCAGTCCAGCAAAGAGACACAGCAAAGGGACAGTACTCGTCCTCCAGCTCTTCAGCTCTTCTCCTGGGCAGATGTTCCTCTTGATTCTAGAAATATTCTAAAAGTATGTGGTTTTGGGTCTACTGGTAATACCCCTTTCTTCCTTTGAAGTTGGCAAACTTCAAAGTAAAGTCTCAAGTGTTTGTAAGATCCTTCCTTGTCCAGGCCAGGCCCCAAACACACACCAGGGGGTTGGAGACTGTATTGTGTGAGGGCAGGCACAGTCCTTTCAGGTGCAAGTAACCACTCCTCCCTCCACACTAGCTCAGATGGATCATCAGGATATGCAGGCTACACCCCAGCTCCCTTTGTGTCACTGTCTAGAAAAGAAGTGTAACCGGCCCAACTGTCAAACTGACCCAGACGGGGAATACACAAACAGGCAGAGTCACAGAATGGTTTCAGCAAGAAAATGCCTATTTTCTAAAAGTGGCATTTTCAAACTCACAATCTAAAAACCAACTTCACTAAAAGATGTATTTTTAAATTGTGAGTTCAGAGACCCTAAACTCCACATTTCTGTCTGCTCTTAAAGGGAATCTGTGCTTTAAAGTGATTTAAAGGCAGCCCCCATGTTAACCTATGAGAGAGATAGGCCTTGCAACAGTGAAACCCACGTTTTGCATTATTTCACTGTTAGGACATGTAAAACAAACCAGTACCTGTCCTACCTTTTAAATACACTGCACCCTGCCCATGGGGCTGCCTATGGCCTACCTTAGGGGTGCCTCACATGTACAAAAAGGGAAGGTTTGGGCCTAGCAAGTGGGTACACTTGCCAGGTCGAATTGGCAGTTTAAAACTGCACACACAGACACTGCAGTGAAAGGTATGGTCCATGTTTACAGGGCTACTTATGTGGGTGGCACAATCAGTGCTGCAGTCCCACTAGTAGCATTTGATATTCAGGACCTGGGCACCTCTGGTGCACCTTACTAGGGACTTACCAGTAAATCAAATATCCCAATCATGGATAAACCAATCAACAGTACAATTTACCTGGGGAGCACTTGCACTTTAGCACTGATCAGCAGTGGTAAAGTGCGCAGGGGCAATAAACCACAAAAACAGAGTCCGGTAAACCATAAAAACAGGAGGTCAGAAGGCAAAAAGACAGGAGAGACATGCCAAAAAGCTGCCAGGCCTAACACATGGCTTATCACTCGTAAATGTATCCAGGTGTTCTCCATGGGCATGGGGAGATTAAGTGATTTGCCCAGAATCACAGGACGTTGTGCCAACACCGAGGCCCCAGCTCCTGAGGCGGTCACTTTGCCCGCTGCCCTACATCCTCTCCCCAACATGTGCTATCAATGGCCCCCACCACATGTGGGAGGCAGGTAAAATCATAAAAATCAGCCTTCACATTGGCTAGATCCTCTTGTCAGGGGAACCTGATATAGCTGTCAATGTGTTTCACCATTGCAGTGAGGAAATCCTTCAACACCAGATGGAATATAGGTTGGTACACACCAGCAGATAGGGCCACTGTATGTTAGAAGGTCCCTATGGCCAGGAAGTGCAATACTCATATGACTTGTACAATGGGTGGTATGTTGCTTGGATAACTAATAGCTGGCATCAGATCTGGCTCCAACTGATGGCATAAGTCCACTATTGTTTGCAAATTCAGACGGTACAGCTGTATGATATGGCGTTCTTCTATGGTTTGAAGGTCTGGCAGTGGATGGTAGACAGGTGGTTGTCGCATCTTCCCTCTCCCAGGGTACCTATATGTGACAAAACATGATTTTGAACATTAGTCAGTATGTCCACTGCAACATACATGATGCATCCCAACAATATCATGTGTCAAATCATTTCAGGCTGCATAGACATGACACCCAGTACACATCAAAGCTGGCAACTACTCAAGGGTCACTTGTGACCTTCAAGGTTTTCAACACATATGCCCATAGCATGGATTTGGATGAAACTTAAAGATGTGCTATACAATAGCCCCTCAAATTGTGACTGTACATTCTGACCACCAAAAAGCCTGTCTGCAGTGGTGGCCTGTGCACCACCGTCAAATGCCATCTGTGCCCTGCAACAATCTACAGTGGTGGTTAAGTAGAAGAACTTTCATGACAAGCCAGAATAAGGATGTTTGTGATTCCACAAATCACATATTGTAGGTGGGATGCAGTTTATAAAGCCAAATACAGCATTTCAGGCTGCCAAAATGGCAGATGCCTGACCTTCTCCACTGGGCATGGTGAACTGCCTGCGACTGCTGACAGAAGTTGTCAGGGTGGTAGGCGGCTGTAACCGCAACGTACACAGCCATAATCTAACGTTGTTGTTGGTGGCGATCATGGCACAATGGCTGTGTCTGCCAGTGCTGATGACTGCGTATGTGGCGGACATGACAGCCTGTTGTGCACATTCACACACTTGACTCCTGACACTGTTGCCAGCAACACCTCCACTACCTGATCTGCTAAGTGCCACCTCTAGGAGCAATCATGCCATGTTCAGCAGGTGACAGGGCCCCTGTTTTCACTCAAAAGGAGCTGGAGAGGGTTGTTGAGGTCCTACTCCTGTATCAATAGCTCCATGGCTCACCAGAGGAGCAGGTAAGAATCTCATAGGCACAATTGATACTGTTCAACACCATCTTTTCCCTCCTCACAGGCTACAATGTGACCCTGTGTGCCAGTAATACCTCTTGTGTGCCTGTTGTTGCAGTCGGTGTGGCATCAATGGGATGTACAAGGTGCAGGTACTGGTGGCCAGTACTATAGGTTACGTTCACATTGTGTTGTGTGAGTTTTTTGGTGTCCTAGATCCTCCTTGTGTTAGATGCACATAACTTGTTGAGGAGACTTTACTGCCATCCACTGCCATCTCTTTCTTTATGATAGTTGTAAATGTTAGACAACAAGTATGTGCATGGAAGCATTTGCTGTGTATGCATCTTTTCTGAGTCGTTTGAGGATCTTGTAAGAATGTGTATAGTAGCACAGATCTTTCAACCCACATCGGGCCTTGCCAAACTGTCATCTGGAAGGCATATCCTCACTCACTATGTCCTTCAGGTTGCCACACACATCACATGCCAAATTGCTGATGGCCACATGATATACTGTCATGCATGGAAGTGATGGAAATGGAGTGGCATGTAGGTTCTGTATGTTCAGCCTGCAGAGACCAGGGCCTGTCAAATGTATCTCCCAGTATGGGACACAGTTCGGGCTGTGGGAGGGTCACTGTTGCTATGTAACTGTGGTACTGTGCACACTCCCTGTACACATGTTGATCTGGGCATGTGGAGAATATGATGCTGTAGTGGCACAACTTGCCCTAAATGCCTCAGCCCATTGACTAAATTTGGAATGGGTACTGGGGTACATCCCAGAAGTAGCCCATATGTGCATTATGCATCATTGTCAATATGTGTCTTTGACTCATGACAGGCCCCTTACTCCCATAGCTTCTGTGGTCACCTTCACATGAGTCATATTTGTACTGTATAGATGTATTGCACTGACGATAGTCCCACAGTGCAGACAGTGTGTTGATTCCTAGGAGGCTATGATATGTGAGTCAGTAGCTTGGTCACATAGCAGAAAGTGTACAATGCATACCTTTGTATGTTGGGCGCCATCTCTGTAGGATAGACAAATATGTCCAAAGAAGTGTTCTGTGGTATAAGTACATACCACAGAACCCACCCCCTGAAGTGGCATGAGTCTGCATTTGGTAGGCCACATGTCCACACATTGACAAGGAATACACTTTCTGTACCCACCATGCCAGTCCCTTCATTGTCACTCCAGTGTAAGACTGAAGTCTGTACCATGGCAGTTGCTTGTAGAGACTGTATTCAATGAGCCAATCTCACAGAGTATGAATGTGTTTGCCCATTCAGGCGTCAGGAGTTTACCCTTCAGAAGCCACATATGTGTGTAGTGTTTCATTGTGGCTCAGATCACAGTACATGTTGCTGGAGCATGGGCTAACTGATGTCAGTAGGCCTGCTTAGTCATTTTAGGCCCTGAGCGTGGTGGTGGGTTAGTCTGCAGATGGATATATATGTCTGTAGTCATGTCCCTCTACCTATGGGCGTGTGTACTTTACACTTGTGGCGTGTGAACCAATTGAACATTTCTAGCCAGACCGGCATTCACTTGTACAAAGACCCATCTTTGGCAACTCCCAATTGAAGTTTACTCGCCTGGGAGGATACTATTTGTCAAGTGTGTTAAGTAAAGGGAATAACCTGACTGCAACTTCCAGGAGGCTGTGTTTCTCTAACTCTAAACACCAGACCAGTGTTCACTTGTCCCAGCACTCTTGTTTGGCAACTCTCACCTGGGAGGACACCATCTGTGCAGTGTCGGAAGTAGAGAGAGTGATATGACTGCAAAGCCCAATAGGCCCTGTTACTCTAACTCCAACCATCAGCACATTGGCCACTTGTCCAAATACCCTTATTTGTCAACTCTCAAATGAAGTATACTCACCTGGGAGTGATCAAGCACAGATCATGCACTAACCACAGATGTATCTGTCAACATAGCTCCATATTGACTTGCTAACCCAAGGTAAAATATTGGAGGACAGGAATGTCACCTTACCTGATGTGTATAACAAGTATTGATTAGTCCTCAAGATGCATCACCAGAATGTTATTGGCAGTAGACACATTCACGCTGCACTAGGTACTTGATGACTCCAGTCACATATACAATAAATGTCCTGGGTTTCCCTGCATCACACGCAACTAGGCCTCCTTATGGGCAAAGCCATATCTTGCCTAGTCACTGTTTTGCCTACGCTGGTGGCAAGATGTCATTTTCAGGCCATCCTCCTGAATGCTAATGATCTACACATTTCAGCAGCTGCTTGAGTCAAAATGAATAGGCATGCTTCACACATGGCATATCAATACACCCAGTACCATGGTTACTTGCCACAATTGGATTAACTGCAACTTAACTTTGTACAAGGTCTCTGCTTACTGTAACACTAAACCATTGGAGGTAGATGTCACAATACAACCAGTAACATTGTATGTTATACATCAACAGGTTGAGCTGCCACTGGGCACACAGAGGCCACAGAGGGGACTGCCACTATCCCCCTGGATGAAGCCCTCAGTGAAGAAGACACTCCTGAACGTCTGGATGTGGAGGACGGTTCTGGCCCATCTGGGCAACCGGGTCAGATGGCAACAGTGAGTCTCACTGTGCCCACTTCAATACCTCCCAGGATGGTTGGCTCAACATCACAGGCAACCATGCGGCCCCTAACCTATCCCCTAGCACAGAGTCTTCCATCTTGTGTCCCTCAGTCCTGGATACTGAGTTGCAGTGCAGCACTTCTGCCAATGAGGGTCCAGGAATGAGTTAGAGAGGGCTCCTTGTGGGAAGGGCACTGGCCCTTGAGGTAGGCTGCATGGGAGGGATATAGAGATCCACCAAACAGACAACTTGCATTTTGATGGAATAGAAGCTCTTTCTGTTGCAATAGAGTTGTTCAGTGGCCTGCGGTGGCATCGAGTCAACATGAAATGAAATGAAAATGAAATGTGTAGATTTATATAGCACGGTGTTAGGAATAGGGTCTCTAGTTGGCAGTCGGTTTGCACCCTGTCCAAGTAGGGACCCTCACTCTTGTCAGGATAAGGGAGATACCGGCTCAGATAACCCCTGCTCATCCCCTTGGTAGCTTGGCACGAGCAGTCAGGCTTATCTCAGAAGCAATGTGTAGAGCATTTGCACATAACACACAGTAATAAATGAAAACACTACAAAAGGACACCACACCATTTTTAGAAAAATAGCCAATATTTATCTATATAAAACAAGACCAAATACAATAAAAATCCAACAAACAGTAATATAAATATGAATTCTGCAATATTTACTTAAAAATACAGTTCCTTGAAGTCAATAGCTCCACCTGGTGCTATCACAGCGTCGTGATCAACAAAACCAACAGTTCAGGCTGACTACGGCGTTGCGGGCCAGCTACGGTGTCGGGAGGACCCGCAAACAGTACCTTTGGAATTGCAGGGCGTCATAATCCTCCCGGTGAGCTCTGGAGAGCAGCGTCGCTGCCATCGCAGTGTCAGTTCCAGATTCGGTACGGGAGTCGTCGGGCCCTTGAAGTCACACATGTTGTGGATCGAACTCAGGGCTGATGAAGTCAGGAGCGCTGGCGTTGATGGGGTCGGGCTGCAGTGTGAAGTGGGACGATGTGATGTGCGGTGCCCACAGGTCACGGTGCAGACAGCGGCTCAGTGATGGCATCCAGCGGCGTCGGTTAGACCAGGGCTGTGGTGTGAATCGGAGCGGTGCGACGTGCAGTGTCATCAGGTCACGGTGCAGGGAGCATCGTCGTCATTGCTAAATCGCTGTCATCAGTAGGCCAAAGCCGGCATTGCGGGATGGGGTGGTGGTTTGTGACCCTCGTGAGCAGTGTCCGCAGGCCACGGTTCAGACAGGGATGCCTGGTGACGACACTGGAGTCGACGGTGCTGCCGTTAGTGGACCGGGGCTGCGGTGCGGGATGGGACGGTGCTTCGTGCTCCTCATGAGCGGTGTCCACAGGTCATGGTGCAGGCAGCGGCATCGGTGTCGTTGGGGATGCCCAGGTTGCAGTGTGAGCAGGGTATATCACACCCCAGGTGCGAGCCGTGGCTTGGTGAAGTCGTCTGATGACCGTCAGTGAGACCAGGGTGCAAAGTGGGGTAGTGAGGCTCCATGCAGCGGCAGCAGGTCACGGTGCAGGCCACTGGCGTCATTGGTGGCGTCACTGTGGTTTCTCCTCTTAAACAGCACAAAACCCACAGTTTCCACTGCTGCAGGTCGAGGAAACTGAAGTCTTTGCTGTCCTTGAGACTTCCAACAGGAGGCAAGCTCTACTCCAAGCCCTTGGAGAAGTTTCTCAAGCAGGACACACAGCAAAGTTCACCCATTGCACTCTTGTCAGACAGAAGCACAACTGCAGTCCAGCAAAGAGACACAGCAAAGGGACAGTACTCGTCCTCCAGCTCTTCAGCTCTTCTCCTGGGCAGATGTTCCTCTTGATTCTAGAAATATTCTAAAAGTATGTGGTTTTGGGTCTACTGGTAATACCCCTTTCTTCCTTTGAAGTTGGCAAACTTCAAAGTAAAGTCTCAAGTGTTTGTAAGATCCTTCCTTGTCCAGGCCAGGCCCCAAACACACACCAGGGGGTTGGAGACTGTATTGTGTGAGGGCAGGCACAGTCCTTTCAGGTGCAAGTAACCACTCCTCCCTCCACACTAGCTCAGATGGATCATCAGGATATGCAGGCTACACCCCAGCTCCCTTTGTGTCACTGTCTAGAAAAGAAGTGTAACCGGCCCAACTGTCAAACTGACCCAGACGGGGAATACACAAACAGGCAGAGTCACAGAATGGTTTCAGCAAGAAAATGCCTATTTTCTAAAAGTGGCATTTTCAAACTCACAATCTAAAAACCAACTTCACTAAAAGATGTATTTTTAAATTGTGAGTTCAGAGACCCTAAACTCCACATTTCTGTCTGCTCTTAAAAGGAATCTGTGCTTTAAAGTGATTTAAAGGCAGCCCCCATGTTAACCTATGAGAGAGATAGGCCTTGCAACAGTGAAACCCACGTTTTGCATTATTTCACTGTTAGGACATGTAAAACAAACCAGTACCTGTCCTACCTTTTAAATACACTGCACCCTGCCCATGGGGCTGCCTATGGCCTACCTTAGGGGTGCCTCACATGTACAAAAAGGGAAGGTTTGGGCCTAGCAAGTGGGTACACTTGCCAGGTCGAATTGGCAGTTTAAAACTGCACACACAGACACTGCAGTGAAAGGTATGGTCCATGTTTACAGGGCTACTTATGTGGGTGGCACAATCAGTGCTGCAGTCCCACTAGTAGCATTTGATATTCAGGACCTGGGCACCTCTGGTGCACCTTACTAGGGACTTACCAGTAAATCAAATATCCCAATCATGGATAAACCAATCAACAGTACAATTTACCTGGGGAGCACTTGCACTTTAGCACTGATCAGCAGTGGTAAAGTGCGCAGGGGCAATAAACCACAAAAACAGAGTCCGGTAAACCATAAAAACAGGAGGTCAGAAGGCAGAAAGACAGGAGAGACATGCCAAAAAGCTGCCAGGCCTAACACATGGCTTATCACTCGTAAATGTATCCAGGTGTTCTCCATGGGCATGGGGAGATTAAGTGATTTGCCCAGAATCACAGGACGTTGTGCCAACACCGAGGCCCCAGCTCCTGAGGCGGTCACTTTGCCCGCTGCCCTACATCCTCTCCCCAACATGTGCTATCAATGGCCCCCACCACATGTGGGAGGCAGGTAAAATCATAAAAATCAGCCTTCACATTGGCTAGATCCTCTTGTCAGGGGAACCTGATATAGCTGTCAATGTGTTTCACCATTGCAGTGAGGAAATCCTTCAACACCAGATGGAATATAGGTTGGTACACACCAGCAGATAGGGCCACTGTATGTTAGAAGGACCCTATGGCCAGGAAGTGCAATACTCATATGACTTGTACAATGGGTGGTATGTTGCTTGGATAACTAATAGCTGGCATCAGATCTGGCTCCAACTGATGGCATAAGTCCACTATTGTTTGCAAATTCAGACGGTACAGCTGTATGATATGGCGTTCTTCTATGGTTTGAAGGTCTGGCAGTGGATGGTAGACAGGTGGTTGTCGCATCTTCCCTCTCCCAGGGTACCTATAAGTGACAAAACATGATTTTGAACATTAGTCAGTATGTCCACTGCAACATACATGATGCATCCCAACAATATCATGTGTCAAATCATTTCAGGCTGCATAGACATGACACCCAGTACACATCAAAGCTGGCAACTACTCAAGGGTCACTTGTGACCTTCAAGGTTTTCAACACATATGCCCATAGCATGGATTTGGATGAAACTTAAAGATGTGCTATACAATAGCCCCTCAAATTGTGACTGTACATTCTGACCACCAAAAAGCCTGTCTGCAGTGGTGGCCTGTGCACCACCGTCAAATGCCATCTGTGCCCTGCAACAATCTACAGTGGTGGTTAAGTAGAAGAACTTTCATGACAAGCCAGAATAAGGATGTTTGTGATTCCACAAATCACATATTGTAGGTGGGATGCAGTTTATAAAGCCAAATACAGCATTTCAGGCTGCCAAAATGGCAGATGCCTGACCTTCTCCACTGGGCATGGTGAACTGCCTGCGACTCATGACAGAAGTTGTCAGGGTGGTAGGCGGCTGTAACCGCAACGTACACAGCCATAATCTAACGTTGTTGTTGGTGGCGATCATGGCACAATGGCTGTGTCTGCCAGTGCTGATGACTGCGTATGTGGCGGACATGACAGCCTGTTGTGCACATTCACACACTTGACTCCTGACACTGTTGCCAGCAACACCTCCACTACCTGATCTGCTAAGTGCCACCTCTAGGAGCAATCATGCCATGTTCAGCAGGTGACAGAGCCCCTGTTTTCACTCAAGAGGAGCTGGAGAGGGTTGTTGAGGTCCTACTCCTGTATCAATAGCTCCATGGCTCACCAGAGGAGCAGGTAAGAATCTCATAGGCACAATTGATACTGTTCAACACCATCTTTTCCCTCCTCACAGGCTACAATGTGACCCTGTGTGCCAGTAATACCTCTTGTGTGCCTGTTGTTGCAGTCGGTGTGGCATCAATGGGATGTACAAGGTGCAGGTACTGGTGGCCAGTACTATAGGTTACGTTCACATTGTGTTGTGTGAGTTTTTTGGTGTCCTAGATCCTCCTTGTGTTAGATGCACATAACTTGTTGAGGAGACTTTACTGCCATCCACTGCCATCTCTTTCTTTATGATAGTTGTAAATGTTAGACAACAAGTATGTGCATGGAAGCATTTGCTGTGTATGCATCTTTTCTGAGTCGTTTGAGGATCTTGTAAGAATGTGTATAGTAGCACAGATCTTTCAACCCACATCGGGCCTTGCCAAACTGTCATCTGGAAGGCATATCCTCACTCACTATGTACTTCAGGTTGCCACACACATCACATGCCAAATTGCTGATGGCCACATGATGTACTGTCATGCATGGAAGTGATGGAAATGGAGTGGCATGTAGGTTCTGTATGTTCAGCCTGCAGAGACCAGGGCCTGTCAAATGTATCTCCCAGTATGGGACACAGTTCGGGCTGTGGGAGGGTCACTGTTGCTATGTAACTGTGGTACTGTGCACACTCCCTGTACACATGTTGATCTGGGCATGTGGAGAATATGATGCTGTAGTGGCACAACTTGCCCTAAATGCCTCAGCCCATTGACTAAATTTGGAATGGGTACTGGGGTACATCCCAGAAGTAGCCCATATGTGCATTATGCATCATTGTCAATATGTGTCTTTGACTCATGACAGGCCCCTTACTCCCATAGCTCCTGTGGTCACCTTCACATGAGTCATATTTGTACTGTATAGATGTATTGCACTGACGATAGTCCCACAGTGCAGACAGTGTGTTGATTCCTAGGAGGCTATGATATGTGAGTCAGTAGCTTGGTCACATAGCAGAAAGTGTACAATGCATACCTTTGTATGTTGGGCGCCATCTCTGTAGGATAGACAAATATGTCCAAAGAAGTGTTCTGTGGTATAAGTACATACCACAGAACCCACCCCCTGAAGTGGCATGAGTCTGCATTTGGTAGGCCACATGTCCACACATTGACAAGGAATACACTTTCTGTACCCACCATGCCAGTCCCTTCATTGTCACTCCAGTGTAAGACTGAAGTCTGTACCATGGCAGTTGCTTGTAGAGACTGTATTCAATGAGCCAATCTCACAGAGTATGAATGTGTTTGCCCATTCAGGCGTCAGGAGTTTACCCTTCAGAAGCCACATATGTGTGTAGTGTTTCATTGTGGCTCAGATCACAGTACATGTTGCTGGAGCATGGGCTAACTGATGTCAGTAGGCCTGCTTAGTCATTTTAGGCCCTGAGCGTGGTGGTGGGTTAGTCTGCAGATGGATATATATGTCTGTAGTCATGTCCCTCTACCTATGGGCGTGTGTACTTTACACTTGTGGCGTGTGAACCAATTGAACATTTCTAGCTTGGTGTTTCTGACATCTGTGTGACTCAACCATTTGTGCAAAACTTGTGATTGTAATCTTTTGATTTGTCTTTTGCACTAATGCCGATAAATGCCCATCAGAAGAAGGAGATATGGGGAGCTGTTGCCTGAAAGACGTGGACCCTTGGGGTCCACAGCCAGCAGAGCATGTACTGTCACAAGAGGTGGGAGGATCGAGACCCTGGGCCCAGAAGATAGCAGAGGTCCATCTGGGGCTACCCTCTCAACATGTGTGGGACGCATGTAGGACCATGACCCCCCTAATGTCCCACATACTGGAGGTGGTGTACCCAGACCTTGATGGGCGTTTGAGGGGAGCACAGCAGCCACAAGGGGGTGAGTACAGAGCATAATCACATTGCCATGTTAATGTGTTCATTTCTGATACCCCCCATGACAATTAGGGATGTGCCATGTGAGTATAATACAGGCCATATTCTACTCATGTGTGACACAGTAGATGAGTGATTGTGTAGATATGTAATGTGGTGCATAGTGATGTGCCTTGTCGAATGGCCCAGGGACCTAGACACAACTGTGTACAATCCACAAACAATGTGTTCTCCAGGGACAACATATGGCTAAGTACATTGATCAATCAAGTACTGTTTGTTGTTGTAGTGGGTGTAAATTCTATGCAACAGACCACTACTCCTCAGTGCTACAGGCCAAATGAAAGGAAGTGATGGATCAATGTCCTCAGCCATGTGTCTGGTTTAATGAGTATGTTGGCATCTGCCATCCAGAGGCTACATATCTTTAGTGTGTGACAGGTGCTAGTGCCTCACAACTGTCTGTAATGTGAAGATGGTCATCATACATGTGACAAAGCATACATTGATCTTTGGGTGCAGCTACAGATCAATATTTTCCCTCACTACTGTCTGTAACATGAAGATGGCCATCATACGTGTGACAGAGCATAAATTGTTCTTTGGGTGCAGCTACAGATGAACACTTTCCCTTAGTAAGTGGGGAATGTCCATGGACATGATTTGTGTGTAATCACTGCCAACATCCCTCATGCCTACATGTCTCCCTTTCTCTTTTGACATGTGTACGCTGCTGTTTCATGCATGGTTTACCTCTGTTCTTGGGATGATTCCTGTATTCCCTGACATATATGTGAATGCCACCCTGTATGTGGAATACGACATTTGCAATCGGAGTACATCTCATGTGGTGCCACAGACAGGAGTGTGTCACCATTGATTCTTGACTCACACATACCCTCAGCCATCATTGCATGACATTTGGCAATTAGAAGTGCAGTAGCAATGAGGGAATGGACAAGGTATTTTAGCCACAATGTGCATTTCTAGGCCATTGATGTGGCACCACGCAGCAAAGTGCACTGCACATGTGTAATTGGGAAGGTTTGTAACCTGACTGTTAGCATGCATCATGGATTGACTTGCACTTATGTTGAAATCACATGTGGTTAGATACAACCATTCATCCACAGGTATCTGGGTTTGCAGGACCAAAATAGAGACAGTGATGTAGCTTTTCACTGGGCAACATGTTGGGGGCCTTCTACAGGAACTTGCAAATCTCTGTGTCTTTCCAGCAAACAAAGGACTAATGACTTCTGCTAATGCAATCAGAGTGTGTAATTGCAAGGGGTGCTAGACATTAGTGGTGATGTCCCTGGGGCCTGATGATTCATTGCGTTGTAGATTTTCGGGACATATCTCTCTGACAATTTGCACATGATGTCTACAGTGTACATTTCCATGCCAAATGTGTGGCATATCAGAGCAACATTGGTACTACCTCCATGAATCCATTGGGACAACTTTCACTTGGTGAAGTGTGGATTGTGGATTTGTTTCCAGTGTGACTTGAGGATCTCCATGTCACCTTCTCCAGGCTACTCTACTGTTGTCAGCAACATGGAATGTTGTGGGAGCATCATTTCTTATTGTTGTGTGATGCTGTATGTGACCAATAAATGTATGCATGACCTTGTGTGGGATCTATGGGACTGCAGTTGGTAGTGGGCTACTATTGTATGACAACAGGTAAATGAGGTATGCTCCATGTGGCAAGACATTGAAGGTGATGTGACCTCCTACTTGTTCAATAGTTACTGTGATTGCATGAAATTCTAGTTGCCAGAGATCATGATTTTCCTGTGGGCAACTGTTGGCATACATATGGTATGATATATGTAGGAGCCATTTGGTGGAGTTTGTTGCTGGGACCTACTTGACATCATGGTAATGTTTGCTAATCAGGGCTGTTGTTCAAGTGTGATTAGGGGCATGGTGTGACCCTATTTTTCTTTGTATTTGCAGCATCAGCCCAGGTAGGTGAAAGAGACAGGGCACAGCCAAGTGGGGAAGCATCTGGCCATAGTACCTCCAGTCAAGACACCACCCAGACAGAGAGACCCAGTAGCCTAGAGGGTGAGGGGAGTGCCACAGAGGAGACCATCCTCATCATCGGATTCTACTTACAGTAGCCACTCCGTAGTGGTGGTGGACCCATTGGGACATACTCCTGTACCATCCTTGTCTACCAACAACCACAGTTCCATTGCCACCCTTCCTGTTGCTTCCCACTCAGTTGGCTGTGCCTGCTCTCTCAAAAGGGTGGGTCTCTCCTTTGCCACAGGCACTTTTGCCCTAGCCCCTATTACCCCTGGACATCCTGAGGAGTATCTCTGTGGGTCAGACTGCCATTGTGAATGCCGTCCAGGGGTTGGCCATCCAACTTCAGCAAACCAGTGCATTCCTGAAAGGCATTCATAGTGCCATGTCTGGCCTGCAGAGATCTTTTCATGCTCTGGCCTCCTCACTGATGGCAGCCAGTCACCCCCTATGTGCCGTCTCTCCTCCACCTCCTTCTTCCCAATCCAAATTCCCCACTGCCCTACCTATTCCAAGCACACAGACACATCCAAACGTGCCCACCTCAACACACAGAAGTAGCACACATAAACACAAACACGACAAGACACACCAGCATGCAGGCACTCAACATACACCCACACACACACATCAGCCACGACTTCATCAGACACCTCCACCACCCCCACCGACCCACATACCACATCAAGTATGTCCACATGTCCCAACACAACAAGCAGTGACACATCTACCACACCAACCATACCCACAGACACCACCCTAACAGACACACAAACATCTACCATATCCATCAACCCGCAGACACCACCCCAGCAGACACAGATATCTTCCACATCTACCATACCCACAGACACCACCCCAACAGACACACAGACATCCACCACATCCAGCATACTTGTAGACACCGCCCCAACAGACACACCCACATCCAACATGCCATTAGTCAGCACCTCCACCTCCCAGACCCCAAGAAACACAAATGCCTACACTCACACACACAACAGAAACCACCCAAACAAAAGCATACCTCACAAACGCACACACCAAAGACATCTTCACCCATAGACCAGATGAACACTTCCTCAACTTCCAAATACCCACCCCCTTCTGATGATTCACCACATGTTACAAAAGAAAGTTTCCTTTTTGAACTTGCCCTTTCCCCTGTTCCCTCCACTACGTCCCAAACCCGAGAGGCCCCAACCCACATCCCAAACCATCCCTTCCACATCCAAGTCTTCCCCTGTCACACCTGTCCCCCTGCAAGCACCCATAACTCTCCCTCAAGAAGAAGCCCTCCCTCCTAAGAAAGAGTACACCTCTCCCAAGCCCACCCATCCCAAATCTGCCCCCCTCCCACCCCCAAGGATCTCTGAGGTGCCTGTCTGCCCGCTTGAGGCCCCTTCCTGTGGAGGTTCTGTGGCAGTGATTGGAGTCAAATGTGAGCACAACCATGTGCATGGACATTACTTGGACTGGCCAATGGCCTTTATTCTGAGGATTGTCTGATTAATAAACCCAAATAGTTGTTTTGGGGTGCACACTTGTCCTGCAATTCCTTTTCTACCTTTATGTTGTTCCAGAATAATTTGTCTTGTCTGCCTAAAGCTGTGTGTGTTTGAGCCTGATTGCTGATCCATTTGCTGTTGTTATGAAAATCTGGCTTTGTGGACAGTACTGTTGTCACCCAGAACAAAGGTAGATGTTGACTGTGTGGAGATGTGTTTGTTAATACAATTGTGGTGTCATTGCATTATGTTCTTTTTGGTATGTGAGTATTTCATCTTGTGTTGTCCAATGTCAGCATGTGTGGTGTTAGACTTGTTCCCCGGATATAGATTGTAGATTCATCTCAAGTGTGGCAGCTTGAGTTTTGTTTGTGCAGACATGGAGGGTGTTCAATTGTGCTTCCATCGTTTGCATTTTAATGTACATGTGTCCATTCTACTGTGTGTGCCTTGCAGCTACTTCATCTAGATGTATGTCCCATGCAGCTGCTGTTGTATGTGCTTTCTTGACTTGCACTTCCACCTTCTGCAGATAGGCATGCCATTTGGCTCTGGTATTGTTTGTTCCTGCGATACATGTAGGGCGAGTTCCTGTGCAAATGTTGTTTTAGGGGCATGTCCGAAGTGTGATGTGTCCAAGTGCAGCATCCTTCCATGGGTGCTCCTGATGCCACCATTCCTATTGTTCAAGTATTGTTTGCAAAGTGAGGTTGGGATATTTGTCTCTCTGACTATTCATCCCATTGTCCTTCCATTGTGTTGCAATGTGGGTGATGTGTGGGTCCATACCAGGGATGTTTAATGGGAGGGATATTTGTGTTCTATGACATACCCATACTTAACCCCTTTGCTGCCAGGCCTTTTCCCCCTCCTGTGCCGAGACTTTTTTGGGCTATTTGGGGCAGTTCACGCTTAGGCCCTCATAACTTTTTGTTCACATAAGCTACCCACACCAAATTTGCTTCCTTTTTTTCCAACATCCTACGGCTTCTAGAGGTGCCCAGACTTTGTGGGTTCCCCAGAAGGAGGCCAAGACATTTGACAAAATACAGTGAAAAATTTCATTTTTTTCAAAAAAATGGGAAAAAGGGGCTGCAGAAGAAGGCTTGTGGTTTTTTCCCTGAAAATGGCACCAACAAAGGGTTTACGGTGCTAAAATCACCAGCTTCCCAGCTTTCAGGAACAGGCAGACTTGAATCAGAAAACCCAATTTTTCAACACAATTTTGGCATTTTACTGGGACATATCCCATTTTTATGATTTTTTGTGCTTTCAGACTCCTTCCAGTCAGTGACAGAAATAGGCATGAAACCAATGCTGGATCCCAGAAACAGAAACATTTCTGAAAAGTAGACAAAATTCTGAATTCAGCTAGGGGTAATTTGTGTAGATCCTACAAGGGTTTCCTACAGAAAATAACAACTGAAAAAAATAATATTGAAATTGAGATGAAAAAAATGAAATATTCTCTACATTTAACTCTGTAACTTTTTCCTGCAATGTCAGATTTTTTAAAACAATATACCGTTACGTCTGCTGGACGCTTCTGGTTACGGGGATATATAGGACTTGTAGGTTCATCAAGAACTCTAGGTACCCAGAGCCAATAAATGAGCTGCACCCTGCAGTGGGCTTTCATTCTATACCGGGTATACAGCAATTCATTTGCTGAAATATAAAGAGTAAAAAATAGCTATCAAGAACACCTTTGTATTTCCAAAATGGGCACAAGATAAGGTGTTGAGTAGCAGTGGTTATTTGCACATCTCTGAATTCCGGGGTGCCCATACTAGCATGTGAATTACAGGGCATTTCTCAAATAGACGTCCTTTTTACACACTCTCTTATATTTGGAAGGGAAAAATGTAGAGAAAGACAAGGGGCAATAACACTTGTTTTGCTATTCTATGTTCCCCCAAGTCTCCCGATAAAAATGGTACCTCACTTGTGTGGGTAGGCCTAGCGACCGCGACAGGATTTGCCCCAAAACACAACGTGGCCACATCTTATTTTTTGACAGAAAACAGAGGTGTTTTTTGCAAAGTGCCTACCTGTAGATTTTGGCCTCTAGCTGAACCGGCACCTAGGGAAACCTACCAAACCTGTGCATTTTTAAAAACTAGAGAACTAGGGGAATCCAAGATGGGGTGACTTGTGGGGCTCTGACTAGGTTCTGTTACCCAGAATCCTTTGCAAACCTCAAAATTGGGCTAAAAAAACAAATTTTCCTCACATTTCGTTGACAGAAAGTTCTGGAATCTGAGAGGAGCCACATATTTCCTTCCATCCAGCGTTCCCCTAAGTCTCCCGATAAAAATGATATCTCACTTGTGTGGGTACGCCTAGCGCCTGCGACAGGAATTGCCCCAAACACAACGTGGACACATTCCATTTTTTTACAGAAAACTGAGGTGTTTTTTGCAAAAAGTGCCTACCTGTAGATTTTGGCCTCTAGCTCAACCGGCACCTAGGGAAACCTACCAAACCTGTGCATTTTTGAAAACTAGAGACCTAGGGGACTCCAAGATGGGGTGACTTGTGAGGCTCTGACCAGGTTCTGTTACCCAGAATCCTTTGCAAACCTCAAAATTTGGCTAAAAAAACAAATTTTTCTCACATTTCGGTGGCAGAAAGTTCTGGAATCTGAGAGGAGCCACAAATTTCCTTCCACCCAGCGTTCCCCCAAGTCTCCCGATAAAAATGATACCTTACTTGTGTGGGTAGGCCTAGCGCCCGCGACAGGAAATGCCCCAAAACACGTGAACACATCCCATTTTTTGACAGAAAACAGAGGTGTTTTTTGCAAAGTGCCTACCTGTAGATTTGGGCCTCTAGCTCAGCCGGCACCTAGGGAAACCTACCAAACCTGTGCATTTTTTAAAACTAGAGACCTAGGGGAATCCAAGATGGGGTGACTTGTGGGACTCTGACCAGGTTCTGTTATCCAGAATCCTTTGCAAACCTCAAAATTTGGCTAAAAAAACACATTTTCCTCACATTTCGGTGACAGAAAGTTCTGGAATCTGAGAGGACCCACAAATTTCCTTCCACCCAGTGTTCCCCTAAGTCTCCCGATAAAAATGATACCTCACTTGTGTGGGTGGGCCAGGTGCCTTCAACAGAATAAGGCCAAAAACTTGTAGAGATAGAGGGGATAGCACAGCGAGTTGATAAGGACATATTCTTCTTTTATACATCTTTAGGCTGGCTCTGCTTTGGGGACCCACACAAGTGAGGTGTCATTTTACTTGGGAGACTGAGGGGAACGCTGGGGAGTAGTAATTTTGTGCTGGAGCGGTGATCGTACAAACAAAAGTCAGGAAAATATGCTTTTTTAAGCAAATTTTGAGGTTTGCAGAGGAGTCTGGGTAAGAACATGTTGGGGGATCCACGCAAGCCACACCCCTCTGGACTCCTTGGGGTGTCTAGTTTTAAAAAATGTCTGGGTTTGGTAGGTTTCCCTAGATGAAGGCCGCACCCAGGACCAAAAGCATAGGGGCCCCCTCCCCCCAAACACAGGTAGTTTTGTAATATATCATTTTGATGTGTCCACATACGTCTGTGATGTGCCAAACACTAGAATTGTGAAAAGAAACGCACTTAGGTTATGTGAAAAAGACCCCTCACCCACCAACCAAGTTGGTGGCATGCTTCATCATCGGGGTCCCACCCGAGGCACCTAGCGTGCCACAGGTGTGCTGCGACGCCTGATTACAGCGTAGCAGGTTTTGTAATTTTTACCACACACACTGGTTGGATTTGGCACAAGGGTGAGTGATGGTTCAGTGGATCACATTTTATTAACAAGAGATTTCACAAAAATGAAATGCACTGTTAATAACTGAAAGGCCAAAAAACTGAACCAATGACTCACAGCTTGTGAGCTATAAAGCCATGACAAGGCAACAACCGCTTTACAGTCCATTCACACACCTTTCATACATGACACACACAAGACCATTCACGTCGCCAGCACTGGGCCCAGCACATTACAACACTCGCATCGACAGACAGCACCACTCAAGGGCCCATCACTTACATACGCCCACATGCCTGATACAACAATCACACCAACTGACGGGAGTGTGTGGACTGGTGTTTGGCTGGCAGTGTGTTGCAGTAGCCAACAGCAAGTCAATATGTACACTATGTTCACCCTCAGCCAAGCCCCACTCCACACACAATGGCATCACTTTTTTTTTTTTTTTTTTTAAACAAAGAAACCCCTAGCTAATTAGAAATAATTACAAAACTACAAACACAAAAGCTCTAACTAAGTACATGACAGAAATGCTAACCATGAGACTGAACACATAAAAATACAAAACAGACATGAGTTTACACTCATGGTTGTTCCCAGTAATTCTTCTGGGTGTGGTAATTCTTAAAACAACCACCCACACACAGCCCAGGCTTTGAAGGACAATCTGGGCAGTACATTTGAGTCTCCCTTTGGATACCTCTTCAAAAACACACTCTACATTTCTTAGCTGGAAAGTATTTTTTGGGTGTGGGAGGAATGTGCTCAGCAAAGTGGCGATCTTTCAATCTAGCCACATCCTCCACCACTACTTCTCTAGGAACTCTGGCCTGTTCACCACAATAAGGCTCTCTATCACTGACTCCTTAAATTTCACAAATGTCATCTTTGACTCTGGAGACCTATCCTTAAACTCAATAAAAGCATTAAAAGTTGCTAAGTGGAAGAGGTGAATTGCTAACTTCTTATACCAAACGTAAGACTTACGAATAGCAGTATAAGGTTCCAACCTTTGATCAACTCTATCTACACCTCCCATGTGCTTATTATATTCTAAAATGCACACAGGTTTGCGCACTTCAGCAACCTGGCCCCAAACAGTCACGGGAGAAGTACTCTCATCATGGATGGTACTCAGCATGTAGACATCCCTCCTGTCTGAAAACTTCAAAGCTAGCAGCTCATCATTCCGCAAGGCACTGCACTGTCCCCTCTGAAGTTTTTTTACAGACAAGCTTCCTTGGATAGCCTTTCCGGTTACAACGAATTGTGCCACAAGCAACAGTGTCCACTCCAAACAATTCCTTGAACAACTGCACTCCAGTGTAAAAGTTATCTACATACAAATGGTGACCTTTGTTGAACAGTCGTCTACCAAGTTCCCACACAATTTTCTCAGTAATACACATATCCTGTACTACTTTCAGACAGCATATACAATTTAATTCCACATGGTGCCCTCTTGCTAGGAATGTACTGCCTAAAAACCAAACGACCCTTGAAGGGGACCAAAGACTTGTCAACAGCTATTTCTTTGCCTGGAACATAGACCTCTGAAAACCGATCTACAAAATGATCAAGGACAGGCCTAATCTTAAAAAGATGGTCAGAATCAGGGTGATCTCGTGGCAAGGCTAATGCATTGTCAGTAAAATGCAGCATCCTAAGAAGAAGCAAATACCGATTACGACTCATTGTTGCAGGAAATATAGCTGTTGCCATCAAGGGGCTAGTAGACCAATAACAAGCCAGTGACGGCTTCCTTATCAACCCCATCAAAAGAGTCAAACCTAAAAACCTTTTCATCTCCTCCAAATTTGTGGGAATCCACTGGGCAGCTCTAGAGTGCGGCCTAAGTCTAGCAGTGTTGTCCCTCAAATACTGTTCCGCATACAAATTAGTCTGCTCAACAATCTCTTCCAAAAACACATCATCCACAAATAACTCAAAGAAATTGACAGGCAAAAAGTTCTCAGTATTGACTCTATACCCCGGGAGACCAGTAAAGGCAGGCAACTCTGGCTGCTCCATGTTTGGAGCAACCCAGAGTTCAGGTCTTCTAACGGGAAACCTTTCAGCCCCAGGTAGCTGCACTAATGGCACATCAGTGTCCTCCTCTGAAACAGGCCCTTCATCTGCACTGAGTGTGGTTTCCTCATCAGAAGATTCCTCTCCAATAGAAACTTCACTGCCAGAATCCCTCACTTCCTCCTCTGCCTCAGATGCAGAGTCCTTCTCATAATCATGATCAGACAATGACTCAAAAAGCATACCAACCACCTGCTGAGTGGTCATCCTGGGGCTAGCCATGATCTTTCCTACGAAAATTAACTGGGCAAATGCACCACCAACAACCAGCACTGTGTAAGATAAGTAATAAAGTGTAGCTTTATTAGTAAGAGTTATAAACTCAAAAACTATACCGCTCACTTGCCTGAAAAAGCTTGAATCACCAGCAACTAATCTGCACAGACACAGCAATCACCAATGATATCCCACTAAAAAGAAAGAAAGAAAAGCAAATTAGAAATAAGACAACACAAATATCATTGTGCACAAACCTAAGGACAATTTCACACAAACCTGCATTTAGTACACCACCTACAAACATGTCATTCATGCATGGCAACAATACTCCTTTGGAGTAAATTGTTTTTACTTACCTAAAACATGCAACTATGCAAACCGCAGGTCAACCACCACCAAAACCGCAAGGAGCCACAGCAAAGAAAGCAAAAGCTTTGACCTAGAACAAAAAGGAGGAAAATAATTATCACAAATGCAAATACTTCGTCATTTGACAAACATCCCACCATCAAGCATTTAGAAATTGGTGCCTAAGTGGATTCTGCCATAGGGGCAGATGGACCTACTAAAAAATAGGCCTATCTGCCCCAAGGAGGGCAGAAAATACCTTTAGTAATGTGTCCCCAGGGGGAGCGACTCTTGCCCAAGGGCCCACCCCCAAACAAAAAACAAACCACACACTATCTCTGGTGCCTACGTGGCTTCTGCCCCCCTTGGGGGCAGATGGGCCTAAAGAAAATAGTCCCATCTGCCCCCAAGGGGGTCAGAAATGGCCAACAGTTCAATGCACCCTTTTGGGGGGCACCCCTTGCCCAAGGGGACGACCCCCACATAAATAAAAAGATTTTTAAAAATCCCTGGCGTTCTAGTGGTTTCTGCCCCCCTTGGGGGCAGATCAGCCTAAAAATAATAGGCTGATCTGTCCCCAAGGGGGGCAGATATGGCCTTGGTACACGTGCCCCCAAAGGGGGGTGACCCTTGCCCAAGGGGCCTCCCCCCTCCACTAACACACACACACACCCACTATCCCTGGTGTTTAAGTGGCTTCTGCCCCCCTCGGGGGCAGATGGGCCTAAAAAAAAAAATAGGCCCATCTGCCCCCAAGGGGGGCAGAAATGGCCAACAGCTCAATGCCCCCCCACATAAATAAACATATAAAAAAAATCCCTGGCGTTCTAGTGGTTTCTGCCCCCCTTGGGGGCAGATGAGCCTAAAAATAATAGGCCGATCTGTCCCCAAGGGGGGCAGAAATTACCTTGGTACACGTGCCCCCAAAGGGGGGCGACCCTTGCCCAAGGGGTTGCCCCCCCTCCACTAACACACACACACACACTGTCCCTGGGGTCTAAGTGGCTTCTGCCCCCCTTGGGGACAGATCAGCCTAAATATAATAGGCCGATCTGCCCCCAAGGGGGGCAGAAATGGCCACAATTAACATGCCCTCAAAAGGGAGCGACCCTTGCCCAAGGGGCCGCTCCCCAACGCAAAAAATTTAAAACATAAACAAAAAAAATTAATCCCTGGCGTCTAGTGGCTTCTGCCCCCTTGGGGGCAGATCGGCCTAAAAATATTAGGCCGATCTGCCCACAAGGGGGGCAGAAATGGGCATTCAAACATGCCCCCAAATGGGAGCGACCCTTGCCCAAGGGGCCGTTCCCGACACACACATCACTATACAATAAATAAAAATAAAAATCCCTGGCGTCTAGTGGCTTCTGCCCCCCTTGGGGGCAAATCGGCCTAAAGATATTAGGCCAATCTGCCCCCAAGGGGGGCAGAAATGGCCATTCAAACATGCCCCCAAATGGGAGCGACCCTTGCCCAAGGGGGCGCTCCAGCCACACACATCACTATACAATAAATAAAAAACAAAAAAATCCCTGGCGTCTAGTGTCTTCTGTCCCCCTTGGGGGCAGATCGGCCTAAAAATATTAGGCTGATGTGCCTCCAAGGGGGGCAGAAATGGCCATTCAAACATGCCCCCAAATGGGAGCGACCCTTGCCCAAGGGGCCGCTCCCCAACGTGTAAACATTTCACAGTATAAAAAAAAAAAATCCCTGGTGTCTAGTGGTTGGGATCGGGCAGCAGGAATGCTCAAAGAGACACCGGGGGAAAGGAAAAGCCTTTCCTTTCCCCCGGTGTCTCTTTGGCCCAAACCCCCCACCTGCCGGAGGAGAAACTCACCTGTTTCCCTCTTCGCCGCACTGGAAGCAAATGGCTTCCAGTGCGACCGGCAGTGGGGGTGGGGGGATGGAAGGGGAAGGTCTTCCCCTTCCATCCCTGCCTTGGGGGGGTAGGGGGAAACCCCACAGAGGGAGCGCTAGCGCTCCCTCTGGGCTCCGTGCCGAGGACGTAATGGTTATGTCCTCGGCACAGCAGCACTGTGCCGCGGGACGTAACCATTACGTCCACGGCACAGAAGGGGTTAAGTGTTTTGAATCTGGTGACAGTCCATGGCATGTATGCAATGTGAGGGTGTCAGTTGTAGTAGTAGATGTGATGTTGCTATGTTGTTGGTGTTTTGTGACACAATGTTGTGTACCCTTCACTCTCCCTGTGCCTTAGATGTACAGACATGTTTT
Source organism: Pleurodeles waltl (assembly GCF_031143425.1). NCBI lineage: Eukaryota > Metazoa > Chordata > Amphibia > Caudata > Salamandridae > Pleurodeles > Pleurodeles waltl. The sequence continues at coordinate 505,260,453 of NC_090436.1, forward strand.
TGTGTAGTGTTGTGGTGCAGTGTGAGTGATCTGCCCAAGGGGGACTTTTACTGCTTGTGAATGTGTTCTTTTTTCCTTCTTTGTGAATGACTCCGACTGTGTCCACAATGACAAGTGAACTTGGTGCCCGTACCATAACCCCATCTCATGTGGATAGCGGTGTTACCATCTGTTGTTGAGAGCAATGACACAGCTAGATGTGTGTACATACAATCGGTTCGGTCCACGGCAGCATGGATTTTGGGCTTCATCGATGAGCAGCGGCAGGAGTTGAGTGATGGGCTCCATGGCGGCACTGGACATGTAAAGCTGCCTGCAGGTGAGATGCTCCCTTTATCCTCTCCGTTTCTGCCTGCTGAGACATGGTGGTTGGAACGCCATGGTCACATTGGTGGTGTGCAACCTCATAATGAGTCCGGTGGAAACACTGTCTCGGCCGACCTGTTTGTGCTGCATCATGAGCATGGGGGTCTGCGCTGCCTTGTGGTGCTGGCGGGACAGTTGCAGCCTTTGCTCCATAGACCCACATGACTCCTAATACAGTGGTCCAATCACCAAGCCGATCGGGGTCGGACCGCCGCCATGGCAGTGCACAGACCGCCAAGATCGTAATGAGGCCTTACGACAACATCTGGGAGCCTATTCATGAACTGCATTTTTTAGTGCATTTAGCACTACTATAATAGTTGTACTCAATGTACTACAAAATGCCACTCACTAACCTATGTGCAGAGGTCTACACCTTTCCTATCTTTTAAATGCAGAGACATCCACTGTGGGGCAATACTCCCAGATCTCGTCCTCATGAGGTTAAGGTAGGACACTGTTTACAGCAATCAATATAAGTAATAACAATTACTGTTGAAATCAGAATTCTATGTTATATAAATTACTTCAGAAAATGTCTGGCAGTTGCCAAAATATATTTCCTTCTTATGGTGCACTGTTGAATATGGAACAGGAGGGAGAGACACAAGTGAACTGGATATGGACAGCATTGTAAATGGGAAGATATGGTACATATCTTGGCTATTTTGATGTAGACTGAACTCAAAAAGACTAGCATGGCATAGCCAATAAGTCTTGCCCTGGCCAGCAGTCTTTTGACTTTGGTCATTCTTGTTTTGTTCTGTTGTGGTTTTTACAGAATGTTATTGCTGGAGACGTTGCTCGTCCTTATCAATCTAAAAAAAACATTGGCTAAAGGCAAAATATATTTTTGCTTATTTAAAAGTATACACTACAAGAATAGTCCCTGACACTGAAAGGAAATCCTTTTTGTGTTGATATGCTCCTTATGACAGGACAGCATGCTGTAACTCACAGGTAAGTCAGACAATGCTTGAAGGGGGCTGACCATTGCCTTACTATGCATGCTGGGGTGGGTGGAAGAAAAAATTGAATAATACTATGACATACTAATGGACTAACGCGGACAACAGTGATCCGGATAATGGATGAGCAGGAGTGTCTGGTGGAGGTGTGGAAACTGATGCAGCAGTTTAAGTAAGTGGGGCCTTAATTGTGTAGTGCTTTGTATGTGTGTATAAGTAATTTGAACAGTGCACACTTTTGTATGGGGAACCAGTAGATGTCTTAGATGAGGTACAGTTGAATGTAGAGATTTTAAGTGTGAGTTTAGCTGCTGCGTTCTGAATGATTGAAGCGCTTAGTGAGTTGGGTGAAGATACCAACATAGAGCATGTTTCCATAGTCTAGCTTGCTGGTGATGAGTACACGGGTGATTGTTGTCTGTGCATTGAGAGGAAGCCACTGGTAGTCAAGTTGTCTTGGCTGGACAGCAATAGTTTATTGTCGAGCATGATTTCCTGGTTCTTGGCTTTGTCGGAGCTGCACCGGGTGGGTGCTGAACCGAGTTCAGATGGCCACCAGGCTGCGGGCCAGAGTGATGAGTTCTTCCTTAAGAGTACTATCTCCGTCTTACATGAGTTAAGTTGATGTAGTTGGATTTCATCCAGAGAGTGACTTCTGACATGCACTCGGTGACCTTTGCTTGGGTCCTAGAGGTGTCTTTCCAGAGGAAGTGGATCAGCATAGGAGATGATGTTGTTTCCATAAATTTGCACAATGTTGGTCAGTGGGGCCATGTAGATACTAAAGAGCTTGGGGCTGAGTGATAAACTCCATAAATTAGCTCAGCGGGTTCAGAGGTGTATGGATCTAGGTTGACGTTCAGCATGCATCCTGTGAGGAAGGAGCTTATCCACTGAAGAGGTGTTCCTTGAATACCTGACTTGTGCTGGCATTGAATGAAGTTCGGGTGGGGGATCCAAGGAGAGGTTGAGGAAAATGAAGGAGGCATTGTTGCCTAGGTCAATGATGGTGTTGATGTTGTCGGTGGCAACGATGATGGCATTTTCAGTGGTATGGTTCAGTCTGAAGCCTGATTAGGAAGGGTCCAGGGTGTGGTTGTTGTTCGGCTGGTTGGTTAGTCTCTTGAGTTTCTACAGGACTTACTCTAGATAGGGTATTAGAGAGATGGGTTTCTAGTTAGCTGATGAGGACAAGTCTGCTCTGGGTTTCTTCAATAGTGGTAGGATGGTGGCTTGTTTCTGGATAACTGACACATTAATGTGTCAAAAAATATCATTGAGAAAAATATTGTGTCAGAAATAAAATTTACCACAATATCGGGCTCCTAAACTTATAATAGGATGTACATTTGCCACTAACTTTCTCCGCAAATAGACAAAAATATCGACTTTGTAATATGAATAGAGTTTAAGGTAGTAAATGTTAAATATTCTAATATATAACTTGAATATAATGTAAATTAAATATATTCCAGTACTATTTAATTTGATATAACATATATGTTTGTATAAACACACAAACATAGATATATTTCTATAAATATATATACAGATAGTGTAACATAACTACTTCAAATATCAATTTTACAATTTTTATATTTTAAATTAATTACTATGAATATACATGTGTGTGTGTGTGTGTGTGTATATATATATATATATATATAAAATTAATGAAAATATTAATTTGACATTGCATTATTTTTAATATTTTTAATTTAATATGAAAATATATAGACATCATATATATATGCATAATGCATTTCAAATACTAATAAAATCAATATAATACAAGATATTTTTATTTATCATATGAAACCATATATATATATATTTATATATATATATATATAAAACAATCAAACATACAAGCAAAATATAAAACGATTGAATAAAAAAAAAATATGAATTGATGTATACAATAGACAAAATATTAAGGGCCTCATTACAAGTCTGGCGGTCAACAGAGCACCAGACTCGCGGTGGCGGTCATGTCTGCCGCTGGTTTGGCGGTCTGACCGCTAAATTGAGTTTGATGGTTGGAGTGCCAATCGACCACCGTCTCCACCAGAAACAATGTTACCAACGGGCTGACGGTGGTGCAGATCGTAATCAGCTAGGGTGGCACTGAAGTCAGCGCTGCCCTGCAGGTTAAAACCTGGTTCTCTGCCAATCTTTTCATGGGGTGAAGGCTGGTGGAGAAAAGGTACAGAGGGCCACAGGGGGCCCCTGCACTGCCTATGCCTATGGGCAGTGCAGGGGTCCCCCTCCCTAGCACCCTCATAATGTGCACTGTCTGCTGTGCAGACAGTGGGCATTATGAGGGTGCTGGGCCCCCTGTGGATGGCAGCATTGCTGCTGGCTCTATTACGAGCCAGAGAGAATGCTGCTGCCACTCTGGCGCTGGGCTGATGGGAGGAAACCTTAGTTTCTGCTTGTCAGTCCAGCGGGAAAGTCATAAAAGGGCCAGCAGAGAAGTCACCAGTAATGCGGCAACCTCCACGTCGGAAGTTTGGCAGATGGGTCTTCCCGTCTGCCGAACTTGTAACCAGGCCCTAAGTATTGAAAAATTAAAAAAAAAAACATTTACAAAAATGGTATAAACATTAAAACAAATTTACAAAAAATAATATATATATATATATGTATATATAAAGCATAAAAATATAAAAAAATTGATGCAAAAAACTCTATTTAACCAGGATTATGAAAACTATTGGAGTTTAAGAATCTTACATATACTATTCCCACTCCAGTGTATGCAACTATAGGGAAATTGTTGGACTTAAGGGGGGTAAAATGTATTATTCCAACTCCAGTCAGTGCAACAGTAGGGAAATCATTGGACATTGCAAGACTTTGGATAGGTAACATTTACTTTTCCCTCTCCAGTGTCTGCAACAATGGGGAAAGTTTAGGATTTCAAAGGGTTGAAATTTAGTACTCTCACTGCAGACAGCACAGCAGTAGGGTAAGTTTTGGAATTTGGAGGGGTAAAGTTAACGATCTATTTACATTATTATATATTTAATAATTTCTCTTTAATATTCTATTATTAATGTCACTTCGTACTTTCCAGTACCATCATCAAATAAAACGATAGAAGCACACTTCTCAAGATGATATTTCACAAACAAATATTGTGCTTTCCAGTCGAATCGTTGTGACTTTCAGTCCAATTCGTTATGAATCAAATCCTCAGTCATTTAGTTGAAAATTATAGCCACCAAGCATTTGTTTTCAACAATTGGTATAGATTTAAGTCCAAACAATTGTAAATTCAATCCTCAACCCAATCAGTTGGAGATTATAGTCTCAGTCCAAACAGTTGTGAATTCAATCCTGAGCCCCATCAGATTATAGCTGACACGTGTTTCATCCTACAATAGGACTTCCTCAGGGATGGTTGGGTATCAATATAACAGTATCATTGTGACATATTCTTAATTTCTACCCTACTAAAAATTTAAATCATTATTTAGGTCACATACAAGCATACATCATGCAAGTGACTTTTTGATGTAAGTATGTAAAAACTACTCTCATTTAAAGAAACACCACACCAGAAAATGTGCCCATACTTTTTTGCCACAGTCTTTATGTTACATTCACCAGATAGAAAGTGACTGGATGGGAAATTACCAACATGTACCCATAGTTTTCATGTGAACATGTAACTATCTATAATATTTGTATAGAGTTCAGAAAGAGAGCGAGGAAAGACTACATTAATAGAACACCCAATAGACCCAGTGATAAAGCATTATTAATCATTATTTGTTATTTCAAAAATTCCTCAAAAATCTAAATTTGTATAATTACCTTATACCTGGTATCAAAATATTCATAATGCAAAAGGCACAATCACTAAAAAAGAGAATTTTATGTAACTCAATAGGGACTCCACTTGAGTGAGCATTTGTGCACTCCATTACGAAGAGAAAGGTATCACGCATATTGTCACCCCCCATTGAAATATTATCCTGGGGTAATATCCACAATCAGTATCATCATACATTTTAATTGTATGCCCTCAAAATTATATGATAATACCTTCACAACTATGTATCCCCACCAAACACACATATATTGTATCCAAAACCAAACACAAATACAACATGCCTAGGTTAAATGTAGTTGATAAGACATAAATATCAATAATGATAATCCTGTTATAACCTCCTTCAAGTATTGAAACGTTACCATATCTTTTAAATACTTATTAGATCATTCTCTGTTACCACACTATCTTATAAAAAAACATCAAAATCAAGCTATACAGTCCATAATATATATATATATATATATATATATATATATATATATATATATATATACGCTGTAATATTCTTACCCGTATTAATCTGAGAAATCGCGAACCAAATGAAGAGTTAACCGTATGCACAGCGTCTCCACAATTGTCGGGCAAAAACGTTGTCTGCCTCTAATGACCACACTTTAAAGTATTGAATACTCAATCAGATCACAGTTTTCATATGACATAGATCGATCGCACGTGTGGCTAAAGTGCATAAACGGTCGCCATCTTGTGATAGGTTGGTATAGCCATTTTTTACTGCAAAATAGTATGTTTCAGAGCAGAAAGTTCAGAGGCATATTCAATCACTCTCTGTTGTCACACTACCTTATAAAAAGTAAAACTATTCAATATATAAGCACTTGTATGAACACAGTGATAATCTTACCCGTGTTGATCTAGAACAACGCATACCAAAAATTAAATTAAAACGCTTTTCAATTTACATAATCATTATTCAATGAAATAATTAAGAATTAGTATATATTTTTATTCAATTATTAATTAATTAACTTTCCATCTTAAAGCCTACAAACCTAGCAGCCCACAGCTAAAAATATCTTTAAAAATAGGTATTCCATAATTTGCATATTTAAAATGAATTATTTGATTAATTTACAAATATTAATTAATCATTAATTAATGATTAATGTATTAACACCTACTCCTACATCACAATGCATTAACAGTACACAAACTCGTTCCATCTCTTATCACCTGTTTACTTTCTGCATGGCTTTGACCCTTCACAGCACTCCTCTGAATTGTAGCTAGGTTTGCCTTATAGCAATACAACATATACACATGTATATACTACAGGTTTTCTATGGCCTGTATAACTCTACAGTAGTAGGACAATCCTTGTAACTATTACAACTACTGTCATTAGAAATGCAGAAATCAGTAATACTACAAGTTCACAGATATTCTAAGGGCTTCCTTTTTAGGTTTTGAGTTTTAGGGTCCAGCAGGGTTGAACAAGAAATGCTTATTTTTGGTAGCTGCCTCCTACTTATAAAGGCTCAGAAGCATGGAACTTCAGCACAGTTCTAGGGATTGTTCTTAACCACTAACCCCCCATTCCCTAAAGCAGTGGTTCTTAACCTTTTGACTTTTGTGGACCCCCTTCCACCACTTAGGGCCTCATTAAGATTTTGGCGGTCATGACATTGGCGGTAATGCATACAGAATCCTACCAAAGCACCGCCAGGATCACCAGTACAATCATACGGCCGTGGATGATTGGAGCTACCATTAGTCTGGCAGAGACAATGTTTATGGCAAACTCATTGCAAAGTTGCACACCGCCAACATAACTGCCACAGTTGGACCACCACGGAAAACGAGGCAGAAACAAACAGAATAAAAGGAGACACTCACCTCCAGGAAGCCATACTTGTCCGGAGCTGCCATGGAACCACTACTAGATGTTATCCCGCTGCTCCTGATCACTGAAAGACAACGGAATCATCGCCGACGAGGATGACAACAACCATAAGTACACACACTCACCTGTTACATTTGTAAAATGTATGAATTTGAACTGTTACATAACATATCATAGGAAGGGGTGCGAGAGATATACTCACACGTGAGTGTACAATGACACACACACTCACGTACAGCAACAAATACACCCACACATACACAGCATTCACACTGCAGCCAGTTCACACACCACACGCCAATAACACACACTTATGCATGGCAACACAGCACAGGTCTAGCCTCACTAATTCCTATACAGCAAACGAACATGTAACAACAACACCATAACCACACAAAATGTACAAATGTCAAACACTCACATATACAACCATCTGTGATGAAAGACACAATTTCACCATCAAACAACCTTGCAATCAACACACACACACAGTACATCGAACCTTTTATGCCATGCACAATACAGTCAGACTCAAACAGGCCAAACACACAATGCCACACAGCACTAGAACAAACACAAATCAACACTAACACAACAGACCACCATGACAACAACTATTCAGCTACATGCACATTCCCATCACACAAAACACACCCTATCCCTGGGGGACCAAAAAGCACTGAACACAACCTCACAGACTGCTCAGACAAAACCGGAAGCCTCAAACAACACACATACACACAAAAACTGCCACACAACCAATGTTAACCAGGAACAACTATAACGTCAGAAAGGAAATTCAGGACAAAGATATAACGTCAAAACCAATAACTGGTTGGTTTAACCTTTATGGTTAACTTTTTGTAAACAACATTGTCCAAGGGCATAAGCCAGTCATCTGCTGTACTAAAACTGCACCAAAGGCACTAAATGGTGCCCCTACTCTACTCCTGACTGCCTTGTAACCTCGACAGGTAGGAACATCAAGGGGGCAGGCAGGCACCTCAGGGATCCTCGGGGGTGGTGGGGAGGGAGGAGTTTGGGCTCAGGCTTGGGAGAAGGGGTTTAAGCTTTTGATTGGGAGAGGGTGGATCTTTTTGGGAGGGGTGGACTTCTTTTTGGTGGTGGGACGGGCATGGGTGCTGGCAGGGGGTAGGGGAGGCCTTGGATGTGGAAGGGATGGACTTGAAGAACGTAACAGACCTTTATGGGTGTCATGGGGGAAGAAGGAGGGAGAAGTAGGGAATAGGTTAAACTCAGCAAGGAATTTTTTTGGGACATACGGGATGGTCATCTGAAAGGGGTTTGAGTCTGGAGGATGAGGGAGAGGTTGTGTGATGTGTCGGTGTGGATGTTTTGGGTGCGTGTTTGTGGCAGCTGTGCTTGCGGGTGGTGGGTGCCTATTGAATGGGTCAGTGCGGGCAATTATATGTCTTGGGCTGAGGAGGGGTTGAGGTGCTGGGGAATGCCATGGTGGGTGCATGGCTGACTGTTGGGGTGGTGACTACAGGTATGATGGATGTGCTGCATGTAGGCGTGTCAGTGGTTGCGGTGTCCATAGGTGTGGTGATTGGGATGTCTGAGGGTGTGCTGGGGTGCTGTTTGTGGGTTAGATAGGTCTGGTGGCAAAATCAATGTACATTGAGGTGACGTCTGCAAATGTGCCGGGTGTTATGTCTGTGATGCTGGGGGTGGTGGTGGTGTCAAGTCATGTAGTGACTGTTGCAGGTGGATGTTGTCTGTGTGTGTGCCAGTGGTGTATCTTGTGGTGCTTATGTTTGTCTGCGCTACCCTTGGATGGGTCGGGGAAGGGGAGATTTGGACTGGGAAGAGGAAGGTAGAGGAGGGACAATAGACAAAGGGTGACTGGCTGCCGTCAGTGTGCAGGCCAGAGCCTGAAATTATCTCTGTACGCCAGCCAGTGCACTGTGAATGCCCTCCAGAAATGCAATACTCTGTTGGATTTGAGTTGCCAGTCCCTGGATGACATTCATGATGGTCGACTGACCCACAGAGATCGACCTCAGGAGGTCAATAATCTCTTCACTGAGGGCAGCAGGGCTAACAGGGGCTGGGGCAGAGGTGCCTGCGGCAAAAGAGACGCCCACCCTCTTGGATGGGCAGGCATGGCCATCTGGGTTGGGAGCTACAGGGAGGGCGGTTATAGAATGGGGGTGACGGACAGAGATGGTGCAGAATTGGTCCCAGATGGGTCTGCCACCACTAGGGAGTGGCCACTGGAGGAGGATAACAAAAATGTATTGGATCCGTTCTCCCCCGAGGCACTCACCTCTCCCTCTAGGCCACTGGGTCCCTCGGTGTTGGTGTTCTTGTGACTGGAGGTCTTGTGGCCAGAAGCTACCCCACTCTGCTGGACCCGTCTTTTTCACCTGCCGGTGCTAATGCTGAAAAACAGAAAGTCTGATATGGTCATCACATTCCCAATTCACAAGATAAAACTTCCATCATACAGTACACATAACTCACATTACATCCTGTTCACCAACACCCCTAGGTAGTGCCAGTAAAGTGCAAACATCATGTCACAACAAAATATGATGTATGTCCCTCAACATGAACATTCTTGAACACCAGCTAAGCTACCTAACTGACACCTACAGCACCATGAATAAAGCAGACCAATCACACTGACCATTCCTTTACAAGGTGAATTTGCCACATGATACAGGTTCCCTATCCACAACAACATGGTTAAGCACCAATGAAGCAATAGTTTAGGAATGTGGGATTGCTTTATACTGATCAAAACACATACACAACACATGCAAATATTTTAATCTGATGCCATGCACCAGGCTATGACACCTGTTGTAAAGTATAGGCAAGCAAGCCTAGTGTGGACAAGCCAAACCTTCTTCACTTCACATACTTATTACCATACACAATGGATGAGATGTCAAAAAGAGTGTACCAGAAATATGGATAACTAAACAGTGCAGCAAGATGACAATCAGACCTACCTAATCATGCAATTGGTTCATCATTGGGCCTCTGGCTGAGTGGGTACATCACTATACACATCAGACATGCCAAGCTGTCTGTGTAAGAATCTCTGGGCCAAAGCACATGTGTTGCTAACATGACAGGTATATTTACCATGATTCAAGCCACAAGCCCAGATACACTTACATTACTACATTAATCCCAGAACCTTTCAAATGGTGAAAAGGCTACTATTGCCTATGTGTTATGCCTACAACAGTATGCTCAAGGACAATGCTGTGTGACCACTGTCCCCTAACAGAACATTATCAAGGTTGTAACATTCCTAGCTTCTGATATCAATATATGTATGCCCATAGAAATGTTGGAACACCTCAATGATATCCAATATGCATGTTGTCTACTCTGATTAGGCATCACAAATGTCTATGTACATCCCTCATTTACCAAGAGGGATTACCTTGTAACAGGTGTGAAGATATTAACCCTGTAGGTCATGTGATATGTCAGATGGACATCACAGCCTAACATGCTGCTGCCACTTATCAGAAAGGATTAGAAAACTAGTGATGAATAGGATAAGTATGACTTTATGTTGCACATAAACAGGAATCTTGAGATATTGCAGAGGACAGAGATCATGGGCCTATACATCTAACCACCATTACATTGGGAGGATTGCCATGTTTGTAGGTATCCACAATCACCAAAGTAGAAAATGCAGTATAGTGGTACACATATGACACAGTCATATGTGCACCATGATATGCAATTGTGCATAGTTGAGTAACATGCCTCTATACATATTTGTATGTGCACAACTGTGTGCTATAGATAGCTACGGTTCATCAATGTGTTCACAGAAAATCTGTGATATTTTGCACTTACCACAATGTGAGAGCCAACATACTGTTCCCTCAATCACCTGGTAAAGGCACAAACAAGAGTTAGGTCTGTACTTGTCCCCTTCTGGCTGCGGTGCTGCTCCAAACGCCCATCCAACTCAGGGTAGGACACTGCCAAAATGCGGGCCATTAGGGGGTCAGGGTCCAATGGGCACCCAGTCCTCATTGAAAGGACATCCCCAGCTGGGCCTCTGCGGTCTTTTGGGTGCAGCATCTCAGGCCCTTCCACGTCTTCCAACAGTGGGCGCTCCACGGGCTGTGGACCCCAAGGGTCCGCACTTTCTTGGCAATGGCACACCAGATCCCCTTTTTCTGAGGGGCGCTGACCTGCATCGATGACATATATAATCAAATCATTTTCAATGCAATAGGTTTTGCATTTTCTTGAGTTAGAGCTATTGGCATTGTAAATTCATAACTGGACTTTTCTTTCCACTTAAAATGGTCAACCATGCCTCATTATGTTGTCTTTTGCTGCCATATAATTCCAGTGCCCCAGCATTTAACTTCCTCTATCTTAAAACATATACAATTATCATATAAACTTTATCAGAAATAAACTTTTGGCATTAGAGTGTAATTTTCAAAACCCCATAGCAAAAATATAATTTTGGATGAATTGGAGGGTGAAAGGAAAGAGGGAGTCGGGAGTTAAGATGGAGAGGACAAGTGGCGTAGTAACGGTGTCATGGGCCCTGGAGTAAGAAAGGGAAATGGTTGACTGGAATTTCGGTAGGAAAACAGAGCAGTAATTAGGGTTGAATGAGGTCCGTAGGTCTCTGGGCTGTGGTGCCACTGAACCTGTTTCTCCATTGATAACTAGGCCTCAGAAGAGAAAGCGGGTGGGGCAGAAAAAGAGAAGTGAAAGGAATACACCAGACAAAAGGAAGAAAGAGAAGGAGTCGCAAAGAAATAAAAGGAAGAAGGGAAATAAAATGAGAACATGAAAACACAACTAAGAGAAGAAATAGAGCAAACGTGTGAGACAAAAGAAAAAATGGAAGAAAGCTAGTGAATGAAAGATAAAGAGGAAAAACAATGAAAGAAGTGTGAAAAGAAAGAGAAAAATGAACATAAGAGTAAAAATGAGAGATGGTGAGAGAAACAAGCAGCGAAAGAACCAGGGCATGTATGTACTGACAGATTTCCCGCAGACACAGAATGGGAAAAACACTTTGATACTTCGGGTCTCCACAAGTTACTTGTGGCTTCCACATACAGACGGGAAAAAGAGGGATTTATAGTAAAACATGAATTGACAGATAAAGATAAGAAAAATACCAGAGAAAGGAAGGAAGAAAGATCTAAAAAAAAAGTGAAAGGATGATACCAAGTCAAATGAAAGAGCAAATAAAAAAGACAAAAAAGAATGATGGGAAGAGAAAATAATAGTGAAAGAATGAACGCCTGATGAAAGAAAAAGAAAGGAGAGAAACAAGGAAAGAAATAATCAAGTTTTTGCGAGTTTGAAAGAGGAGGTAGGAAGATGTAAATAAAAAAAAGGGAGAGGCGTAGAAATAAGCAGTTGAAAGAAAGAGCTAAACTGTTAACGTGTGGATTTTAAGAGCTGGAAAGAGAAAGTAGGGAAGAAGGTAAACTGAGTAAAGGAAAGAACGGAGTGAGATAGGTGAAACAGACCCTCCCAAATAAAGATGGCAGCTAAGAATATATTTAATTAGCTCCCCCACATCCTCAAACAGAAGTCAGAGTGTGGAACAGCAGGGGGCACTGCAGAACAGTAGGAGGTGCATTAGCAGAGTTGTATGTGAACCCCAATACAGCAATATTGGGGCACTACAGATCAGGATTGGGGATATAGACAGAGCTGTGTCTGGGCCCAGTGCTAGAATAACAGAAAGGCAGCGGGTGAGGAAGGAGAAACAGAGTGGCGTGTAATTTCCTGGTATTGGAATAATGGGGCGCTGCAGGTTAGGGATGAGGTGCACTGACAGAGTTGTATGCGGGCAGCAGTACTGGATTAGTAATGGGCACACAAGGTCAGAAGTGAGGTATCTTAATGGAGCTATGTATGGAACCTAGTGCCAGTGTTGCTGAGTGGCAGCCTGGAGGTGCCCTGGTGAAGCTGTGAGTGGGACACAGCAGGCATGTCCCAGCCTATGTTCAGTCTGATCTTAAAGGATGTACTCTCTGTATTTTTAAATCACCTGGACAGCTACATCAGATTTCCACAATGTGAGGATTCAGCCCATGTGAAGCCAGATTATTTTGCTTTGGCACACATCCCACACGTGGTGGGTACCATTGATGGTACCCATGTAGCATTGATTTCCCCAAGTGGCAAAGAACAGGTGTATTGGAACAGGAAGAACTTCCACTCCATAAATGTGCAAGTAGTCAGTTTGGAGGACCTCTACAAGTCCCAAGTATGTGCAAAGTACATGGGTTCAGTTCATGATGCCTTCATTGTGCGGTATAGCAATATCCTACTGCTAGTGACACAGCAGTACACAGAGAGGGCCGAGCTGGTTGGTAAGTGAACTACGTGATTTGTGTCAGTATCTTATGTCTGCTGCCAAATATAAGGATGTGAAAGATTTATGTTTGCACACATGAAGCAATTCCTTACAGGGGATTCTGGCTACCCTAACCTTCCCTTGTTGTTGACACCAGTGAGATACCCAACCACACCAGGGGAAGTTTGCTTCAATGAGGCCCATGGAAGGACAAGGAGTGTTGTGGAGTAGACTTTTGGGCTCCTAAATGGTAAATTTTGTTACATTAATAAGTCTGCTGGAGTCCTCCTCTTCTCACCCACCAAAGTATGTTAAATCATTGTTACCTGCTGCATGCTCCACAACCTCGACCTGAGACATCAGATCCCTTATATACCAGATGAGGGGGAGCCAGCAGTTGCAGCAGGTGAGATTGCAGAAATGCCAAGTGAGGATGACTGTGATGAAAATGAAGCTGGAGACAGCCAGGCAGATCTCATTAATCAGTACTGTGTTGTTCTGTTACATAATTGACTTAGTGGGCTATTAGATGGCTTAGAGATGTTTGAGAGGGGTCTTGGTATGACCATCAGACAGATCATTAGTTGCTCAGCAGTACATAGCTCAGGCATGCATGCTAAATTGTACTTGGAGTTGTGATTATCATGATGTTCTCCTTTGTTAATGAGTGGCACACTGCGCAATCAGTGTTACTATTGTATTTGAAACATGTCGTTATAGGTCTCCCCTAATATTGCCTGCCTGTACATTTTCTATCATATTTATACTTTGCTGATTTCTTCACAAGGTCATCTTCAACTGGTCAGTTCTGATTTGTGTCACAGACAGATGGGATTTGCAGGTCTGACATGTGAGGTGAACATTGATAGATCCAGGTATGTCATTATATTGGTGGTGTATGAGTTCCATGCCAAGACTGTCAGTACAGTGTGATGGTAGTGTACTATTCAACAATCCGACCTGTGTGCCATGTTATCTAGGTCCAAGGGTGTCAAATGTGTGATCTTGTCTAACTGACACGTCATCCTGTGCAATCCATAACCTCTACCTTCTCATTAGTTTGATGTAGATGCTATTTAACGTGTATGTAGCTGTCAATGTGTTACCTCATTGCAGGCCACTGTGCATTTGTGTAAAGACTGACATAAGCCAATAGGATGCCTACGGATACCTGACCATGGTATGTGGAAGGTTCAATACGTGGGACAGTTGTACTGACCTCTATCTGTATAATGGGGTATGGTCATTAGAATGGTATGGTATGGGAATGAGATAACGCTTTAGCTGAAAACTAATAGAACCAATTGGTTTGCACATTTGTATAGCCATGTGAGATAGGACTTAACAGATTTGGTACATATGTAAATATCATTTGTAAGCAACAAATTTCAGAGTTAACTGTTCAAAATAGCTGAGCAATTACTCTCAAACATGATATGTAGTTTGGTAGTGTTTATTTACAAGTGCTCATGGATATTTCAGGAACTGAATCAAATCATTAAGTGCACACAGTGAAGGGTTCAGCCATGGTGACTGTAATCATCAGGGTAGCTGCTACAACATTTGGAGTCTTAAGCCCAGTGTCCTTGTGCCATTGGAAAATGGAGAGTGGTTGTAACACAGCCAACAGGGTGTATCTGTGACACATAAGGGGAACCAGTGAGTAGAGGATCACTTCCTGGCAGTGGTTGAAGTCTTGGCATCTGCTTCTCCTGGATGTTTTGATAGGCGTCCACATTTGCAGGGGGTTCTTCAGCTACAGAGGCTGGGGTGTCTGAGGCATGTCCTTCCCCTTGCAGAGCCTCCATTCCACTGGCTGCCACAAATGTAGAAGGGCCTGATATTACATGGTCAATGAAAGGGGTCTGCTGTTGAGGTTCTAACCTACTCAGGGTGGTATTAATGTCTCTCAGTACCCCTGTTAGGGAGGCCATGTTAGCATTGTGGGCCTTCCACTTTTGCATGACTTCCTGGTGGTTGTCCCTCTGCAGCTGCTTTATCTCCCCCATCATGCCAAGTACTTGGCCAGTCACGCCTTCGGCCTATTGATAGGCTCCCAGGACTTGGGAGATGGTGTCCTGGCCAGTTGTTTCCCTAGGAGCCTCAATCCGCTGGCCCACACCATCCCTCACATGCACTCTACTCACATTTTTCGGTGATCCTGGCTGTGTAACTCCTAATACGGCAGTCTGTATGAATGTCATTTAGTGGTGGCCACCTCAGCAATCTTACCGTCAGATGGCCAGACTCATAATGAGGCCATTAATCATTACTGAAATCGAGTGACCCCCCACACTTAATCATTAGTCATTACTGAAATCCAGGGACTGCCACTGAGTCATTATTAGAATCTCGAGCTCCCGTACTAAGCAATTTCAATGATTTGAATCGCAAAGTAATACACATAAATATAGAAAAAAACATTCCTCAAACATACACAAATGATGAAACGTTATTTGATTCTCATCAAATACAAAAAAAACAAAGGAAGGTTGGAGCTTTTCTATATTTAATTGAGTCTGCTCACCATCCAAAATATACTCTGTTCCATTCATAGGAGCAGCCCCAGCACATCAGTCTGAGGAAACCAATTCAATCCTTAGCTTTCAATTTAAAATTACTTCGCATTTACAGAGCATTTTAAAATGTTTAACTTTACATTTTCCTTCTTTATTTGTATACACTTTATTAATCTGTTAATGTTATTAAATTTTCTAGTCAGTCACAAACCCCTTGAGTTGGTTTTGAGGACTCCTATGGGTCCCCTGACCACAGGTTGAGAACTGCTGCCCTAACCATGTGGGAGAGTGGAGAGGGTGATGATTCCACAACCTTACCATTGCTGCGGAAGAAATCTGGGCAACTAGGGAATCCAACTTTGTTCCACTCAGGACTTTTGGCTCTAAAGCTAATAGTCACCTCACTTGCCGCCTTAATTAGATCATTCGGTTTTGACTTAACTTCTTATGTGGATGATACACTAATTTTTGGCAGTGGCAACCAATGACATTGGCTTTGAAGAAAGATTCCATGACTGCATGTTAGCAATAAGTAACTGGATGACCAGAAACTGTCTAAGACTCAACTCAGGTAAAACTGAGGAAATCTGGTTTGGGACTCAGCCTACCTGCTGGTCCCCGTCATGGTGGCCGGAGGAGTTAGGTTCCCTCTCAGTTTCAGTAAATAAAGACAAAAATCTAGGAGTCATTATGGATAATAAACTTTCTTTTAGAAAACAGGTGAATGCTGTACTCTCATCTGCCTTCTACATACTGAGGAAGATCAGGAAAGTCCTCCCTTTTATCCCAGAAGAGGCTAAGAAAACTGTGGTCACAGCCTCAATTTTATAAAAAATTGGCTACTCTTATGGCTTGTATGCCTATCACTAATGCCTTTACCAGGAATGCCTTTACAACGAAAAATCGTTGTTAAGTCATTCGTGGTAAAGGCATTAGTGGTAACAACGAGGTCGTTGTTCCGACCTCATTGTTCAGGCATTCGTTGTTCCGGCAGGCGTCGTTCCAACATACATTTCTTGTACCTTAATATGCAGAACCAACACCTGAGTAAACGGAAAATCCTCCAGAATGCAGCAGCTAGATTGCTCACCAAAATTCCCAATTTCAAGTCAGCCTCACAAGTTATTTATTGGCTCCTGTTGTGTCTTGTATCTAAGGGGTGATGCAATGTTCTGGAATGTGGTGTAGTTGCTAAGGTGGAATGTGCAGAGTGAATCTAAGGAAGACAGTTGCTGGTACTGTTGGTGGATGAGGTCTCTGTTTATGCTTGTCTTAATAAACTAGTGTGCAGCCACAATTTACTCTGCATGTTTATGTATATCTTACACTTGGCAGCAAGTGTTGAACTTCTATTGACTGTAGACTCTGAATTTTGGAGACCTTCACACCCAAGGAAGTTCAATCAGCTGAAATGCGGGATTGGTCAATTTCCCATGTGTGCTTCAACGTACAAAACAAACCGATCTTAAGGAAACACTTTTACTAGTGTTTGCAGAAATGGGGAAGGAAGTGATCAACTGACAACATCAATGTGTGCCGATCAGCTTCCAACATTAATGCTACCAACGTCGCTGATGAGCTGCCAACATCGATTCTGCCAATGTTGCTGATCAGCTGTCAAAATCGCTGCTGCCTACGTTGCTGTGTGTGTATTCTGCTGTCAACATTGATGTGTGCTGATCAGCTGCAAACATTACTGCTGCCAACGTCACTAATAAGCTGCCAACATCGCTGATCAACTGCCAACATTACTGCTGCCTGTGTGTGTCTTCTGTTGTTCCGCTATAAACAATTATAACTTTTTCTGAAGACTTGCTGTGTGAGTAGACTTAAAAACTGTGATTATTTGCTTTAAATGTCTACCATGCGCTCCACCTGTCTCACGTATATAGCAGATTGTCCTCGCTTAACATTTACACACGCATGTGCTCTCTGTTTGTTCACGGGCTTACCTCGTTGCCTCGTGAAGCCTATTTAGTACACCCGCTGTTCGGTGACCTTCATGACATAGCACGAGCGTCATGCGTCATGCGTCATTGAATCATCACACTTCTGGTGACCTTTGCGATGTCAGTGTAATCCTGACAATACTGTGTACACACAGTGTGCTCTATCGAATCATTAAATTATTGTCGACCTTTGTGGCATCAGTGTAACCCTCCCTGGCAACACCGAAGGCTTGTTCAACATAGGCAGATCAGGTGAAGAGAAGACAAAGCATTGCCAACTGTGGTATTATTAGTACGCTCCTGACAGTTGCTGTCACCAGAACAAACGCTTCGCATTGTCAATAGCGATACAAGTACTTTTACTGACAACACTGAACCTGATTCATTTTGGCAACAACTGTGCGTTATGCTACACTCAACAGGAGAAACATGAAGTATTGCCAATGGTGATATTATTAGTGTGTTACTGACAGTATTGTCAGGCACTTAAAAACAATCGATGGCATCAATAGCAAAACAAGTACTTTTATTTTACTTTTGTTTTACATTTTATTGCATGGTGATGCACATACCTTTATTTGATACTAGTTAATGATATAGTTTTTTCCTGTAATTTAGCTTGAGGTTAACATCCACTATTACCCTTGTGTTAAGAAGTGAAATAGTAGGACAATGGAGAATGTTCCTTCACCTCAATTTTTCCTCACTTCTCCCGGGGACTCGCCGATTCTATGGTTAAAATGGAAAAAGGTGTTCAATCACTATGCCTGGGTTTGTGGAACTTCATTCAGTGTGGAGAGGAAAACTTCACTGTTAATGCATTGTCTTGGCTTGGAAGGACAGGAAGTTTTTGAACATCTTCCTGAACTTCAAGATCAAGATGCTGCAAATCTTAATGAGTATGAAATATGTCTCAAAGGGTTAGATCTGCATTATCTACCCAAGTTGAGTACTGTTCTTGAAAGGTACAATTTTGGGAGGAGAATGCAGCGTCCTGGAGAGACGGTGGAACAATATGTCACACAATTGCATAAACTTGCTTCTACTTGCAATTTTAGTGTGTCTCTTGAAGAAAGGTTGAGAGATCAACTGATGTTGGGACGTGCATCAGAAAAAACTGGGAATGTATGTGGCAGAAAGACAACCCCTCTCTTCAGGATGTTCTCACTACTGCCAAGTCATTTGAACATTCAAAAACATGTGTTGATGTTCTGCGGAGATACAAGAGTTGTAAAACATCCAATAAGGTGTCTTCAGTGGTCAAACTCAGTTTGTATCCTGTACAAGGGAAGTTGTCCTGGTTGGAAGACATGTGTAAAATCTGTGGACGCAAAGAACACTTTGCGAAGTTCTGTAGATCTGCAAAAGATTTAATAAGATGTGGGAAGTAGTTGTTGAAGAAACTGATGTAGGAGACATGGAGGAAATTAACACTTTTCAAGTGAAGGGGTCTTCTAGTGATGGTCCATTAGAGGTAGGTATTGTCAATGAAAAGCAAGTCAAAATGCTGTTTGACTCTGGGGCCAAAATAACTCTCATTCCAAAGGCCTTTTATGAACAAAATCTACGTGGAAATGAGAAGCTCTTCAAACCAGATATCAAACGAAAGGTTATGGATTTGAGCACATTGACTTACTGGGTTACTTATGGGGAACGATAGAATTTAGAAACAAAAACATACCAGGGAAAGTGTATATTTCCATAAAAGGCGATTCTCTAATCAGTTGGTTTCATATGTATATCTGGATTCCAATGAGAATCCCTTAGTGCATGTTAGAAATAGACCTGGGATCAACTCTCTGCCAAACCTGGACATCTTGTTTGGGGTCAAGGGCAACAAGTTTTTATGTTTACTTTGTCCTTGGGACAAGTAGGCCCAACCCTCTGCAGCACAAACCCTTTGGCTGCCTATTTACAGAGAGTGGAACTCTCTGCAGTTGAGGTAATGTGTTTCCAAAAGATAATGCTGTTCGAACTTGTATTTATGGTTCATTATTTGAAAGCCTTCATTATTAGGGTGAGTGCTGTAAATAAATGTTTTAAGGTCACACTTCACTACTGACGTTGGTTCCAGTACAAAAAAAAACAAAAAACGTGTATACACATGTTTGAAAAGTTTAGGCTATGAGGCTAAGTATAATGCTCCCAGAATGCTCTCTGATTAGATGCAAATGAAGTGTCATTTAGTAAAATGTGTTGATGCATGCTAGTATTTCCCAAAAATATTTCTAATGGAAAATCAGTGTAACCATTTTCAACACGATTATGGGAAGCATGAAAATAAACAAACACTGACAAAGCCAACTGATCTGACATATTTTTATAAGTCTTTTAGTTTCATCAATGCATGTCTTGTTTTGACATGGCTTTTGTAACACTTTATTGTTGTGGGAGCTACCAGGCCCTCAACATTGTAACAAACACTGGCAAAAAAAAACCAAAAAGTTTTTGAACTCTAAAAGCACACGTTGCCACCAGTGGCATAACAAAGTCCCCGCAGCCGCCCTCCAGGGGGGGCCTTCAGCACAGCACTTGCCCTGAGTGAGTCTGGAGAGGGGGCTCCTCCATGTTCTTTGCAAAGGGGCACCCTCCAGTTTCGTTAGGTCACTGATTGCCACTGTAGTTCCTGACACTGAACAAAACTACTTTGTGTGCCAATATGCTCCTTGTGGAAAAGCAGAATGCGATCACTCACAGTAAAGCCAGCTGAAAGAGAGAGAAATAGAAGTTTAATAAAAACAAAATGTCTTTGTTAACACCAGACCTAATTAGGGACCAAGACCCACATGTAGGTAGCTTTTTGCATGTCGCAAACAGCGATTTTCGCTGTTTGCGACGTGCAAAAAGCACATTGCGATGCACAAACCCAGTTTTGTGATTCGGTAACCTGGTTACCGAATCGCAAAACTGGTTTGCGACTCGCAATTAGGAAGGGGTGTTCCCTTCCTAACTGCGACTCGCAGTGCAATGTAGGATTGTTTTGTGACCACGAACGCGGGCGCAAACCAATCGCAGTTTGCACCCATTTCAAACGGGTGCTAACACTTTCGCAAAAGGGAAGGGATCCCCATGGGACCCCTTCCCCATTGTGAATGTCACTGTAAACATTTTTTCAGAGCAGGCAGTGAACCTTTCCTGAGGACCACTGCCTGCTCTGAGAAAATGAAACGAAATTTTTTTTGTAATGCATCTTGTTTCTTTAAGGAAAACGGGCTGCATTACAACAACAACAAAAAAAAAAATGCTTTATTGAAAAGCAGTCACAGACATGGTGGTCTGCTGTCTCCAGCAGGCCACCATCCCTGTGAGGGCCGCCATTCACAAGGGGGTCGCAAATTGCGACCCACCTCATGATTATTCATGAGGTGGGCATTTGCGAAGCCCTTGCGAATCACAGATGGTGTCAGGGAAACCATCCTACATTCGGATTTGCGACTCGCAATTTGCGGGTCGCAAATCTGAACCTAACTACATGTGGCCCCAAATTCTTAAAGAAAGTCACAAAAGTGCACCCATGGTATATGTCGTACCCCTATAAAATATTTGTGAACTGTATTTTAGCATGGGTAAATACAATGTGTAGATTTGCTCATGTGAAAATCTATTGAGCATTTGCAGGTTCATTTTCCCTCCAGACACTTTCTTCCCAACCCTGGAAGAAGTTCTAATTCTGCCATTGTCAGGAGTAAATGTCCAATCTTTCTTATTATGGGAAAATATTAGAGAGAAGCTGGTGAAAATCTTTAAAACATGCAGGTTAGTAGGTTTGCAGACGCTAAGGCATTCCAGGCCTGGAACTATTGCTTACTGCTTCCTCCAGCCCCAGTATGCAGATCTGCAGAAAGGTGGCAAAATAAGGAAATTGCTACAGTAGGGATTGAAACTGCAAGTATTCAAGCCCTATTATGGTAGTAGCCCTGGCATAATCAGAGAGGCTATTATCAGAGCTCTTACATAATGAGATTGCTGCCATAATTTGTCGCCACACTACATGGCACCAAAGGGACAAGTAGATCTTTTTACAGGACAAGTAGATTTGAGAAGCAACCTGTCCCCTGGACAAGTAGATATTTTAATAAATTCCACACCCCTGGTATTTGTTAACAAGTTGGGTTGCTTAAGAAATACTACCATCATATAAGATTGAAGTTGTCTGTACCACCAAAAGTGGCTAAAGTCAGGCGTGTACCATTGCTGATGAAAGAAAGTATGAGAGCAGAATTTGACAGACTGATTAATAGTGGTATTCTACAAGAGGTAGAGGCTACAGATTCGTTGTCTCCTGTTGCCATGGGACAAAAAACTAATAGAGAGGCCAGACTCTATGTGGACTTGAGGAAACTCAACAAATCAGTGATCGTAGACCACTATCCACATATATGTAAAATGTTGTGCCCTCTCTATGGGGCAAAGCATTTAAACTGGTAAAACAATGTCTAAAAACAGTTCTTAATCTAGAAAGTTTTGATCCACCAGATGAGTCATGGATATTGACAGATGCAAACTCGAAACAGTTAGGGCTGGTTCTGATGCAGAAAAAAGATGGTAAAGAAAGGACTGTTTTATTTATATCTTGTGCGTTGAAGGGAGCAGAGGTCAATTACTCTGTTGTGGAGAAAGAGGCTCTTGCAGTGTTCTGGGCCGTACATAAGCTAGGGAAATTTCTAAGGGGTAAGAGGTTTAGAATTAAAACAGATCATAAACCCCTTAGGGACATTTTCAGTAGAAAGGGAATAGATTTTGTTTCTTACAGAATGCGCCAGTGGGTGGTGGCATTACAGGAATTTTAATTTGAGGTCTAATCGCAAAAAGAGAGTTGGAGAGAGGAAGAGGACCAACCCATACTGTCTCCCTAAAATTTAAATCACATACACAAGGAGTATGGGGGTCATTTATAAGATGGGACGTTGAAGAAGGATTTACCTAGGGTTCTCTAATCTCAGACTATGAGTATCATATGACATGCTGTGGGAATTTCGTGGTGGGGGAGGGAAGAAGGTTTCCTTTACGGACTAGGTGGTCTCACACACTATATAGATTCATGCTTCATCATATGACCACCTAGCCCCACCCAGGTAGGACAGTGCCACCTGGGCGGTCTCAACCTCACTGTTAAAAGAACGGGAGGGAGTGCGAAAATTCAAATTGTCTGGAAGTATATGGGATCTAGCTATGCTAGGGAAAGATATAAAAACACCTAGTCAGTCATCTGTGTAGTTGTACACCTTTATTTGTGGTGACTGCTGGTGAGGTTAAGAACAGAGGATGGGACCCCGACGTGAGAACAATGACTCACTGGGTCACCTATCTAATAATTACTGGCCAACATGTTTCTGCCCACTACAAAGAGCCAAGGAAGGTCTAGGGGCATTCTTCAGGGCCTTAGATCCCTAATTAGTCATGCATTATTGCGACAAGAGAAAGACTACTCCACTAGGAGGAGTGAAGGTTATATAGAAGTACAAGTAGTATAAGGCATACCTGTGGGGGAATACCCTAAGGCGGCCTGAAGGAAACAAACAAGGAAATTAGGGGCAGATGTAGGAAGCCTTTTGCATGTCGCAAACTGCGAAAAAAGCAGTTTGCGGCATGCAAAAGGCCGGACGCAATGCTCATCCTCAAATTGCGAGTCGGTACCGACTCGCAATTTGAGGATGCGACTCGCAAATAGGAAGGGGTGTTCCCTTCCTATTTGCGACCGCATCGCCATGCTGAGTTGCTTTGTGACCACGAATGCGGTCGCAAACTAACTCGCAGTTACCACCCACTTGAAGTGGGTGGTAACGCATTCGCAAACGGGAAGGGGTCCCCATGGGACCCCTTTCCCTTTGTGAATGTCGCTGAAAATATTTTTTCAGAGCAGGCAGTGGTCCAATGGACCACTGCCTACTCTGAAAAAATGAAACCAAATGGTTTCATTATTTTTTTGAATTGCAACTCGTTTTCCTTTAAGGAAAACAGGCTGCAATTCAAAAAAAAAAACTGCTTTATTAAAAAAAGCAGTCACAGACATGGAGGTCTGCTGTCTCCAGCAGGCCACCATCCCTGTGAGTGCAGGGACTCGCTATGGGGTCGCAATTTGCGACCCACCTCATTAATATTCATGAGATGGGTCTTTGCGACCCCATAGCGAGTCGCAGAAGGTGTCTGAGACACCTTTCTGCATACAAGTTTGCGAGTTGCAATTTGCGAGCCGCGACCAACCTCACACAGTGGATCAACGACTGCGCCAACACCCTCGCCCCTCTCAAGACCTTTACAACCAACCACACCAACAAGAAAGCCGCCTGGTTCACCGAGGACCTCCGGATCTCCAAGCACACCTGTCGGAAGCTGGAGAAGAAATGGCTCCACGACCGAACACCAGACAACCACACAGCCCTCAAGAGTGCCATCCGCAGACATCACCAACTCATCAGGACCGCCAAGAAGACCGCCTTCAAGGACCGCCTAGACAACAACACACACAACACCAAAGAGCTCTTCAGCATCGTGAAAGAACTCTCCAACCCCAGCTCCATCACCAAAGACATCCAGCCCTCTCAAGACCTGTGCGACTCCCTGGCCACCTTCTTCCACCGCAAGATCACCGACATCCACGACAGCTTCAACCCCGACCCCCCTGCACCCACCACTGAGTCCACCACCCCAGCGACTACCACTCGCAGTCCAGTGTCAGCGACGAAGACTCCATCAAAACCATGAACTCCATCCACTCCGGAACCCCATCAGACCCCTGCCCTCACCACGTCTTCAACAAAGCCAGCGCAGCCATCGCGTCCCACCTCCGGAAAACAATCAACTGTTCCTTCGAGACAGGAACCTTCCCAGAAAGCTGGAAGCACGCCGAGATCAACGCCCTTCTGAAGAAGCCCAAGGCGGACCCCTAGGACCTCAAGCACTTCCGGCCCATCTCCCTGCTCCCTTTCCCGGCAAAAGTGACCGAGAAGATTGTCAACAAACAGCTGACCTGCTACCTCGAAGTCAACAACATCCTGGACCCTTCCCAATCCGGTTTTCGCAGTAACCACAGCACCGAGACCGCCCTCATCGCCGCCACTGACGACATCCGGACCCTGATGGACAAAGGAGAAACAGCCGCCCTCATCCTCATGGACCTATCAGCAGCCTTTGACACGGTCTGCCACCGCACCCTATCAGCACGCCTCCATGACGCCGGTATCCAAGAGAAGGCCCTGGCTTGGACCACATCCTTCCTCTCCGGCAGAACCCAGAGCGTCCGCCTCCCACCTTTCCGCTCCAAAACCACCGAGATCATCTGCGGTGTCCCACAGGGATCCTCCCTCAGCACGACACTGTTCAATATCTACATGGCCCCCCTCGCCCACGTCGCACGACAACACAACCTCAACATCATCTCCTAGGCCGACGACACCCAGCTGATCATTTCCCTCACCGAAGATCCCCACACCGCCAAAGCTAACCTCCACCGAGGAATGAAGGCCGTAGCCGACTGGATGAAGGACAGCAGACTGAAGCTGAACTCAGACAAGACGGAGGTCCTCATTCTCGGACCCACCCCAACAGCCTGGGACGACTCTTGGTGGCCCACATCACTAGGCACAGCCCCGGAACCCACGGACCACGCACGCAACCTGGGGGTCATCCTCGACTCCACTCTCTCCATGACCAGGCAAGTCAACGCTGTCTCCGCGTCCTGCTTCAACACCCTCCGTATGCTCCGCAGGATCTTCAAATGGATCCCCCTCGACACGAGAAAAACCGTTACCCAGGCCCTCATCACCAACAGACTCGACTACGGGAAAGCCCTCTACTCGGGAACTACAAACAAGCTCCTGAGACGACTCCAACGCATCCAGAACGCCTCGGCCCGACTCATCCTCGATGTCCCCCGCCGCAGCCACATCACACTCCACCTGAGAGGCCTGCACTGGCTCCCCGTCAACAAAAGGATCACCTTCAAGCTCCTGATCCACGCACACAAAGCACTGCACAACACCGGACCCACCTACCTCAACAACCGACTCAGCTTCCACACCCCCACCCGAAGCCTCCGCTCAGCCAACCTCGCCCTCGCCACAGTCCCCCGCATCCGAAAAACCACAGCCGGCGGCAGATCCTTCTCCTACCTCGCTGCCAAGACCTGGAACACTCTCCCCACCATCCTACGACAGACCCAGGACCTGCTGGCCTTCAGAAGACTCCTCAAGACCTGGCTCTTCGACCAGTAGCACCCCCCCCCTCCCCAGCGCCTTGAGAACCTCGCGGGTATGTAGCGCGCTTTACAAATGCAGTGATTGATTGATTGATTGATTGAACTCGTACACATGTCAAGACCATCCTCCATTGAGCAGTCCTGAACGAGACACTGCGGGAGAATGTCCCAGGCACAAGCAAGATGTAGTAACTGCAGATACGATAACTAGAGACAACATCATTATAAATCTTAGCAACAGAACCATTGATACTGTTGAGTCCAGAGCCCTTAATAAAGGTTTGAATTTTGTCCCTACCCCTAAAGTTGATTTGTTTAAAATCAGAACTGAACTTGCAGATTTTTTTCACAAGGTTCGACTCAAAACTTTCTTTTGGGAGCGAACCACAAATTAACTTGACAAAAATACAGGATTATGACCCAAATCAACATTCTGTCCCCTGATAGGGCAGATGCCTCCGGAGGTGTTAGCTTTCGAGAAATCACTATCCCAAAAAATCAGAGGCCTAATGGAGCTACCAAATAACTCATTTCACAACATGAGCTCGGATGAATTAGCAGCCCTAAAACGTCTTACATCTGATCCCGCCATTATAATTAAACCAGCAGATAAAGAAGGGGCAATAGTAATTCTACCACAACAAATGTTCAAAGTGGAATGCCAATGCCTATTGGGAAACACGCAACATTACAAACACCTATCCAAGGACCCAACAATAGAGATCCAGGAAGAAATGCCCTTCCTAATAGCAAGAGGATCCGAGAACAGCTGGATAACCAAACAAAAAGCAGCCTTCCTGATACAAACACAGAAGTGCCTTACTTATATATATATATATATTCCCTCTAAAGTACATAAAGGGAAAACCCCCCCTCCTGGAAGGCCCATAGTGTCAGGTACAGGCTGTCTTGGAACGCCTATCACAGTTCTGTGACTTCTTTCTACAACCTCTGGTCAAACAGATCCCAAACTACTTAAAAGACACCACTGATGTCCTAGCCTTGCTAGAGTCCATGCCATTTGATAAAACATCGAAACTCCTGATCACGCTGGACGTTGAATCTCTATATACCAACATTCCCCAGGAAGCCACTCTGGGAGTTATCTGTGACCTACTGGAAAAAACCAGAGGGGATTCACGAACACCTCCAGAATTTATACTAGACCTAGCACACCTGGCATTAACTAGGAATTATTTTGAGTTTGAAAAAACTTTCTACCTACAGATACAGGGGACTTCCATGGGTAGCACGTTCGCTCTCAGCCTGGCTTGTTTGTATGTAGATAGCTTTGGAAAACAAGTGGTCCTCCACGATGACAACCCGTTCCTAAGAAACATCAAATTGTGGAAGCGCTACACTGATGACATCTTACTGATCTGGACAGGCACCAGGAGCGAAGCGCAGGCTTTTTCTAACTGGCTCAATACAGCAAATCCCTTCCTGAAGTTTACAATGACAATAGGCAATAATCAATTGCCTTTCCTGGATTTGCTAATTTATGAGAGGAACTTTAGACACAGAGGTGTATTATAAGTCGACAGACCGCAATAACTTACTCCAATTTCAGAACTTCCACCCTAGGTCCCTACGTGAGAACCTGCCAGTGGGTCAATTCCTACGATTACAACGAAAATGCTCGGACCTATCCAACTACAAAAAACACGCCCAAAGATTATCCAATAAACTGCGAGAAAAAGACTATCCTGCACACCTTTTCAGGAGAGCTAACAAACGGGCACGTAATAGCAATAGAGACCAATTGTTAGAACCCCGTCAAAGCAAACCAAAGACCGAACAGATAGTGTGCATGGCAATATTTAACCCACTGTCCAACAGATTCCAAAAAATAATCAAGGAAGACTGGAATATCCTAACCTCTGGTGGCCTCCCTTTTCAACAACCACTACATGCCTTAAGAGGGCCACAAGTATACGGGGTCTGGTAGTCCATACATGACTCATCAAAAAACCTTCTAACACTCAGACTACATTGTGGCAATTACCACCTCCATTGGGTCACTTTCCGTGTGGTAACTGTAGTGTCTGGCAGTTCACGCAGAGGTCCACCACAGTGAACATAGGTCTAAAAACACCATGGATATTGAAATCTCTCATGAACTGCAATAGCAGGAATGTGATTTACATGATCAAGTGCTCCTGCCAACTCAAATACATCGGGATGACAACCAGAAAAGTAGGCACCCGCATCTGCGAACATAGAAGCACTATCCGGTGCAAACGGGATGCAACCAAACTCACCAGCCACTTTATTGAGTATAATCACTCCCCAGATGAGCTGGAATGGACAGTATTGGACAAACTATCACCAACAACAAATGACTTGAGCCAGAAACTGTTCTATTACGAACAACGATGGGTGTGGAGACTGCACACAGACACTGCTGAACTGAATGATGAGATACCTTGGTCTTCGTTAACTAGGTGATATGATACACAACCATCACCTCGGCAAACTTGCGTGTTCCATCCTTTTGCGGTGACTTTTTTTACTTTGTAGACTTGTCATGGCACCCAAACATAATCCGTTTTAGCACCACCAGTGCTAATCTGTTCTTCACTTTCTGTCTGTGGAGTTTTTTTTTTACCTCCTCTCTTCCCTGGGCCTTCAACCCCTTACGACCCTCTGTTTGTCCGTCCTCCCCTACACATTACACACCCCCTTCCCATCCTCCCCTTTTCTCCTTGTCTCTCCTTCTCACTCCCCTCGCTTCTTCACATTACTCCCATTCCTATAATTGTTTCTTGTTCCTTCACAGCCTCTCCCTCAGCCTTGTCTCCACGATCCATTCTCAACTTTTTTCTGCCTGTTGTTTAGGCTGCACCAGGTTCTTTTGTCTTTTGTCTTTTTTCTTTCACATTTCACTTCCTCCTTGCATTCTATTTCCTTTTCGCTTTTTTAGCTTCTCTTTCTTTCTTCTCTTTCTTTCTTTGTCTCCCCCCTTCTCTGCCCCCCTCTCCCTCCTTTTTTCCTTTTGGGTTTTTCCCTCCTCTCCCCCCCTTTGTTCTCAGCCCTCTGTTCTCCTTCCTTTCCTTCCCCACCTTCCCCCCTCCTTCTTTTCATTCTCCTCTTTTACTTCTTCCCAGGCCGGTACCTTCAAGCCCGAGAATCGCGGAAGAGGAGACTACAACTCCCATACTCCTCGGTCCTTTTTGTCATGCAACGTTCCGTTGCCAGCGTCCCGGGCTATGGGACCGGAGATTGCTGTTCCCAGTCTCCTCAGCCCGCCTTGGAACGCAGCGTCAAGTCATCAGTGCCGCACCCACCACGCTCCCGGATCCGGTCAGGACCAGGGGGCGGTTACTCACCCGGGCTCTTTAAATGTCGATCGCCTCCTAGACCCGTTACCACAAGCGGTCTAGGAGGGGAGCGATTTAGGTGCTAAGCGAGCGCCTCCTTTGGAGTTGTGAGTATCTTTGGTATCTCTGCACCGTGGCGACGCCCACACAACAGAGATAAGATTTGGGTGCTTTCTGTTTTTTCTGTTTCTATTTGGGCCTTTTAAGCCCAGCTGCGGGCTTTATGGTCTGGTGACATGGCCGTAAGTCGTTGGCCTGATAATGTTTAATTACTTATGAACCCTTGATATGCACTTGTGTATTTCTTTAGATAAATGTACTTTGTCATGTTATCCAGTACACCGCTCCCCCTGTGTTCCCAACATAGAGCACTTAGGGAGACCATTTAATGGACCTCTTTCGACCTGAATTACTCATAGGTTGTTTCCTGTTGTGTTTTGCCTTATTCTCCTCTCCAGTGTGTGACAATAAGGGGACACTCCTCCTCCTTCTGACCTGGGGCAAGAAGCCATCCAGGTTTAGGGTAAGGAACCCGTTGGACACTTATTACTCATGTTTACTCTGCATGACCTTTTGTTTGCTGTGTCACCTCTACGTGTGCTGTGCATTTTTGTGGATTATGGAAATGTAATAAGTAATTTCCTTGTTTGTTTCCTTCAGGCCGCCTTAGGGTATTCCCCCACAGGTAGGTCTTATACTACTTGTACTTCTATATAACCTTCCCTCCTCCTAGTGGAGTAGTCTTTCTCTTGTCGCAATAATGCATGACTAATTAGGGATCCTAGGCCCTGAAGAATGCCCCTAGACCTTACTTGGCTCTTTGTAGTGGGCAGAAACATGTTGGCCAGTAATTATTAGAAAGGTCATCCAGTGAGTCATTGTTCTCACTTCGGGGTCCCATCCTCTGTTCTTAACCTCACCAGCAGTCACCATGAATAAAGGTGTACTATTACACAGGTGACTGACTAGGTGTTTTTATATCTTTCCATAGCGTAGCTGGATCCCATATACTTCCAGACAATTTGAATTTTCGCACTCCCTCCCGTTCTTTTAACAATGAGATTGAGTCCGCCCAGGTGGCAATGACCTACCTGGGTGGGGCTAGGTGGTCATATGATGAAGCATGACACTATATAGTGTGTGAGACCACCTAGTCCGTAAAGGAAACTTCCCTTCTCTTCCCCCCTCACCACGAAATTCCCACAGCACGTTATATGATACTCATAGTCTGAGATTAGGGAGCCCTAGGTAAATTTTACTTTGAGGTATCATATTTACCAGGGACTGACAATATTTTGGCAGATTGTTTGTCAAGAATGTGTGATGTATAGAGTGAGGTCTCAGAGGAAAGAGACTGGTTTGGCGGAGAGGACTTAGAAGAAGAAGTTAATGTATTTCTATTTTCTGATGGAATAATTTCTGAGAAAGAGTAGAAAGATAATTTGAGGAGTGATAACATATTGCAGAAAGGTAATGGCAATGGCTTTGACAGAATGGTGTGAGAACAATGAGTGTGATAATGATCTGAAAGGATTTTGGCAAATCAAAGATGAATTATCAGTGGTTGATGGTTTACTCATAAGAGGCAGTAAATTGGTTCCTGTAAACAGTGTACGCAAAAAGTTACTAGATCATGCTCATGCGAGTCATATCGGTATAGCCAAGACCAAAGAAAGGGTAAGGGAAGGATATTCGTGGCCTGCAAAGGATATGACTATTGAAAAAAATGTTGACTAACTATGTAAAGTACTCCCTTACTGAAAATACAAACCTTTACAATTACTAAACTTATTGCGATGTTACATAAATACTTTCACATAGTCTTGCAACTGAAGAGGAGCTTTTCTCACTCGTTGAGGCCTACTGATATCCCCATTTCCATGGTGTGTATCCTTATGGGAAGTTGTGTCCTTTAAAACTTTATCATCCTGAATTGAATTCTCATTTGCCCATCCTTCTTTGGACAACTATGGGGCTCATTCCGAGTCCGGCGGGCGGCGGGTGCCGCCCGCCGGGCGGAAACCGCCCAAAGACCGGGGGTCATTTTGACTTTCCCGCTGGGCCGGCGGGCGATCTCCAGAAGGAAAGCCCCTGCAACGAGGAAGCCGGCTCCGAATGGAGCCGGCGGAGTTGCAGGGGTGTGACGGGTGCAGTAGCACCCATCGCGATTTTCACTGTCTGGGCCCTGTTAGGGGGCCCCTGCACTGCCCATGCCAGTGGCATGGGCAGTGCAGGGGCCCCCAGGGGCCCCACGACACCCGTTCCCGCCATCCTGTTCCTGGCGGGTTTTACCTCCAGGAACAGGCTGGCGGGAAGGGGTTCGGAATCCCCATGGCGGCGCTGCAAGCAGCGCCGCCATGGAGGATTCC
The DNA here is from genome assembly GCF_031143425.1 of Pleurodeles waltl. Classification (NCBI taxonomy): domain Eukaryota; kingdom Metazoa; phylum Chordata; class Amphibia; order Caudata; family Salamandridae; genus Pleurodeles; species Pleurodeles waltl. Next base: position 505,292,189 of record NC_090436.1, read on the forward strand.
CTGGGCCAGGGGAAAATCGGCGGGAAACCGCTGGTTCCCCTTTTCTGACCGCGGCGGGTCAGAATAGCCCTGGAAGCACCGCCAGCCTGTTGGCGGTGCTTCCGTTGCCCTCCACCCTGGCGGTTTCAAACCGCCAGGGTCGGAATGAGGGCCTATATGTACTTCGCTACTCTATTCAAATTCCAAATTTTGTGATCACTAATTTTAATGCCATTTTTCAACACTTTTATTACTTTGAAAGGTTGACCTTATTAGAGACACCACTTCCCTTCCTGGGAGATTTTCTTTTCACCCAATCCCCTACATGATTGTTACTCTCAGATAATGGGGTGAAGTTCACGTCAAGGGTAGTGGAAGAATTTTTGAGAGAAAGAGGAGCGAAACATAAGAAAGCTGTATGATATCACCCTGAGACTCATGGTGTAGTAGAAAGGTTTATCAAAGTTTTGAAAGAAGTGCTGCAACAAGCTCTGATGTCAGAAAATAATTGGGAAACAGACATAAAGAAAAAGGTACGAGTATACCGGTTTACGCCACATTCATTTACTGGAGTATCTCCTTTTCAGTTGTTCAAAGGAAGGATAGCAAACACAAAAGTAATACCTTTGTGGGTGTCAGGAAAACAAATTATGGTGAATGATCAGATTGGAGAAGTAAAGGATTGGAGAATTGGAGAGAAAAAGAAAGAGAGAAGATGGTAAAGAGGAAGAAGTGGCATGATGTACGAAAATCTGTTAAGGATACAGTGGTGCATGTAGGGGATTGGGTGAAAATAAAATCTCCCAGGAAGGGAGGTGGTGTCTCTAAACACAGTCAACCTTTCAAAGTGTTTAAAAATGCCATAAAAATGAGTGATCACAAGATTTGGAATTTGAATATAGTAGCAAAGTACACACAATTGTCTGAAGAAGGATGGACAAATGAGAATCCCATTCAGGATGATGAAGTTTAAAAGGACACAAATTCCCATAAGGATATACACAATGGAAATGGGGAGATCGTAGGCCTCAACGAATGAGAAAAGCTCCTCTTAAGTTGTAAGACTGTGAAAGTAGTTGTATAACATTGCAATAAGTTTAGGTAAAAGTTTATATTTTCAGTAAGTGAGTACTTTGTTTAGGTTTGCAACATTTTCTATGTTCATTATTTATGCTTTCTTTGTATGAAAGTTAACTTGCTTATTGTATTGTTGGGAGAGGGCAGTGTTGTGGTGTCTTGTATCTAAGGGGTATCTTAATGTTCTGGAATGTGGTGTAGTTGCGAAGGTGAAATGTTTAGAGTGAATCTAAGGAAGACAGTTGCTGGTACTGTTGGTGGGTGAGGTCTTTGTTTATGCTTGTCTTAATAAACTAGTGTGCAGCCACACTTTACTCTGCACGTTTATTTATATCTTACAGTTCCCTATCAGACAACATATCAAATTTAAGGCTCTTTGCATTGCTTACAATGCATTGCATGGAGGTGGGCCAGACTATTTTAGGTATAGTTTTAAAAAATATGAGCCAGCCAGATGCCGGTGCTCCTTAGAAGCAAACAATTTTACTATTCCCAGGATCAGAAGGACCAACTGGGGAAGTAGAAGCTTTGTGCTTTGCACAGCCAAACTCTTGAACAAACTGCCCCTCAATATGAGAGCCATGCCCAAGTTATTAGCATTCCGAAAGGCACTTAAAACATGGCTTTTTGTTTAAATTAGTTGACAGATCCTAGCCTACTTTTGCTGAGCTAGCACCAAGACACCTCCGGGTATTCGTACGCTCAAAAAGTTCAATTAACATAACATAACAGCTCAGCAGGAGGTTAATGAAGGCATATTACCATTGAAGGATCTTGCCATCTTGAACATTGGACCTTGCACCGCACAAAGACTTTGAGTTTCAAAAAGTAAGCTAAAGGCCTTATTTAGGGTTTGGCTAGTAAACTGCCAACCAATCAAGGTAGGTAAGGTCATAACCTCTGTTATCCTTGTGGATGGCAACTTGCCATATTTACAAATCTCCACTAAGCTAACTGAAATTGTTGTGCCTCGAAGCAGTGGGAGTATGGTTTTGAAAAACATACAACTAATGGCCCTGACACTCTGGTAGTTTTCTCCCGGTGTCTGGGGTAATTTTTGTTCCTGTTTGGGACCACCAGGTTTTTCTGGGAGCTCAGAAATAGAAAATGTAGAGCAGAATGTCAGCCCTAAATGGGGGTGACAATCTAAGGTATTTAGACTGATGGCCGGATATCCTTTGGGTCGTCAGTCTAAAATTTCCACCAGCAGAGTCAGAGGTGGCTCCACTGACACAAACCTTATGGTTGCCTTACTCTAAATAGAGAGGGCAGACTGGGAGTTTCGTCAACAGGTTACTCAGCCATGTTTGTAGTAGAGTATCCTGTCTTCCAACTTTCAAATAAAGCCCTAAGTCCTAGGGCAATTTTTTTTTACCTGTGTGACCTGCTTGGTATAGCCAGCACCCAATGCAATGTGGTCAGGTTGAAATTGTGTCTGGGTCCAATCAACTGTGTATTGATGCTTTTGATTGATGCTTTACATTTTCTAGGCATTTCTGCCTTAAAAATGCAAAAATAATATTTCATGATCCCCTTATCATTTTGAACTTTTTGATTGGATTGGTGTCTCTTTTCTCATTTAATTTCTTGCTTACTTTTTCTAGCTTAGTTTCAGAGATTTTATAGTTGAGACTGCTTGTTCTTTGTGTCATAGATATGGACGGTTGAACAGTTTCCCTTAGAACTGGGTTGAGCCCTAACCAGAGTGTGTTAATTAAGTTGGTATGGGTACCACCCTTCCAAATGAATAACCCACCTTTTGATGAGCAGCAATCCCTTCAGCATGTTTTACACATTTACCTTGAATGCCAAGTTCCTTTATTTCTTTTGGGGCACATAATGGCACTTACCAGCCCCATTGGAATTACAAGGTCCGTAGTAAACTAAGTTTCGTCTGTGAACTCTGGCTGCTGAAAGCAGGTGAAATGTTGTATAGAAACTCTGAGATAGTGAGGAATTACCAGGAATCTGACCAGAAAAAAACTGATTCCCTTAATGATGTCTCATTTCTAAGGGGAACTTCAGGATACCGTTTATACATCATGTCAATCCTACCCCCTTGGTATTGCAAATTCCAGCTGTGGGCAGGTAACAGATTTAAAGGAGCAAAATGTGTGGACCACGAAATGATGCTTTAAAAACCCATTTCAGAGGGCCACGGGGCAAGCAGGGACTACTTGGCCCAACTGTGGGGTGGTTTAAGGCCTTTCACTCCTAATATCCTGTGCCTGACCTAATGGTGGTCCTCAATAATTGAGCCAAGTACTACTCCTTTCAGCATATGACTGCCAATGGTTGTCCAGGTCGAGCAGTCCCAGGCTCTATGAGGTTGGAATAGGTGTGAGGCAAACACAGGCACAAGACCCAAAGTACAAACAGTAGCCCCAATAAGGTGATTGTTTAGTCAAATACTTGTTTATATGAAAAAAGTAGTGTTTCAATATAAGCACACAAAGCATAGAAGCACCACACTAAATAATAATCTCAGTCTCTTAAGGTCGGTGCACTAGCATTGTCCAGGGCGGTATCCCCGAGCCCCTCCATCCCTTTCTAGTGAGATTAGTTATTCCTCGTGGCTGAAGTCTACATTCATTGGCTGAGGATTTACAAAGATTGAACATCTGAGATTTACAACTACTATTGAATAAAATTCTATGTGAACTGTTATTTGTTTCCAAATTGTTTAAAACTATGTAAATGTATGAGATTATATAAATTATGAATGTAAATATTTATAAGCATTTTTGTAAATGGAATGAGTAAAGATAATAAGAACTAAAATGATATACACATATATGTTTATATATTTCTTTTTTTCTCTTTCATTTATCCCCTGACTTAACCTATGTACCTAATATAATAATTAATGTGACTATAACAAATACTATTCCAATAGTTTAATGCTAAATAATTGAGTTATGTTGTGCTCCCCTATTTTTTTGTTTTATGACAATCTGGTTTGGGTTTCCGATTCCAGTTTACACATGGTGGCAACAGATGTGTTATAGTGATGGAGCACAACAAATATGCACAATTTGATTTGAGCGAACTGGAGGGATGTGCAGCTAAATAAAGTCACTGTTGTCTCTTGCTTTTTGATATTCCTCATTTGATACAGGCAGTGTGGCTCGGGTGTGGACCTTGATAATCCCCAAGTGTCAAAGTCTAAGATTCACCCCTAGCACAGGCCTAAGAAGTAACCGGGGATCATACCTGGCTGTCAGCATCCACTGCAATATGCTTCAAAAAGGTTCAAAGGCCTAATCCTTCCTCGCTATCTAGATTCCCTGCCCCACAGTGCCAACTATATCAGTCCCACCCCAGGCCTTGAAAACTCTACTCATCCACTCGCTATGGCACATCATATTTTATCAGGTAAAGCAATTTTTAGGACTTACTCGCCCCACCTGGTGAGTTGACAAAGAACAAGTGTTCTGTTCAGTCAGGAATTGAAGGAGCAATAAAGACGCCTTTAAACCTTGCTCTTATCTTGTCATGTTTGGTCTGTGTTGAGATAGAGGTCAAAAGTCACAATTAATTTTCCTTCAGACAGCAGAGTTCCAGGATTTTGTAACGTGAAATGTCTGACCTGCTGCACAAAGAGTGCGGAATGAAAGGCTGTAGGGTGTCAGGTTTATCCTAACACACATTTAAATACCTAAGGGGCTCGTTACGAGTTTGACGGTCAGACGAGCTGACCGCCAAATTTGCAGAGTTGAGGCCACTGTCAACCGGGCTGCCTCACACCTCACCGTATTACGATATTCCCACTGGGCTGACAGTGCTACGGTATCAGTCTTGGCTCCCTTAAAGGAGCCAAGGCCAATACTGTCGCACACCAGCACCCTCGGAATAAAGTCTCCCAGGACAGTGCGCATTCCGAGGATGCTAGGCAGGGGTACCTGTGCACTGTGTTTCTGCAAGCCTTTCCATGGCGTGGTCCCCGCCATGGAAAGGCTGGAAGAAACACGAGTTGTTATCAGTACGGCGATGCTGAGTTCAGCGTTGCTGTGGCTGACCACAAGTCCGACCGCTGTCAGTCAGTCGGGAACCGTGTTCCCAGTGGTGACGTTGATCCGACCGCCAGGGTCACAATATGGCGGTCAGACCACCACCAACAGCCAGACTTGTAACAAGGCTCTAAGTCAACTGTACACACATTTCAAAATATATTTCAGTAGTTATCAAAGCCCATTTTTTGTACTTCTGTGCGATGAAAAAAAATATTTTCATAGGATGAAAATAAATCAGAACACTTTACTTGATGATGTGCAAAGGGCAAATATGTTTTCTGAAACCCAGTTTTCACAGATTATTGTTAATATACTATATAGTTTTATCAGTAAAGCTGCAAGTTAGTGGGAAAGTTTTTTTTAAATTTCTTGGAAATGTACTGTCTGTAAATGACAGTGTGCTACCACATCATGCTTTAGTAATATATTCATTAAAAGTGTGTGTTTAACCGGTTCTGTGCCTTGGACGAGATGATCTCGTCCAAGGCTACAGTTCCCCTGTGCCTTGGACGAGATCATCTCGTCCATGGCATAGGGGAACTTGGGGGCGCGCTAGCGCGCCCCCCGTGCATCCCCCTTCCCCTCCGAAAGTCGGGATGGAAGGGGAAGACCTTCCCCTTCCACCCTGACCCCCCCCACCCCCCCCCGTGACGTCAGCGCGCGAGCGCGCGCTGATTTGTCACAGGGGCCTCCCTAGTCGCGCTGGAAGCAGAGCTTCCAGCGCGATTGAAAAAGAAATGCAAAAGCATTTCTTTTTCAATCACTTGGGAGGCCCGGAGGGGCTTCAAAGGGAAGAAAAGTATTTCCTTCCCTTTGAAGTCCCTCCGAGGGTTTCAAAAGCCGGATTGCTTGCAATCCGGCTTTTGAAACCCCACTAGACACCAGGGATTTTTTTTTTTTTAATTGAAACTGACAAAAGGGAGCGACCCCTTGGGCAAGGGTCGCTCCCAGGGGGGGCATATTTTGAGAATGCCTTTTCTGCCCCCAGGGGGGGCAGAAACCTCTAGGCACCAGGGACCATTTTTTTTTTTTTTTTTTTTTTTATGTTTCATTTCTTTTTTTTTTGGTGGGGAGCGACCCCTTAGGCAAGGGTCGCTCCCCTTGGGGGGAAATTATATTTTGGCCATTTCTGCCCCCCTTGGGGGCAGATTGGCCTATTTTGATGAGGCCAATCTGCCCCCAAGGGGGGTAGACACCACTAGACACCAGGGAATTTTTTCTTTGCGTGAATTTCACGCAAAGGGAGCGACCCCTTAGGCAAGGGTCGCTCCCTGGGGGGGAGGGCAATTTATTTTAGGCCATTTCTGCCCCCCGTGGGGGCAGATCGGACTATTATTAGGCCGATCTGCCCCCAGGGGGGGCAGAAACCTCTAGGCGCCAGGGCAATTTTTTTTTTTTTTTTTTTTGTTTCTTTTTTTAGAGATGGGGAGCGACCCATCAGGCAAGGGTCGCTCCCCTGGGGGCCAATTGTATTTAGACCATTTCTGCCCCCCTGGGGGCAGATTGGCCGATTTTAGATCAATCTGCCCCCAAGGGGGCAGAAACCACTAGGCACCGGGGATTTGTTTTGTGGCGCCAATGTCACGCAGGAGGAGCGACCCCGTAGGCAAGGGTCGCTCCCGGGTGGGGTGGGGGTTGGGGGGGGCAAATTTATTTTAGGCCATTTCTGCCCCCCCCGGGGGCAGATCGGCCTAATATTAGGCTGATCTGCCCCCGGGGGGGGGGGGGGCAGAAACCTCTAGGCGCCAGGGCAATTTTTTTTTTGTTTGTTTGTTTGTTTTTTTAGAGATGGGGAGCGACCCATCAGGCAAGGGTCGCTCCCCTGGGGGGCAAATTGTATTTAGGCCATTTCTGCCCCCCTGGGGGCAGATTGGCCGATTTTCGGTCAATCTGCCCCCAAGGGGACAGAAACCACTAGGCACCGGGGATTTGTTTTTTGGCGCCAATGTCACGCAGGGGGAGCGACCCCGTAGGCAAGGGTCGCTCCCGGGGGGGGTGGGGTCTGGGGGGGGGGACAAATTTATTTTAGGCCATTTCCGCCCCCCCTGGGGGCAGATCGGCCTATATTTAGGCCGAACAGCCCCCAGGGGGGGGGCAGAACCCTCTAGGCGCCAGGGCAAATTGTTTTTTTGTGTTTTTTTTTTTTTTGTTGTTTCTTTTTTTAGAGATGGGGAGCGACCCATCAGGCAAGGGTCGCTCCCCTGGGGGGCAAATTGTATTTAGGCCATTTCTGCCCCCCTTGGGGGTAGATTGGCCGATTTTAGGTCAATCTGCCCCCAAGGGGGCAGAAACCACTAGGCACCTGGGATTTGTTTTTTGGTGCCAATGTCACGCAGGGGGAGCGACCCCGTAGGCAAGGGTCGCTCCGGGGGGGGGTGGGGGCTGGGGGGGGGACAAATTTATTTTAGGCCATTTCTGCCCCCCCTGGGGGCAGATCGGCCTATTTTTAGGCCGAACTGCCCCCAGAGGGGGGGCAGAACCCTCTAGGCGCCAGGGCAAATTATTTTTTTGTGTTTTTTTTTTTTTTGTTGTTTCTTTTTTTAGAGATGGGGAGCGACCCATCAGGCAAGGGTCGCTCCCCTGGGGGGCAAATTGTATTTAGACCATTTCTGCCCCCCTGGGGGCAGATTGGCCAATTTTAGGTCAATCTGCCCCCAAGGGGGCAGAAACCACTAGGCACCGGGGATTTGTTGTTTGGCGCCAATGTCACGCAGGGGGAGCGACCCCGTATGCAAGGGTCGCTCCCGGGGGGGGTGGGGGCTGGGGGGGAATAATTTATTTTAGGCCATTTCTGCCCCCCCTGGGGGCAGATCGGCCTATTACTAGGCCGAACTGCCCCCAGGGGGGGGGCAGAACCCTCAGGGCACCAGGGCAAATGTTTTTGTTGTGTTTTTTTCTTTTTTTTTTTTTTTTCGAGATGGGGAGCGACCCATCAGGCAAGGGTCGCTCCCCTGGGGGGCAAATTGTATTGAGGCCATTTCTGCCCCCCTTGGGGGCAGATTGGCAGATTTTAGGTCAATCTGCCCCAAGGGGGCAGAAACCACTAGGCACCGGGGATTTGTTTTTTGGCGCCAATGTCACGCAGGGGGAGCGACCCCGTAGGCAAGGGTCGCTCCCGGGGGGGGTGGGGGCTGGGGGGGGGGCAAATTTATTTTAGGCCATTTCTGCCCCCCCTGGGGGCAGATCGGCCTATTATTAGGCTGAACTGCCCCCAGGGGGGGCAGAACCCTCTAGGCACCAGAGAAAAAAAAATTGTTGTGTTTTTTTTTTTTGTTTGTTTGTTTTTTTCGAGATGGGGAGCGACCCATCAGGCAAGGGTCGCTCCCCTGGGGGGCAAATTGTATTTAGGCCATTTCTGCCCCCCTTGGGGGCAGATTGGCCGATTTTAGGTCAATCTGCCCCCAAGGGGGCAGAAACCACTAGGCACCGGGGATTTGTTTTTTGGCGCCAATGTCATGCAGGGGGAGCGACCCCGTAGGCAAGGGTCGCTCCCGAGGGGGCTGGGGGCTGGGGGGGAAATTTATTTTAGCCCATTTCTGCCCCCCCTGGGGGCAGATCGGCCTATTATTAGGCCGAACTGCCACCAGGGGGGGCAGAACCCTCTAGGCACCAGGGCAAATTTTTTTGTTGTGTTTTTTTTTTTGTTTGTTTGTTTTTTTCGAGATGGGGAGCGACCCATCAGGCAAGGGTCGCTCCCCTGGGGGGCAAATTGTATTTAGGCCATTTCTGCCCCCCTTGGGGGCAGATTGGCCGATTTTAGGTCAATCTGCCCCCAAGGGGGCAGAAACCACTAGGCACCGGGGATTTGTTTTTTGACGCCAATGTCACGCAGGGGGAGTGACCCCGTAGGCAAGGGTCGCTCCCGGGGGGGTGGGGGCTGGGGGGGTGCAAATTTATTTTAGGCCATTTCTGCCCCCCCTGGGGGCAGATCGGCCTATTATTAGGCCGAACTGCCCCCAGGGGGGGGGCAGAACCCTCAGGGCACCAGGGCAAATTTTTTTGTTGTGTTTTTTTTTTTGTTTGTTTGTTTTTTTCGAGATGGGGAGCGACCCATCAGGCAAGGGTCGCTCCCCTGGGGGGCAAATTGTATTTAGGCCATTTCTGCCCCCCTTGGGGGCAGATTGGCCGATTTTAGGTCAATCTGCCCCCAAGGGGGCAGAAACCACTAGGCACCTGGGATTTGATTTTTGGCGCCAATGTCACGCAGGGGGAGCGACCCCGTAGGCAAGGGTCGCTCCCGGGGGGGGGTGGGGGCTGGGAGGGGAAATTTATTTTAGGCCATTTCTGCCCCCCCTGGGGGCAGATCGGCCTATTATTAGGCCGAACTGCCCCCAGGTGGGGGGGCAGAACCCTCAGGGCACCAGGGCAAATTTTTTTGTTGTGTTTTTGTTTGTTTGTTTGTTTGTTTTTTTCGAGATGGGGAGCGACCCATCAGGCAAGGGTCGCTCCCCTGGGGGGCAAATTGTATTTAGGCCATTTCTGCCCCCCTTGGGGGCAGATTGGCAGATTTTAGGTCAATCTGCCCCCAAGGGGGCAGAAACCACTAGGCACCTGGGATTTGTTTTTTGGCGCCAATGTCACGCAGGGGGAGCGACCCCTTAGGCAAGGGTCGCTCCCGGGGGGGGGGCAAATTTATTTTAGGGCATTTCTGCCCCCCCCTCCCGGGGCCGGCTGAGCTAGAGGCCAAACTCCACAGGTAGGCACTTTGCAAAAAACACCTCTGTTTTCTGTGAAAAAATATGTTCTGTCCACGTTGTGTTTTGGGCCATTTCCTTTCGTGGGCGCTAGGCCTACCCACAGAAGTGAGGTACCATTTTTATTGAGAGACTTAGGGGAACGCTGGGTGGAAAGAAATTTGTGGCTCCTCTCAGATTCCAGAACTTTCTGCCACAGAAATGTGAGGAACATGTGTTTTTTTAGCCACATTTTGAGGTTTGCAAAGGATTCTGGGCAACAGAACCTGGTCCGAGCCCCGCAAGTCACCCCATCTTGGATTCCCCTAGGTCTCTAGTTTTCAGAAATGCACAGGTTTGGTAGGTTTCCCTAGGTGCCGGGTGAGCTACAGGCCAAAATCCACAGGTAGGCACTGTTTTCTTTCAAAAAATGGGATGTGTCCACGTTGCGTTTTGGGGCGTTTCCTGTTGCGGGCGCTAGGCCTACCCACGCAAGTGAGGTATCATTTTTATCGGGAGACTTGGGGGAACGCTGGGTGGAAGGAAATTTGTAGCTCCTCTCAGATTCCAGAACTTTCTGCCACAAAAATGTGAGGAGCATGTGTTTTTTTAGCCAAATTTTGAGGTTTGCAACGGATTCTGGGTAACAGAACCTGGTCCGAGCCCCGCAAGTCACCCCTCCTTGGATTCCCCTAGGTCTCTAGTTTTCAGAAATGCACAGGTTTGGTAGGTTTCCCTAGGTGCCGGCTGAGCTAGAGGCCAAAATCTACAGGTAGGCACTTCGCAAAAAACACCTCTGTTTTTTTCCAAAATTTAGGATGTGTCCACGTTGCGCTTTGGGGTGTTTCCTGTCGCCGGCGCTAGGCCTACCCACGCAAGTGAGGTATCATTTTTATCGGGAGACTTGGGGGAACGCTGGGTGGAAGGAAATTTGTAGCTCCTCTCAGATTCCAGAACTTTCTGCCACAGAAATGTGAGGAACATGTGTTTTTTTAGCCAATTTTTGAGGTTTGCAAAGGATTCTGGGTAACAGAACCTGGTCCGAGCCCCGCAAGTCACCCCTCCTTGGATTCCCCTAGGTCTCTAGTTTTCAGAAATGCACAGGTTTGGTAGGTTTCCCTAGGTGCCGGCTGAGCTAGAGGCCAAAATCTACAGGTAGGCACTTCGCAAAAAACACCTCTGTTTTTTTCCAAAATTTAGGATGTGTCCACGTTGCGCTTTGGGGTGTTTCCTGTCGCCGGCGCTAGGCCTACCCACGCAAGTGAGGTATCATTTTTATCGGGAGACTTGGGGGAACGCTGGGTGGAAGGAAATTTGTAGCTCCTCTCAGATTCCAGAACTTTCTGCCACAGAAATGTGAGGAACATGTGTTTTTTTAGCCAAATTTTGAGGTTTGCAAAGGATTCTGGGTAACAGAACCTGGTCCGAGCCCCGCAAGTCACCCCTCCTTGGATTCCCCTAGGTCTCTAGTTTTCAGAAATGCACAGGTTTGGTAGGTTTCCCTAGGTGCCGGCTGAGCTAGAGGCCAAAATCTACAAGTAGGCACTTCGCAAAAAACACCTCTGTTTTTTTCCAAAATTTAGGATGTGTCCACGTTGCGCTTTGGGGTGTTTCCTGTCGCCAGCGCTAGGCCTACCCATGCAAGTGAGGTATCATTTTTATCGGGAGACTTGGGGGAACGCTGGGTGGAAGGAAATTTGTAGCTCCTCTCAGATTCCAGAACTTTCTGCCACAAAAAAGTGAGGGACATTTGTTTTTTTAGCCAAATTTTGAGGTTTGCAAAGGATTCTGGGTAACAGAACCTGGTCCGAGCCCCGCAAGTCACCCCTCCTTGGATTCCCCTAGGTCTCTAGTTTTCAGAAATGCACAGGTTTGGTAGGTTTTCCTAGGTGCCGGCTGAGCTAGAGGCCAAAATCTACAGGTAGGCACTTCGCAAAAAACACCTCTGTTTTTTTCCAAAATTTAGGATGTGTCCACGTTGCGCTTTGGGGTGTTTCCTGTCGCCAGCGCTAGGCCTACCCACGCAAGTGAGGTATCATTTTTATCGGGAGACATGGGGAAACGCTGGGTGGAAGGAAATTTGTAGCTCCTCTCAGATTCCAGAACTTTCTGCCACAAAAATGTGAGGGACATGTGTTTTTTTAGCCAAATTTTGAGGTTTGCAAAGGATTCTGGGTAACAGAACCTGGTCCGAGCCCCGCAAGTCACCCCTCCTTGGATTCCCCTAGGTCTCTAGTTTTCAGAAATGCACAGGTTTGGTAGGTTTCCCTAGGTGCCGGCTGAGCTAGAGGCCAAAATCTACAGGTAGGCACTTCGCAAAAAACACCTCTGTTTTTTTCCAAAATTTAGGATGTGTCCACGTTGCGCTTTGGGGTGTTTCCTGTCGCCGGCGCTAGGCCTACCCATGCAAGTGAGGTATCATTTTTATCGTGAGACTTGGGGGAACGCTGGGTGGAAGGAAATTTGTAGCTCCTCTCAGATTCCAGAACTTTCTGCCACAGAAATGTGAGGAACATGTGTTTTTTTAGCCAAATTTTGAGGTTTGCAAAGGATTCTGGGTAACAGAACCTGGTCCGAGCCCCGCAAGTCACCCATCCTTGGATTCCCCTAGGTCTCTAGATTTCAGAAATGCACAGGTTTGGTAGGTTTCCCTAGGTGCCGGCGGAGCTAGAGGCCAAAATCTACAGGTAGGCACTTCGCAAAAAACACCTCTGTTTTTTTCCAAAATTTAGGATGTGTCCACGTTGCGCTTTGGGGTGTTTCCTGTCGCCGGCGCTAGGCCTACCCACGCAAGTGAGGTATCATTTTTATCGGGAGACTTGGGGTAACGCTGGGTGGAAGGAAATTTGTAGCTCCTCTCAGATTCCAGAACTTTCTGCCACAGAAATGTGAGGAACATGTGTTTTTTTAGCCAATTTTTGAGGTTTGCAAAGGATTCTGGGTAACAGAACCTGGTCCGAGCCCCGCAAGTCACCCCTCGTTGGATTCCCCTAGGTCTCTAGTTTTCAGAAATGCACAGGTTTAGTAGGTTTCCCTAGGTGCCGGCTGAGCTAGAGGCCAAAATCTACAGGTAGGCACTTCGCAAAAAACACCTCTGTTTTTTTCCAAAATTTAGGATGTGTCCACGTTGCGCTTTGGGGTGTTTCCTGTCGCCGGCGCTAGGCCTACCCATGCAAGTGAGGTATCATTTTTATCGGGAGACTTGGGGGAACGCTGGGTGGAAGGAAATTTGTAGCTCCTCTCAGATTCCAGAACTTTCTGCCACAGAAATGTGAGGAACATGTGATTTTTTAGCCAAATTTTGAGGTTTGCAAAGGATTCTGGGTAACAGAACCTGGTCCGAGCCCCGCAAGTCACCCCTCCTTGGATTCCCCTAGGTCTCTAGTTTTCAGAAATGCACAGGTTTAGTAGGTTTCCCTAGGTGCCGGCTGAGCTAGAGGCCAAAATCTACAGGTAGGCACTTCGCAAAAAACACCTCTGTTTTCTCCCAAAATTTAGGATGTGTCCACGTTGCGCTTTGGGGTGTTTCCTGTCGCCGGCGCTAGGCCTACCCACGCAAGTGAGGTATCATTTTTATCGGGAGACTTGGGGGAACGCTGGGTGGAAGGAAATTTGTAGCTCCTCTCAGATTCCAGAACTTTCTGCCACAGAAATGTGAGGAACATGTGTTTTTTTAGCCAAATTTTGAGGTTTGCAAAGGATTCTGGGTAACAGAACCTGGTCCGAGCCCCGCAAGTCACCCCTCCTTGGATTCCCCTAGGTCTCTAGTTTTCAGAAATGCACAGGTTTGGTAGGTTTCCCTAGGTGCCGGCTGAGCGAGAGGCCAAAATCTACAGGTAGGCACTTCGCAAAAAACACCTCTGTTTTTTTCCAAAATTTAGGATGTGTCCAAGTTGCGCTTTGGGGTGTTTCCTGTCGCCGGCGCTAGGCCTACCCACGCAAGTGAGGTATCATTTTTATCGGGAGACTTGGGGGAACGCTGGGTGGAAGGAAATTTGTAGCTCCTCTCAGATTCCAGAACTTTCTGCCACAGAAATGTGAGGAACATGTGTTTTTTTAGCCAAATTTTGAGGTTTGCAAAGGATTCTGGGTAACAGAACCTGGTCCGAGCCCCGCAAGTCACCCCTCCTTGGATTCCCCTAGGTCTCTAGTTTTCAGAAATGCACAGGTTTGGTAGGTTTCCCTAGGTGCCGGCTGAGCTAGAGGCCAAAATCTACAGGTAGGCACTTCGCAAAAAACACCTCTTTTTTCTCCCAAAATTTTGGATGTGTCCACGTTGCGCTTTGGGGCGTTTCCTGTCGCGGGCGCTAGGCCTACCCACACAAGTGAGGTATCATTTTTATCGGGAGACTTGGGGGAACATAGATTAGCAAAACAAGTGCTATTGCCCCTTGTCTTTTTCTACATTTTTTCCTTCCAAATATAGGAGAGTGTGTAAAAAAGACATCTATTTGAGAAATTCCCTATAATTCACATGCTTGTATGGTCACCCCGGAATTCAGAGATGTGCAAATAACCACTGCTCCTCAGCACCTTATCTTGTGCCCTTTTTGGAAATGCAAAGGTTTTCTTGATAGCAATTTTTTACTCTTTATATTTCAGCAAATGAATTGCTGTATACCCGGTATAGAATGAAAACGCACTGCAGGGTGCAGCTCATTTATTGGCTCTGGGTTCCTCGGGTTCTTGATGAACCTACAAGCTCTATATATCCCCGCAACCAGAGGAGTCCAGCAGACGTAACAGTATATTGCTTTCCATAATCTGACATTGCAGGGAAAAGTTACAGAGTAAAACGTAGAGAAAAATTGATGTTTTTTTCACCTCAATTTCAATATTTTTCTTTTTCAGCTGTTATTTTCTGTAGGAAACCCTTGTAGGACCTACACAAATGACCCCTTGCTGAATTCAGAATTTTGCCTACTTTTCAGAAAAGGTTAGATTACTGGGATCCAGCATTGGTTTCATGCCCATTCCTGTCACTGACTGGAAGGAGGCTGAAAGCACAAAAAATTGCAAAAATGGGGTATGCCCCAGTAAAATGCCACAATTGTGTTGAAAAATTGGGTTTTCTGATTCAAGTCTGCCTGTTCCTGAAAGCTAGGAAGCTGCTGAGTTTAGCACTGCAAACCCTTTGTTGATGCCATTTTCAGGGGGAAATCCACAAGCCTTCTTCTGCAGCCACTTTTTCCAATTTTTTTGAAAAAAACGAAATTTTCACTGTATTTTGGCCAATTTCTTGGCCTCCTTCAAGGGAACCCTCAAAGTCTGGGTACCTCTAGAATTCCTAGGATGTTGGAAAAAAAGGACGCAAATTTGGCTTGGTTAGCTTATGTGGACAAAAAGTTATGAGGGCCTAAGCGCGAACTGCCCCAAATAGGCAAAAAAAGGCCTGGCACAGGAGGGGGAAAAGGCCTGGCAGCGAAGGGGTTAAACATAAACTGAGAAACACTCCTGCCCTGAAGGTAATGATATTAGTAAACTAAGAGGCAGGTCATGGATCATGTGTCCCCTATATGTGGGCTAGATCCTTATTATACATGCAGCAAACGTTTAGTTTGTTTAATCAAACAAAAGAGTTTTTTTGTACAGCAGAAATGCGGAGCTCACACATTTGAAGGTGCACTCATATTTGAGAATGAAGAAAAGGGTGACCCTGTAAACTAAGGATCACACAAATTGATACCTATTTACGGGAAAAGCATATTACAGTTAGATCGAGTAGATTATTTGCGTTACCCGACCTGCAGGTTTAGTAAACATTTTATGATTTTTCGAGGCCTGCACCTTTTTCCTGACAATGAGCCCAGGCCCCATTGACCAGTACATCTTCCTGGAGTCAAACAGAGCTTTGATGTGCACCAAGGAGTCTCTGCTCCCCTTCCTTTAGTGTGTGCTGCCAGCCAGTGAATAATTTGTAAGAGAAAATGTGCTGGTGCCCGAAACCTCACTCCAAAGCGCACAGCCTTTGCAATGAAACATCAGCACACTGAATAGCATAGCTGCATAGCCCTAAATGCACCTCAGGCCTCTTCAATCCACTACTAAGCACTCCCCCCGCCTTTATCTCACTCCTGCAGATCCCTGCTTTCTCCCTTTGTGACGCTTCCATCTTTCTCTTTCTCCTTTCCTGTTTTTGTGTGTTTTCCTTCTTTTGCACTCGGGAAATGTACGATCAGCAAAAATAAGTGATGGTGCTCACAAATAAGTGCCAGTGGCCCCCACCTGCAACCACTGGCTCAAATTAAGTACTGCTGCCAGCCTTCAGGAATGTCAGCAATACACATCTCCTGTCTGGGAGATGCAGTTCTCGCCTCTTCTAGCCTTTCTAGCCCCTGTGTTTCCAAAATGGAAGCACAGGCCTTCATGTTATGTACTATACACAGACACACACACATCCCAGCATGCAAGTATCACAAGCTGTCCAGAGCTACACACAATCCACGCAGGCCAAGGGTGAGTGAAATGCACAGCTACAAATCTTTACATGAGTGGGCCAGTAGGCACCACTCCTGTGATATAGGCAAGAAATTGTGTGTTTACATTATTGGTCACTATGAAACATAAAACGAGGATGATGCCACCAGAATACTTGTAGCACTTAAATCCAAGCAAGGGCGGTAGCTCTCTGCCCCTGTAAGGGTAGTGCTTTGTGCTCTCCCCTCAGTCTACCAAAACTGGGTCACCATGAGACAAGCATATGCTATGGCACACACGCACGTATATGTATCATGAACAAAAATCATTACCAGGGGTCCAGAAATAATGTAGATGGGGCGTTCAAGGCAGGGGTTCACGACCATTCCCACGCAATGGTCTTTTCAGTCCCAACAGATACAATTTGTTTCTTCTGAGGACACTACTTGTTTCTTTCCTTTTGGAGATAGTTTAGAAAAAGCACCTTGGGGGTTATTCCAACTTTGGAGGAGGTGGTAATCCGTCCCAAATGTGACGGATTTACCACCAGCCGTATTACGAGTTCCATAGGATATAATGGACTTGTAATACGGCTGGTGGTATATCCGTCACTTTACCGTCACTTTTGGGACGGATTACCACTTCCTCCAAAGTTGGAATAACCCCCCTTGTGTATTGTAGTCGACGTGCGTTACGGCGTTAATGGGCGTTAAAGGCTAGTAAAATAGCTCACATGCAAGAATGTACATGATCTACAGTTTAATTTCTCTGAGTCGCGATTGAAATCATAGGGGGGGCATCAATTGATCATTCTGCCTATGTCATTCAGAGCAGTTTAGTTTAATTGTGTGCACAACTTCGCACAAAGGGTGACAACAAAACACTAAATACTCAGTTTTAATTGTGTTTTTTGGTGAAATATGGTGGGGTCTATGTGTGCATTCTGTTTGGATAAAAACATTTCAAAAATGCCCCTGCCCTGTTCTTTTGAGGCAAACAGCTCTTCGTGACCCCTGCGGTCACTGTAAGTCTCTATGGAAGACAGGCGCCCCGGGCAGAGGCCATCCGATAGCTTGGGTCGTAAGGTGACACGGCTGAAGCAGGTACGCCGAGGAGGAGGTCCAGATAGAGTTTCACATACACATAAGCGCAGACGGCTCTCATCCTCTTTGGAGAAGGGACGGGTCCAGGCATCCTGCTACCGGTACGGGGTCCCCCAGCTGTCCGAGAAGAGAACAGCTGAGAAGTAGAGCGGACTCTGGGTCCTCACTGACAGCTCGCGGTTCCTTCCTCCCAACAAGACCCGGTGTGTCGAGCCTGCGGATGAGGAGCAGAGCTGATTAGTGAGTGGGGGCGGGGCAGACGTGGCTGGTGAATAGGAAACCCGGGGGCTGCCTTGGATGTCACAAGACAAACAGAGCCGCAGCCGACCCCAAACAGGGCGCGGAAGGCAGGGGAAGCACTTGGAGGCTCGTCTTCTACGCATGTGTGCCCGGGCTGAAGAAAGGACTGCTATGTGCGCGCGGCAGTCTGCTGAGCACAGAGACCGCGGAGCTGCGCGTGTAGAAGCCCCTCGCTGCGTGGGGAGCTGCTAACGTTGGGCAGACTCCTGAGCGGACTCCCGACACCCGAGCCGCATGTCTGTTTGTCACCATGCCCGTGGCACTGCGTGTGGAGCCGGGGACCATAGAGGGCTTTGTTGGCAGAAGTAAGTGTGCTGCTTTTACTTTCTCGCTCTTGAATCAGCAGGTGTTTTTTAGGATGCGTGTGTATGAACCAATGTCAGGGAGCAGTTCAGTTCCAGCTGTTCAAAATCTAATTTGCTTGAAAAATAACGTATTTTTTTCCCCATGACGTGTTTTTCGCTAGTGCTAAATACGTATCAACAGTTATCGCAATTGAAAAGGGCGAATACCTGCACTTACCATCAGGCGCTCAATACATTTAATAGGAAAGCACTGGCATTTCTAATTAGTAAAAATATACTCTGCATAGTGAGGTTATACACTTATATACTTCAGTGTCAAGCGCTGGGTGTTTATTCCTTCACTTGTAATTTTTACTTCCATGTAGCAATGAACACTGATAATAAATGCGGTTCGTACATTGGATGTTGAATTCCACACAAAAATACAAGCTGAAAAACGTATGCGTTAATGAGAGCCCGAGTGACGCTATATTTCATTAAATTATTTTCAAAACTGCTTTTGATATGACATATTTTACTGTCGATATCATCCATGCAACCTGTTATTTTAGCAGGCGGCCGCTTAGTTTTGACTAAGTTTGAATGTCCTTTTTGAGCAGTAAAGTTATTTGCAACCATCAGATCCTCCCGTAGCACCTGTGTACCGACTGAGACATGTTTGGTTGCTGTTTCAGCACCTGCCGCGATGCAGTGTCCAAAGGAAAAGCTCGCTTGGGTCCCTTGTAGTCGCGCTGGTTTAATCTATCGATTGCGGGAAGTATGTGGTTTTGTTTCTGTGCTAAAATAGCGCCTCAGTCGTCATAGAGAGCAGTTCAGTGTTCTGTCCACCACTGTTCTGAACGATGCTCGTTCGTGTTGATGGATGCCCACAGGGACGTCTCCGTTATCCACGTGCAACATGATGTGCGGAGACAGGCATGTACAAGCCTACGTGGGCTCTTCCAGTGTCCTGTCTGATTCCTTGCCACCGAATGAGGGCGGGACATGATGGGCAGTAGGCTGCTCAAACACAGGCCGGACAGCAACTAACTGCAAAGTCTCAGAACACCGGCAAAACCCTCCACAAAAACATAGATACTAGCGAATGTACATGAAAGAGTACATCAGGGCACGGTTCTAGATTCTTGAATACGAGACGTGCCTTGAAACGTTATCGGCATTAGTGTGGTGCACTGTACAGCATATGGCCAAAGTCGGAGTCTTTGCTGTGTGTGTTGGTGTCATGATGAGTGTCCTCGTGGACTGCATTGTCTTTCATTTCACAGGCATGAATTGTGTTGCACTCACATTTCTAGAGCTATGGTTTGTTGCTATGGTGTGTTTGCTAGGATGTTGGACGGGCTAACTAGTGTGTTAGATATTAGGACGGTACCGCCAGTTAGATGACTTGGTGCCATGTTGTGTGTGTGAGTGTAAAGTTGAACTGTCAATGTTCTGTTGCTGTTGTGGACATTGATGTTGGTGTGAAGTGTTTTACTGGTCAAGAGCTTTGGTGGTTCCAGGAGGTGTGATTGTACGAGGAGAGCCAAGTGCTTATGTGGTAGCTTTGCTTTTCTAAATAGTTGGCTGTCGTATTTGTGTGCTTGAGGGTGCAGGTTGGCTGTGCAATGTGTTGGTTATTGAGGACTTTAGAAGGTGTTAGGAATGTTTTGTACTATCGAGGAGCAATGCTTTGCCTATTTTATGTCTTGTAAGCTAAGTTGTACACATGTAGGGTTTGTATGTCAGTATATCGTTAGCAAAAATAGTTTCTGACAGAAATATGGTATCATAAATATCGTTTAGAAAAACACTTTCCCCTCGAAGTGGATGATAACTTTGTAAATGGTATTTAGGATAAGACATTTCTATGAGAGATTCTTTGGTTACAATATTCTGGTACAATACCTAGGGGATTAATGTCATACATAAAACTATTGCTTTCCAATACAATATGGAATAGTACTTTATATGCTGTCCATAGTATTTACTTCTTTGGTTACTTTTTAATACATTATGGTTCATTATTGTCTTACATTAGAAAACTGCATTATGTGATGCATTATATTGTATCAGAGCGGGTATGTGATATTGGCACTTTTATCTAGTGGCACGTCACCAGCCCTGTCAGATAAGAAAAGGGCAGATGAACGCAGTATTGAGACAAAGGTACAGATTCAGAAACGCATTTATGAGTACAGGAAGTACTACTACAGGAAAACTCTTGCACATACTCTACATGTCTTTGTGAGTTGTCCCTAAAACGCCAAACTCCCGAATAATAGAAGTGCAAGGAGGAGTCATCATTTTCTATTTGTACTAATTCCATATGAATAATCTGTGAATATTCCAATTTTATTCCCATTTTAGATGTTTTCGGGGCCAATTTACAAACGAATGCAAGAGTATGTAAAAGAGTACAAACGTACTATTTTACATACTCTGAATGCCTTTGTGAATAGGCCCCATGGAATCCAGTGAACCCCACTGTAGCTCATTCAATTGTATTTGGTTGGTTTGAATGCAATTGTGTGTGCCAACCGACTATATAATTATTCAACTGTTTCATTGATGGAGCCTTTGCATAAGGAACAACGCAAGGTTAAATGATCACTATAGTGATCCACGGTTGGTTTGCAACACGAATAATATGTTTTATGTTATATGGCATAATTTTGCAAGGGCTCCAAAAAAGATCTAAGTACTTTCAATATCTGTTGCTCAAATTCTTTTCACCTGATTGTCAAGAGCTTGAGGGATTTTCAGTGTGAAAAAAATATAATACATGTGTACCCACCGGCTTTCAGCAAGTACATATTGGAAGCAACATGCTTGCAGTACAACTGGGGCGCACAGGTTGATGGGAGAATATTGTTCTAACTCAGGCACAGTTCGCTGTATGGAGAACTTACATTCATTCAACAAGTAAGCAGCATGTTAGTGTTTGCACTTCTCCCTCAATGTTATCTTGCAGTGTTTTTATTCCTTGGATGTAATGAGATTTGTGCTTTAGGGCGTTGGGACTTTTTGCTGTTCTTAGATCCATCTGGGCCAAACCAGAACTGAAAAGGGCGAGAAGAAAAATACTTTCGGGGCGTGCCTTTGTGATACCTACTTGAATGGAAATGTATTGGCGTCTTTGTCTAAGCAAACATACACAGCATGTTAAACCTTCTTTAAGGACTCTGCTATGAATTTTACCTGCCATTTCTGTAGGAAACCCTCGAATACACACATCTCCCTAAGCTGCCTGCATTGCTGCTGTTCTGTGTCACACCTCTAGTCATACACAGCTGTCCCTGGCGCCGTGGCTTGTCTTGTGGTATAGACAGCCACCCGAGTTGCAGAACTGTGGTAAGGTGCACTCCGCATGCACCTGGGCCGAGTGTGAGGTTCACGTTCTTCCTTTTGCTGCTACAGCACTTCAGCCTAGTAACATCCTTTCTGGCGCCCATGGGTAACGTGATTATCATTATTGTTTATACTCCCACACCAGCCTCTTAAATGTTGTGATTGCGACACGTTTCAGAGAGGGCTAGAAAGGTGGTATATACTTTGAAAAATATCATTAACGAACTTGTCATCTGAATCCAAGACACCGTATATATATTTCAATGTGTATGTTTTCCCAAGTTTTCAACCTTACATATCTTCTTTAAAAAAAAAAAATATTTGTTAAAGTCTAACTCAGCCCGTACAATAGCACTTGAAGAAGAAAGTAAGAGATGCCCACAAAGCATGTTTTTTTTAACGTCATCTGCGATGGCTTAAAGTGAAATAAGTGAATTGTGGTCTCGGAGAGAATGTATTAATTAGCCGCGCTTCATTGTTTTGTTGGCCAAAAACACCCTTACTTATTTGTTTATTTTTCAATTAGGAGGCACAATGTGCAGCTAGCCAACCACTTCAGCCAACAGTATTTGGCGGAAATCCTCTAGACGTGTAAAAAAATGAAAATAGCAGCCCTTTGAAAAGAATTTGCAGTCCGACAGTTTAGTCAATTAGGTGCTGAAAGCTGATTGTTCTTAGAATCTGCTGAAATGTTTAGGGGCCTTTTTCTGTTCTTAGCTCCAGCAATGAGTTGTCTAAGCATCTGTGGTCCTCATCCTGGATAAAGAAGCCTGCCAGACAGGAGTAGATGCATTTCATGTGCACATTTCTTTTTCTACGCTATGTTGTATTATGAGCATTGGTATAGTACACTTGGGAAGAGGGATGCGTCAATGACCACTATCAATGGGTGTGTGTAAAAAGCCTGCTTTATTGACACAGGCGCACACAACAATACCATAACCTTGGCATTTGCCTTATAACTCTAAAACCTCACTATAATTGAGCCAAAACCTAACTCTCCCACATTCTCCCCTAAAATGCCCTCCCTCTCCCAGCATTACTGTGATCCTGACTTCCTCAACGTTGTTCTGAACTCTCATTAGTCAAGAATTACTGACTTAGTTATCCATATTTTATTCCTGGTAATGTCTACTAAGCACAACTTCTAAACCATCCTTTCCACTTCCTGTTTCTTCGGGGTATGATCCTACCTACACTTCCCTTCCTGGCCTGAACTGCCTGTATCTCGAAACATAAACCTGTGAAAAACAGGCTAACTTTTCTCCCATCGCTGAGCACCTGCCTCAAGCGACGCCTTAAGACAACAAAGAAAACCCCTTGTGCACCTGTCCTCAACAAGCAGGCTCACAATCTGCCAAAAGAAGAGGGTGGCTCTCTCTAGCACCTCACCCCCCCACCAAAAAAGAGGGAGAGAGGGAGGGATGGGAAAACCTGCTGACTAGCTGACCAGACACCGGGTAACCATTAACAAAAAGGTGGCTGGTCATAAAAAATGTCTGCTTTTATACCCCTGCCTGCCTGACAGAGCCTAAAGGGAGCCCAGCGTAGCCCAGTGAAGCCCAATGGGTGCTCGGGCCGCACCAATTCCCCAATCACTCCGAGTTAGAGACCTTCCATGGTCGGTTCCCCCACGTCAGACCCCACTGGACAAGAGGGATGCGCCAATGACCATTACCAATGGGTGTGTGTAAAAGGCTGCTTTAGTGACACAGGTGCACATAGCAATACCATAACCTTGGCATTTGCCTTACAAATCTAAAGCCTCACCATACATGAGCCAAAACCTAACTCCCCTCCCGCCTTCCCTAACATGCCGTCCCTCTCCCAGCAATGCCATGATCCTGACTTCCTCAACATTGTTTTAAACTGCATTAGTCAATAACTAGTGACTTAATTATCCATATTTTATTCCTGTTAACATCTACTAAAGATAACTTCTAAACCAACCTGTTTACTTCCTGTCTTTTTATGCTATGATCCTACCTGCACTTCCCTTTCCAGCATGGACTGCCAGTGTCTCGAACCATAGATCTGCAAAAAACATGCTAACCTTTCCTCCCACCGCCATCCAGAAAAAGGTCTGAAACTGTCTTTTTCTGCTCCCACACCCATATATCCTCTAGACTTACCCTGGCCCAATAAGACTTAAAAATTGCCTTAACCTGGAGAAAAAACAGCTCTGTGTCCATGAAGGACAGGTGGACGCCGTCATCCCTGAAGTATTCCCTATCCTCAAATTTTATATCTGTGTGCTCCATGTATGTAAAGCCTTTTCCCTACAAACAACCCACATCTCCTTATGGAGCTTGCGCCTAGCCCTCTCAATTGCCACCTGTTGTGCGGCCCCCTTCGAGTAGCTCCTTGGCATGAAAGCTGTCCATACTATCTGGCAGCCGAACCACATTGCCTTGTTCTCCTTAAGATCTCTCTTCATTTGCTTAATTAACGCTAAGCTTTTCATACCAACCATGTTATTCTCCTCCACATGAAGTGCCAAAAAGTCAGGACATATTACCCATTGCAGCAATGAGTTCAAGGAAGGCAAAAGTTTCTGCCACTTCATGCCCCCTTTCCCATGCCATATATATGATACACAGCTGTCGAAACCCATATTTTCCCTGAAACCGGTGTGTTGGACCTATTGCTTTGCCCTCCTTATAAATGAGTGCCCCACGATCCATATGCTGACGCCCCTTGTGTCTGGGTCATTCACAGAACCTGTAAGGCACAAAAAATAAAATTGGTCCCGTGACCCCATCAGCAGTCCTCCCCACCCTTCCTAACATAATGTTGGAAACAGCCTAAAACCCATCTTCCCCGGTTCATAATCCTGTCATCACTCCAACCCTGGTTATTTGCTTCTTTGGCCATCCCAATCCTAAATGAAGGAATACCAAAATTTTGAAGATTGGCGCCGATAGCAGTAAGAGCTTTATGCAAAACTGCCAGTAATTTAAAGGATGACACTTCCTTCTCATTCGCATGTGCGAATGCTGCTGGTATCCCATGTGGGGCTGCAGCTTGTAGCTGGGATCCCAAAACCACTTAGCAAATGGCTGCCCTAGGGTTGGTTGTAGCTAGACTGCCTTACCCTTACCCTTTGATCCGTTTTGGATTTTCACAAGTGTAGCTTGACTCCCTGGCGGTCCAACTGTACATCAGCCCACGTGATGCTCTGTCCCCTCTTTATCCACAGTAATTCTGGCACCTGTAAAGCCCCAAAGAACATCAACGATATTAGCGTGCGGAAAATTGAGGTCTCTCTGGGTCCATGACAGATCTGAGTCAAGACCCCAATTATGTCGCCCATTAACCCCAAACAGATAGGTTTGTGCCTAGGACCTACTACCCCCGTTCCCTGGCCCAACCCTCCATGATCCTCCCACCTACTTCCCCCGCTGATGGCGAGTAACCCAAAACAGTTTGCCCATGAATGCAATGCCAGCCAGTTTTCCCGTTACAGTGATCCTCAACTGTCCCTTATTAATAAGGGACATAATGTAATGTAAGCCAGCCTCCATTGGCGCCCGGGGCCCTGACTGGTGAGACACTCTGCTGTTTAGGAACTCCACACATTCTTGCGAGTATGCCATACATGTGGATGCTGTTAACGAGTTCAGAACCAGTTGAAGCACCCACTGTCGCCTACTGTCCACAGCTGTTAGGGCATCTGAGTTCTGATGGGGTCCACCTCTCAGGCCAGTGCATGGAATCTCCTCCACTGCAAACGAGACAAAGCATCCGCAATGTCATTCTCCACTCCTGGAACGTATAGCACGCTAAAAGCAATGTCATGCTTTAAACATCCCAAAACATAGACTTGTGGGTCTCTGGCTAATGGCTGATTAAACACCTGAACCACAGCCAAGTTGTCTATTCTGAAAAGTTATTTTTTGTGCACCAACTGCTCTCCCCACAATGAAAAGGCAACTATCAAGGGAAACAACTAAAGAAAAGCAATGCTGCACCCCTCCACATCGCCATGCTTGCAGCCACTCCGCAGCACACAATTTTCCCTTCCAATAGATCCCAAAGCTGTGCCCTCCTGCCCCATCAGAGATGATTTGTGCATCCCACTGTTAGATGTACCACGTGACCAGGGGAATCCCGTTGAAAGATTCCAGAAAAAAGCACCACATCCGTAGGTCCTCTTTTAGTCCAACTGACAGATGAACTTGATGATGCTGCAAGTGCTGCCCTGACAGCGCCAGCCCTATGCGCCTGCCAAAGGTTCTGCCCGCTCTCACCATCTTGCATTGTCTCCCTTGTTGCATTCATAGAAACACAGAAGGGCCATTCTTGTAAACCAATACATTCCTTAATGAGCTAACCAAACTGTACAGTCTTCAAACTTTTCAACCAGTTCACAAAAATATACATAGTTAAAAAAAAGTTTGAGAACTGCTGTGGAAAACAAGTTGGTGAGGGAGCCAGAGCTAAGGCTCAGCACCACTGTGGGTGGCATGCAGACAATAATGCTGGTCACATGGCAACTCTGAGACCAAACAGGGTGCGAGTCTTTATTCACCACCAATTCCAAAACTAATGTGAAAAAAGGGGCACTAGAATGGATGCCTACTTGTGCCCCGGGAGGACCGTAGAGTGTGTGCTGATACAGGAGCACTCTAGTCAGTCCCTGCTAGTGCTCCGGAGACACTATAAAGAGCATGCTCGATCAGAGCGAAATCACCAGTTCTCCACAGCGCTGAGCCCTATGACAATCAATCAGGCGTAGCTGGGGTGCGCTGTGTGCGCGATGGTGGAAACACGAAAGCAGGCACAGTCACAAGACTTACAGGCCTGTTTTCACTTGCGCTCACAATGAAAAGGCAGGAGGAGCAGCTGAGCTTAAGGAGAGCCTTCCCTTGCCACCATGCTGGAGCAGAATAAATAAATAGTCCAGTAAAACTAACTCAAATAGACAGAAGGGGAGGAGTATATGTAATAGGGCCAGTAGCCATGGGAGGGAGCCAAACACCAAAAGGAGGGACAAATACAGCCCACGAGAGGAAGCAGGATTATCACAGTTAGGTGATCTACTCCGAGAGGGGAGGTTGGCTAGCATTTTCCTACCTGCTGAGGACACAGCCACGCTTTAAAGTGAAGGACACAAGCCAGTTGTTTTTCCACTCTACAATTGTGAAACCCTACAGTCCCACTGGGGAATTAACAAGTATAACCATCCTTGCATACAGTAATATGTTCCATGCATATTATTTATGGATGAGGGGTGCAAATTAATTAGCTGGGTTTATAAACCCTTTCTTAAACATTCTATGGTGCCTCAACAGCCACTGAGGGATAAATGGGAATTCGATATTTATAGGCTATTCAATGTCAAGGAATGGGGAGATATACTTCAATACCACGCAAAGGTTCAAAGTCTTACAGTTCTTTCTTTGACATAGAGCATACTTAACTCTGAGTAATATCACTGTGACTTATCCTACCTCCCCTGTAGTATGTCCCAGATGTCACTACAAAGACATCTCATTTAAGCATGTTATGGACGAACCACAAGTTAACCTCCTTCTAGGTCGAATTAAAAAATGTCCTGACCTTGACTACTGGTGATGCAAATTTAGCATATTTTGAGTGCTGCGTGTTTAGACTGTTTAAAAAACCTGAATAAGACACGGTATTGTCCAAATGTATAAAACTTGCAATTTTAATAGAAAAGGAAATAACGTCTAATTAAAAGGCCTCAAGATCTCCATCTGCCCAAAGATGGAGAAAGAATGTAATTTACTGGGCTGGGCTGAAGCTAAGAGTCATATCTCATGCAGAGAAGAGCAAAGTGGTCTGCGTAAATACTCAATTACCCTCCAGTGAGATTAACTTCTCTTATTCTTCAAAGAGCTGTGACGGGCAGTAAAGCACAACTATACATCTGCCCATCTAAACTGGACAGCCAATCATCCATTTCGGCCTTTACTCATTTGAAGAAGTTTGCCCACAGCACAGACGGAGTAGTCTCCCCATTACCAAACTATGGTCAAATCAGTCCCTTTGTCTCAAAGCCACATTTTTAAATAATGTACATCTATGTGGAAGTGAAACCAAGGGCATCTCCCTTGACTAATTAGTGTGGGCTTACTCAATCTTTGTTCTTGCTTTAAATTTCATACTTGTTTTACAATAACGTGGATGCTTTCACGGTTACCTCTGCTACAATTAAGAGGATTCTATGGTGCATGCCTTCACCCACCTGCACCACTGTCATACTGGCATGACACACACAAATACAATGTGATGTTTTTTTCTAAACTGAATAATCAGTAAAGTTACTGAAAAAATATATTTGATCAAAGTAATTTATTTTAATCCTTTGTGCAGTAGTAAAAAAAATTAGAAATGCATGCCTAGAGAATGGACCATGGTTTCCTCTGTAATCCATGATAGAAATATGAAAAAAAAGAAAGCGTTTTTCTGAACTCCATGGACGCAGCAGCGTTGCACCTAAGGCACTTAATTAAAATACCATCTTCTTTGTCTGACAACTTTGTGCCCCTAACTAGTGCTCTTCACTGAAATACCCTGTCAGGAGTTCTATTTCCCGCACCCATTGTCAGAACTCCCATTGTGACCTCATTCCATCTTCCAGACTCTGTCTTGGTGTAGCATAACGAACTGCTTTCAGGACGACTCTGGGTGCAGGCTGAGCTATAGGTGCAGTCATAAAACTGTCATACGTGCCTGGGCCACTGAGTGGTCCAATGCTCTCAGACAATGTGCTGAGAGCCTTCCCAGCTGTATTAAACTCTGCATCTGATCTGTCACCTGGAGGCTGGAACCATGTGGCACTGCCTTCTTTATACTGAAGAAACCCGTGTATTTTGCAATAATCTGCTCTTGAGCATTAGAAAACTTTATGGATCCTAGACAATGTTCTGAATTTTAACTGGTAATGTCAACACAGAAGCTGTATTGTTGCAGCAAGAGTATAATCCTGAGCATGTTGGCTTGGATTTGCATTCACTGGATTACTCAATTAAAGAATTGGAAAGCAATAGTTAATTATCAAACACAATACCTAAAATGTTGACTTGTGAAGTAGATGAGAGGCTGCTTACTAGGTGTGGGCCAAGTAATAGAAAGGTTTTGCCATCCCTCCGCCAACCATCCATCAGCAGCTACGTATTTAAGCCAGTTGTAAACAATTGTCTTTTGTCCAAATGTAAAAGAAGCTCATGCAGTTCAGTCAGCTAGGCTTGACCAACAGCAATGAAATGTCTTACTCTTTGAAAACTGTGCATGGCATCTTTGTGGATGCTTACAACTTTCCTATGATGACATGTTGGTCTCTGTCATGGAGGAAAGTGTACATCTATTTCAAGGGGATTACAGAAGTTATTGAGCAATTAGTCAGTAGGTTGAGTGGGATCCTGTGGTCTGCCATTTTATAAGCTGTGTACATATCTAATAGTATAAAATCCTGTCAGTTTTGAAACCTAGCTAGTGATCATGGGTTGGGTATATTGATTGAATGTAATCCTGCAGCATCTTTATTAATTTCCTTTCTGTTAGCTTCCTCTGATGTGGAAGTCTGGTTGGTTGGTGATTAGTGAGGTCACACAAAAAGAGGGACTTATGACATGAAGAAGTTGTTTGCTCAATGCTTTTGCAGCTGTTTGAGCATAAGGCTTTCTTTAACATTTTATTGACTGTTGGAGTAAATACACCAAACAGTTCGAACAGGGGAAAGCTGAAACGATGAAAGGCAAGCGATAAACAATAAAAAAGAGAACAATTTAGTAAGCTGAGATACTGGATAAGTAAGTATACATTAAACCATGTAAGACTACAGTGGTCTCCTTTACAACCCCCTAAATGTAATAAAATGTTAAGAAATAAAGCCTGGGTATCCAGTATAATTAAAAAATATTAAGAAAACAGTTCTAGCTGTTGTTACCATTGTTAAGTGAGGGTTGGGCATGAAGGTATTAGTTTTGAGAATTTAAAATAACGATATTGGCACTCTGTTGAGGTAAAGACAACCTTGGTTTGCTGGGACAGCTCCAGTCCACCAGAGTGTTCCAAAGCAGTTCTCTGGTACAAAAATAAAATAAGAGTAATATAAACTAATTGGTTACAGTTCACCTTCCCAGATTCATGAAGGGTGCATTTTATCACTTTTCCATTGTTTTTGTGGTGGTAGAACCAAGCAGAAAAAAGTTTCAGATGGAAGTCGATTTGGCTGTTTTTGGGTATATAATCCTGGCAGTTATTTCCAGCAGAGACAATGATTCTGCCACAATTTCATCTCATTATTGCTAACTGCAAATACACAGGGAGGACCCATGTAAAATAGCCCTCATTCAAGATATGATCTGCCCAACTGCTGGAAGTCAGTATTGTTTCTTCCATGGAGTAATATCTATGGTGCTCACATTTCTTTGAGTTAACATGTAATGGAAAAAGTGATTATCTTGAAATCCACTGTTTAGTGCTTACAGTTAACTACCATAAGACCCAGGAAATTCAAGAGCAAGCCACTCTACATGTCCTACATACCAGAAAAGGCAGGCGCTCCCCTCCACATAACATGGCAGTCATTTAGGTTCTGCTCAGTAATGTGCCCGCACTTTTAGGAGGGAATCTTCCCAACAATCGAAAGCTGGTCCCTGGCCCAGAGAAGTTTGCTAAAAAGATTAAATAATGGTGCCCTAAAGTGTTCTGTAAAGACAAATTGTTCAGCTCTTGTAGAAGGACTAATTTCCTAACAGAAATCTCCATACAACCAATATATATTCCCAGAAACCATCATCTCATATGGAAATGGGAGTTAGGCTTTTTGTAATCACCAACTTGAATTTACATTTCCATTAGAGTAAGGAATAGAGCACGAAAAAGGCTTGGGATGAGGGTTTGAGTTTACCCAGTCAAAATTACTCTCCCCAATCTTTACCAAAGCAATAGGGACCCACTGCAGCTCAATCCTCTCATAAATTCGACATGGACTACAGCTGCAAAACAGAGGAAAGAGGGCAAAGAAGTGCAGTGAAGGAGTGTGGGTCAAGGTACAGGCCATACACACTTTTGGCATAGGAAGTACATTACACATTATGGTATATAGAAAGTATAGCTGCCACCACCTAGGCTAGCTTTCATATTCCACATGGAAAGCCATCACATAGAGTGAGAATGAGCCTGCACACTGTGTTTAAGGTATGCGCTTTCTTCAAGTAGGTGAAAAGTTTTGGGAAACACATCAAAGAAAGCTCTAGGAAAGATGATACTGTTGCTAGCTTACTTCAATGTTAATCACTGTACACGTTTAGAACCTTCTTCAGTATGCTTCATTAATGACTGCATTTGTCTGCTATTGGAGGGGTAGGGTAGAGTGAAACATTTTCTGAGATACAGTACTGTAACAAACATATTATTTAACAGAAATAGAGCATCCTAACTATTGTTTACAAAAGTATTGCAGCATTGCGGTCAGCAATAGAAAATCTACACCCGAAGGGACAATACTTTTGGAAACAATATTTCAGATAATAATATTTCTTTCAGTTTATGTTTTTGCTAATCACATTCTTGCTATGCAGTTTGATAACTAACCTCAGGTTCCCGGACTCAGGTTTAGGCTAAGACAAAGGGAGTATCAGTGGGTCATTATATGACTCCATCTTGTCTTGAGGAAATAAATAGAGTTATTGGGTGGATGTGGAGCATCTGCCACAAAATGGGAGTTGCTCATTTTGCCAAACAAATTTAGTGCATATGTCCTCATACCCTGTCCACCATGGGACTTCCTGGTCCTTCCTTCTTTAGAATAGGTTGCTGCCACTATATTTTCCTAATTGGAACTGTCATGTGAGGCATGGTGGTCTCAGACTGGGAAGTCAATTACTTACCCCAATGCCTCTGACTGCGGAGCCCCTGCACCAGTTGCTCCTCTTCAGGTTTAGAGATCCATCACATATGCAGCAAAGTCTAAATTCGGTGAGTGGTTCTCTGCCACAGAAAAGGAGTCCATAGTCTCTGCTGACCTGGTGGATTGGTGGGCCATACACCTAATTTAAAATGAGCCAGGACATCTTACGCTGAAATTTAGTTTGAAAAGCTAATGATTTTTTACTTCAATTAATTAAACTGGGTAACACACCTGATGATAATGCCAATAGATCTAGTGCATAACTAAAAATGTGAGCAGGCTTATTGGCTTTGAAAGTGCTTGTTCCGTATGCTTCTCAATATTTTGTTCTGTGTGCCTGTTACTGAAGTGGATGAAGAGAAGGAAATTCCACAGGAACAGAGAAAAAAATCTGTGCTCAGCAAAAATATTTGCATTTTCTATTGAAAAATCTGCACCACAAAGTAGGACCCATTATCTCTAAGTGATTACACGTTGCAACATGTATTGTCTGAAAAGCAGCCACACAGTAAAAATAGAAGTATTTTTATATTTTGCCCTTTGGAGGAAGCAGGATTCTATATGTAAAGGGAGATTATTGCTCCACACTGTATCGAAGATGAAACACATTCAAACCAACCTTGGTGAATAAGCAGGATCTTCAAATGCAGAGAAGTTCCTAACTGCTGAATTTCAAAATCCAAACAAGTATTTTGAAGTTCCTGACTTCATTCTGTATCTATCTGAGAATGCAACTCATCTGGATGTCTTTGGCGGTCTTGCTGAAGAAATGATTATGAGGCCTTAATATGAGTCTAAAAGCACAGTTTGAATACTAATGGTGCTTTTTCTGTGATGTAAAAACTCCCCATAATAGATAATGGAAGGCCATGGATCATATTATAGCTAGAAAGTTGGTAAGATTCTCTCTACCCACACTTCTAAACATACTACTATTTTTCAGTTGGATGGCAAGGTGCTTTTGTTTAGGCATAAGGAGTTGTTTGGTGTGGCACAGCACACAATGAAGCTTGAGGGTGCAGTGTCTAGATGACTGTCATTGTAGATACCAGATACTGGATGAAGGCCAAAACAGGTGCACATATAGAAATGTTTCTAAAATATCCTAGGGTATTCTATTGCCCTGCATTACTGAAATTCAAGAATCCTGTACTAGGGACTCAGTGGATATTGAAGAGAAGAGTATCCACGTCTGGAATCTATCCCAGGCTTTTCCCCAGCATAGCCTAAAGAATTCAACTTTATGTGTGTGGCGGTGGGTAATTCATGCATGCTATAGGAGGCATATTTCTGTTTCCCATCTAGATAGGTCTGATCACGCCTCACTCAGACAGAGATAGAGGCAGGGGTTCGCCTCCATCCACTGGTTGTGCATCACCAATAAGGGAATGTGGAGGCCACAAAGCATTCAGCCTTGGCACTATTGAAGTTGGTCCTTGTTTCCTATCACTGTCTTCATATGGTGTGCACAGCAGAGTTTGCAGTTTGAGTTGGGTTGCTTTGCATGCCCCTGAACTTAAAGGTGCAGGAATATGCTAGAGCTGTGACAAAGTGAGATGATGATCTTTTGTTACAGACTTTTCATTCTTTTTACTGGACTCTTTCATGCGTGCTCTAAAGAAGCATAGTAGGGGGATATTGGTGGCATTCTTTTCTCTGACTTCAATGTAGCGTTCAAACCTTTCACAACATGGCATCTGGTTTTGCTGGGGGGAAGTGTAAATCTATTATAAGAAGAGGAACATGATCCCTGTTCTATTTAAAGGGGTAATTTGCCGAGTGATCTCATGGAATGATGCCACAAGAGTAGTAGGTGGTCCTGAAGCAGCAGCTTTGATCACTCACCTGAACATTCTGTCTTTCCACACATGAATAGATGGCACTGGTGGTAACTCTCAGTTGCACTATATCTTCTTCCCATTTAAAGAATGGCAGAGACATTCAGACAATCTAGGCTTGTTCAGAGTTTGGTGTCTTGTTTATCACTTGCTTCTTTTCAGTCCCCTGAACATGGACATGAGGAGAGCAAGCCAGAAATTGAAGCAGAGTCCAAAGGCAAATACATTCGGAAAAAGTGAGTTGGTAGGGCTACTTTCATTGTTGTTAACCCATCTGTTTATAATACATACCAAGCTGTTGAATTATTTTATGAAGACAGTACATTTAAAGATGGATACTCAACATAAGATTATCCCCATTATTAATCTTGAACTCCTGTAAGCCTACCACCACAATACACGTTTGGAAACCACAATAAAGATGTATTATTTTGCTCTACAAGGGCCCACTTTCAGTTTAGCACAGAAATTGGCAATGTTTAAATACATCTGTACATATCTAAACATTACAGTTAAGTTCTGTTACTGTTTTAAAAATGCAATCAAATACATGTTGCCAAACATACTATTCTGGTCAGGCAGGCCTTACTAACGTGTAAAAGTATCCAAGGTGTGATTATCAGAAGTGAGGGTTTTGAAGAGTATTTGAAGTCCCTTCACTTTTGTCACATACTATACATTACAGAGCGGTTTACTGCTGCTCATTTGTTCAGCTTTAAACAAGCCTTGTTATTAGCATAATGCTTCTTTTGGCCAGAGCCTGGCACCCCTCCTCTGGGATTACTTGAGGCCCCCCTTGGGGGACCACCCCCAGTTTGAAGACCCCTGTTCTAGAGTATAAATCATAGTCCTGGCTTCACTGCTTGGACCCCTGCATTACAGGAGAATTCTGGCTCACCAGTATGAGGACAACTGGATAACCTTCTCACTGTCCAGAGTACAGATGATTAGAAAAATTGAGGCAGTGTTTGCTGATTGAACATGAGTTCCCCCGAAAGTATACCAAATCTCTTCCCTGCAAAGAATTCACTATGGCATGTTTGGCATTTTTGGTAACTCAGCTGAGATGGCCTCTCTACCATGAGGCAAACTGACCTAATATGAGAGGTAGTTTGAGTCTTCCTTTCTGGTGGCTTTTCTGCTCTGTTCTTTGTTTGGTCTGATTAAGGAAGCCTAAGTGGACATAGTTTACTGTTAGACCTGACAGCCTTAAGGTGATCATCCACCAATGTTTTGCCTGCCTCCCTCCACTTTTCTAACACTGTTTATGCTGGTTTTAGGACTCTGCACACTTTAACACTGCTAACCAGTGCTAAAGTGCATATGCTCTCTCCCTTAAACATGGTAACATTGGTTCATCCTCAATTGGCATATTTGATTTACTTATAAGTCCCTAGTAAAGTGCACTACATGTGCCCAGGTTCTGTAAATTAAATGCTACTAGTGGGCCTGCCGCACTGATTGTGCCACCCACCCAAGTAGCCCCTTAACCATATCTCAGGCCTGCCATTGCAAGGCCTGTGTGTACAGTTTCACAGCCACTTCGACTTGGCATTTAAAAATACTTGCCAAGCCTTAACTCCCCCTTTTCCCTTTTTCTACATGTAAGTCACCTCTAAGGTGGGCCCTGGATAACCCATTGGGCAGAGTGCAATGTAGGTAAAAGGCAGTACATATATCTCTTTGTTTTATATGTCGTCGTAGTTAAAAACCCCTAAATTCGTTTTCCACTACTGTGAGGCCTGCTCCTTTCATAGACTAGCATTAGGACTGCCCTCTTCTACTTTTTTGAGTGGTAGATTCTGATCTGAAAGGAGTAACCAGGTCATATTTAGTATGTCCAGAATGATAATAGAAAATCCTGCTTATTGGTGAGGTTGGATTTTATATTACTATTTTAGAAGTGCCACTTTTAGAAAGTGAGCATTTCTCTGCACTTAAAAAACATCTGTGCCTTGCAGCCTATCTCCAATCAACGTCTGGGCTGGTTGACAGCTCCCTTGTGCATTTCACCCAGACAACCACAAACACAGGACACTCAGTCACACCTGCACTCATCTGCATATTGAATGGGTTTCCTGGGCTGGAAGGGTGGAGGGCCTCACACTTACATTACAAAGGCCAGTGGCCTGCCCTCACACAATGGACTGCAAACCCCCCTACTGGGACCCTGGCAGACAGGATTGCACTGAAAGGGAACCCGTGCACTTCAGAACCACTCTTTGAAGTCTACCCCACTTCAAAGGCATTTTTGGGTATAAAAACTGGGCCTCTGACCCCACCAACTCAGAAACTTCTCGACCTACACCTGCACCCTATCAAGAAAAACTGCCTGGCTGCCCAAAGGACTCATCTGGACTGCTTTGCTGAGTAGGACTGCTGCCCTGCTGGCCTCTGACAGTACTGAGAAGGACTCTGCCTTCCCCAAAAGTGCTCTCCAAGGGCTTGTATTGAGCTTGCCTCCTGTTTTCTGTAGTCTGAGGGCCAAAAAGACTTAGGCCCTCATTACAACCCTGTCGGTCGGTGATAAAGTGGCCATAATACCGCCAACAGGCCGGCGGTAATAACAGCGCAATTATGCCCACAGCGGAAACCACTCAGACAGACAGCCACTTTAACACACCGACCCCCAGGGCGGAATCAACAGGCACCACGGCGGTAACCGCCTACATCCAGAAGGAAGACCATGCTCTTCTACGTGCTGCTCCACTACGAACACCAACGCCGGCGAAGACGACCACATTGAGTACTGCCGCCTAGTACACAGGGGAGGGGGTGGAGGAAAAATAGAGGGACACACACACGCAACACCCCCAAAACCATACACAGAAGTAGATGCAGTAACATAGCATATTCACCCCGTACCCACTCAGGAATAATGCAAGGACAACTACTATAGAGTAAAAAGAGTGTAATAAGACAAATATAGCAGTAATACATTCATCCAAATGAAAAAGTATATACATATTCACAAATCAAGGGACACCGCCCAGTCCTCAGTGTTCGTGGGCCACAGGGACACATCACAAAGTCCAAGGCCCCACCTCACTCCTGCAACAACACGAAGAGAACACTGCAGGGGCATCCGGTCAAAAATAGCCAGGCACCTCAGGGGGACGGGGAATGGGGGGGCACCTCAGCCGGAAGATGGTACAATGTCACAGGTCCTGGAGGGGGCAACATGCCCTGTGCTCTGTCCTGGGAGTGCAAGGCCACAGTCTCTCAAGTGGGTGACTTGCCCACATGCTCTGGAGGGGGCAACATACCCTGTGCTTGGTCCTGGGGAGTGCAAGGCCTCAGTCTCTCAAGTGGGTGACTTCCCCACATGCTCTGGAGGGGGCTACATGCCCTGTGCTTGGTCCTGGAAAGTGCAAGGCCACAGTCTCTCAAGTGGATGATTTGCCCACATGCTCTGGAGGGGGTAGCATGCCCTGTGCTTGGTCCTGGGGAGTGCAAAGCCACAGTCTCTCAAGTGGGTGACTTGCCCACATGCTCTGGAGGGGGCATCGTGCCCAGTGAGATTCATCCTGGGGAGGATGGGGTGAGTGGATGACTTCTCCACTGGTTCTGGAGGGGGGCATCGTGCCTAGTGAGCTTCATCCTGGGTAGGATAGGGCGAGTGGATGTCTTCTCCACTGATTCTGGAGGGGGCATCATGCCCAGTGAGCTTCTTCCTGGGGAGGATGGGGTGAGTGGATGTCTTCTCCACTGGTTCTGAAGGAGGCCTCGTGCCCAGTGAGCATCATCCTGGGGAGGATGGGGTGAGTGGATGACTTCTCCACTGGTTCTGGAGGGGGCATCATACCCAGTGAGCTTCATCCTAGGGACAATGGGGTGAGTGGATGTCTCCACTGGTTCTGGAGGGGGCATCGTGCCCAGTGATTCCAATCTTTGGGAGTGCAAGGTCACAGTCTCTCAACTGGGTGTCAGATCCAAAGGTTTTGCAGGTGCCTGACCGCCCAACAGCCCATGGAAGCAGGACTACACACTGTCTGCCGGCGGTGATGGCTGCTCAGTCGTGGCAGTGTTGTTGCTGCTGGTGGAGCTGGCAGTGGCGGGGGAGGCTCAAGCCCATCCCTGCAGCCTCAGACGGCTGCCCACTGGGGCAGGTGGCGGTGCTGGTGGCGGTGCTGCTTGTGGAGCTGGCAGTGGTGGGGGAGGCTCCAGCCCATCCCCTGCAGCTTCGGACGGTTGCCCACTGGGGCAGGTGGTGGTGTTGGTGGCGGTGCTGCTTGTTCAGCTAGCCGTGGTGGGGGGAAGCTACAGCCCATCCCCTGCAGCCTCGGACGGCTGCCCACTGGGGCAGGTGGCGGTGCTGGCGGCGGTGCTGCTTGTGGAGCTGCTTGAGGAGCTGGCAGTAGTGGGGGGAGGCAATAATTATAAGGGGATTCCCTGAATTAATAAGCGTAGCTCAAACAGGGAAATAACTAATGTAGAGAAAAACTACTAAGAGAGCTACTCAAATAACCTTGAAGATACCGTCATCTTCACGTACCAACACTATAGTTTAGGATGATACTAACTATATATTACTGACCAGTTATATGTTCATGATGTCAGGCTACTGTACTTAAGTACTCAGTTACAGATAAAATAGTCTTATTGTGTGATTAATATAAACTTATTTTATAAATACAAATATTTTATTATTCAATAATAATACAATAATGAAAAAAATATACATTAAATCGGAAAAAT
This sequence comes from Pleurodeles waltl, assembly GCF_031143425.1. Classification (NCBI taxonomy): domain Eukaryota; kingdom Metazoa; phylum Chordata; class Amphibia; order Caudata; family Salamandridae; genus Pleurodeles; species Pleurodeles waltl. The sequence goes on from NC_090436.1 coordinate 505,329,805, forward strand.
AGGAAAAACATACAGAGCACCTAAATCAAACATCCCACATGCACACTGAACTATACAGATGAAAGAACGTGTCTTATTTACAAGTGAAACAACATATCAAAGAACTATTCTAGATAACATAATAGAACAAAAACAATTGAGAATAATAAGAATATAGAAATATAAATTGTTCTAATATAACAGCATTAATAATCTAATGCACAAAGAAAGAAACAATGCTGACATAATTCTGTCCAAGTGGTACCGTAGGGACCGAAGGCCTACGCGCGTTTCGGTGTTTTAAGATATTATGAACAACCCTCTTCAGGGCCGTTCCCAGTGGTACTGTTGTATGATGCTCTAGTCTTAGCAGCCTAATCTCCTGGTCAAATTGATTATAGGTTTGTAGTGTTCTTTTTGATGATGCAGTCAAAGAATCTGATGAAAAAATTATATAGTAATTTGCATAAATCGTTGTGCTAGTTGACTGGCAGTCACCTATCTATGTTTGACATATATTTCACTACCAAAAGTGACATGTTATCTTATCGGGTATGCGTGCCCAAAAGATCAGAGTGGATTTTGAGTAATATTGTTAGTAGAAAAATATAAAGTATGGACATATAGAGACTAAAGTTACGTGATTAAAAGACATAGCAATGACCCATATGACATTAGTTACTGTGGTACATGCCAAGTGCAGCTAAGTGCTCCGATAGTTAGTATATCCTAATTGGTGGATGCCTTATATTGCTCTACCAATATGCCTTAGTTCCCTTTTGGTGAGAACATGCAGCTTAGTACGTGGACAGTAGTGAAAGTGATACATTTTGATAAAGGCAGGCCTTACTTGAAGAGTCTTGTTTAACGTTTTTGTAGAGCAATAATATTTCCGGCCGTTTCTGCTTCACTGCAGAACATGATGCTACCTATTGTTGTGCAGAAGGGTAAACTAAATAAATAACAAGAACCACATAATGAATAAGTAGATAAGTAAATAATTGTGATATATTGACAATGTAGTCGATATATATTATTGGCATTATTTATCTGAACTGGAATTCACCTGAACATTAGCTGGTATCTGCTGCTGAATTAAGGTCAATGTGGTCCGTTGTTTTTGTATTAAGATCCTCAAGGTCTTACCGGCATACCGAATAAATCCGGAGTGTGAGTGTCTGGATACGATGATTTAAGCTATTGCAAATAACAGAAAAAGGGGAAGGACCGAGATGATAGAACTGTTTGCTAGTAGTGGCTTACACTGTACTTTGTAACAATGTTGAAATGAATATAGCGTAAATGTTATAAAAAGAAAACTGCGGACTTGAAGTAAATAAATACCGATCACGGCGTTCGCTCTTCCCGCGTCTGATGGCTAGAGTCAGCTGCCGCTAATCGTAGGCGTTTTTATGCGGCCGTACGGTAGTATTGTCTGTGTTACTAGACCGCGGGGATGTACGCGAATATGGCAGTCTATCGCGGCCGCTATGTTGGAGGTATTCCGGGGACGCCGGAAAAATGAAAACAAAAATTCTTAAATCCGCGAGTAGCCTCACTTCCAGCATTTATTCGAGATACTAGCCATATCATTGCCAAACTAGAAGGCCTTCCGTTCAACTCGACCACACAACTATTAGTAACAATGGACATTGAAGCACTGTATACCAACATCCCGCAGAAAGAGGCGTGGTTAGCTGTTGCACGCCTCTTCGACAAAGAAGGTAATACAGAACATTCTTCCTTCATCTTACAGTGTCTCAATATTGTCCTACAAGAATTTTTTTTTTAATTTGATGGCCAGACATACCAGCAGAAGAAAGGGGTCAGTATGGGAGCCGCCTGTGCCCCAAGTGTAGCCAACATTTATGTTGGCTCCTTTGAGGAAACCCATATCTACAATGAGATGGCACCATTTTATGAAAACGTTCACCTCTGGTCACGCTTCATAGATGATATTTTTTTCATATGGACAGGTGAAGAAGATTCCCTAACAGAATTCAGCCAGTGGATCAACGCATGTGATCCCAATCTCAAGTTTACTATTCACACCAGTAGAAATAAAGTTGAATTCTTGGACATTTGGATTGGCCATAAAGACTCTCAACTTGAGATGTCATTGTTCACAAAACCAACAGCCAGGAATACCATATTACACTACGACAGTTTCCACCCTACCAGTCAGAAACAAGGGATACCCTTTAGTCAATTCCTACGGGTCCGTAGAAATTGCTCTAGCATGAGTGATTATGAACACCATGCCTACATCCTACAGCAGAAATTCCTTCTACGAGGATATCCCAGAAAATTGATCAGAGACTCATACAAAAGAGCTAAATATTATAACAGAGTAAGTATGTTTGAGAAACAAAATAAAAAATTCACACCTTCCATAGCCTGTGTAATTCGAAATTCTAACCTCAATGAAAAAATCAGGAAAATAATTTTTGCCAATTGCCACATTCTAAATAGTGACTCCAATCAAGCACCATTAGAGCGTCCCCTCCTGTCCTTTAGGAGAAATCAAAATATATAGAACAAACTAGTCAGAGCTATTTTACCTAAGACTGAGACCTTCTGTCAGAAGTCGATACATGGCAATCGACCTATCACAGGCAACCACAAATGTGGTAACTGTAAAGCTTGCCCGAGAGCCATCGTGGGCAATGTATTCTCGTGGAAACGTACCAACTTCCAACTATTAGATATGACTAATTGTAAAACAACCAACTGTATCTACTCAATCAGATGTCCCTGCCCTCTCCTATATGTAGGAGAAACTGGAAGAGAAGTTAAAATCAGAATATTGGAGCATATCTCCAATATTCGAAATGGTAAAGAAAGTGCCCCGTTGGTCACACACTGGATACAGCATGGACATAAAATCGAGGACCTCTCTTGGACTGTCCTAGAAAAGATTAAAAACTCTGGACAGTTAGAGGATCACAAAATCCGGAAAAAGAGAGAAGTCTTCTGGATCTTTACACTAGATAGCTGTGAAAAGGGATTGAACGAATACATTCCATGGGAAAATGCTATTACATAAGTCTACTCTTTATTTTAATTTTAATTTGACTAGAGTATGACTTCAATATAAACTATTACCCACAATAAGATAGAGATTCTTTCTGGTAATGATTCTGCTAGTTACCATCATCTACACTATCGGACCTTAGAGCATACTCCATAGAACTATTTGAGTTAACCATGTCTTTTGAGTCTCGCATTACATCTCTAGAGCTAGTTATTAAACTGAGCCCATAGCTGGTTTTTACTTATGTCTATATCATTGACAAATGAACTGCATATAAGTATATGTAAGCTCTGGATAACATCCATCTATAGACATTACACCATTTGAGTAGAGGTACTGAACAATATACATTCATTATTTTTGTTTTCATTTTTCCGGCGTCACCGGAATACCTCCAACATGGCGGCCGCGATAGACTGCCATATTCGCATACATCCCCGCGGTCTAGTAACACAGACAATACCACCGTACGGCCTCATAAAAACGCCTACGATTAGCGGCAGCTGACTCTAGCCAGCAGACGCGGGAAGAGCGAACGCCGTGATCGGTATTTATTTACTTCAAGTCCGCAGTTTTCTTTTTATAACATTTGCGCTATATTCATTTCAACATTGTTACAAAGTACAGTGTAAGCCACTACTAGCAAACAGTTCTATCATCTCGGTCCTTCCCCTTTTTCTGTTATTTGCAATAGCTTAAATCATCGTATCCAGACACTCACACTCCGGATTTATTCGGTATGCCGGTAAGACCTTGAGGATCTTAATACAAAAACAACGGACCACATTGACCTTAATTCAGCAGCAGATACCAGCTAATGTTCAGGTGAATTCCAGTTCAGATAAATAATGCCAATAATATATATCGACTACACTGTCAACATATCACAATTATTTACTTATCTACTTATTCATTATGTGGTCCTTGTTATTTATTTAGTTTACCCTTCTGCACAACAATAGGTAGCATCATGTTCTGCAGTGAAGCAGAAACGGCCGGAAATATTATTGCTCTACAAAAACGTTAAACAAGACTCTTCAAGTAAGGTCTGCCTTTATCAAAATGTATCACTTTCACTACTGTCCACGTACTAAGCTGCATGTTCTCACCAAAAGGGAACTAAGGCATATTGGTAGAGCAATATAAGGCATCCACCAATTAGGATATACTAACTATCGGAGCACTTAGCTGCACTTGGCATGTACCACAGTAACTAATGTCATATGGGTCATTGCTATGTCTTTTAATCACGTAACTTTAGTCTCTATATGTCCATACTTTATATTTTTCTACTAACAATATTACTCAAAATCCACTCTGATCTTTTGGGCACGCATACCCGATAAGATAACATGTCACTTTTGGTAGTGTTATATATGTCAAACATAGATAGGTGACTGCCAGTCAACTAGCACAACGATTTATGCAAATTACTATATAATTTTTTCATCAGATTCTTTGACTACATCATCAAAAAGAACACTACAAACCTATAATCAATTTGACCAGGAGATTAGGCTGCTAAGACTAGAGCATCATACAACAGTACCACTGGGAACGGCCCTGAAGAAGGGTGTTCATAATATCTTAAAACACCGAAACGCGCGTAGGCCTTCGGTCCCTACGGTACCACTTGGACAGAATTATGTCAGCATTGTTTCTTTCTTTGTGCATTAGATTATTAATGCTGTTATATTAGAACAATTTATATTTCTATATTCTTATTATTCTCAATTGTTTTTGTTCTATTATGTTATCTAGAATAGTTCTTTGATATGTTGTTTCACTTGTAAATAAGACACGTTCTTTCATCTGTATAGTTCAGTGTGCATGTGGGATGTTTGATTTAGGTGCTCTGTATGTTTTTCCTATTTTTCCGATTTAATGTATATTTTTTTCATTATTGAATAATAAAATATTTGTATTTATAAAATAAGTTTATATTAATCACACAATAAGACTACTTTATCTGTAACTGAGTACTTAAGTACAGTAGCCTGACATCATGAACATATAACTGGTCAGTAATATATAGTTAGTATCATCCTAAACTATAGTGTTGGTACGTGAAGATGATGGTATCTTCAAGGTTATTTGAGTAGCTCTCTTAGTAGTTTTTCTCTACAGTAGTGGGGGGAGGCTCCAGCCCATCTCCTGCAGCCTCGGATGGCTGAAACACCATGGTTGGTGGTGGGGGCTCCGACTGAGTCCTAGCACCAGGCCCCTTGTCTACTCTGCCTGCTGTTGCTGGCTCCTTGCCCTTCCTTCCAGCAGCTGGAGCTGGCATCTTGCTCTTCCTTCCAGCAGCTGGGGCTTGCTCCTTGCCCTTCTTTCCTGCAGCTGGGGCTGGCCACTTGCCCTTCCTTGAATCACTTGGGGCAGGCACCCTTTCCGTCTGGCTGGCTGATGGCCGGGATCCTTTCCCACCTGGAGTTGCTGGGGACACTACTGTGCCCATGGACTGGGTGGCTGAGGTGCTTGCCTGGGTTTTGACCACCCTGGCCTAACGTGAGGGGCGTGGGGAGGGCTAGGGAAGAGGTCAGTGGTGGAGAGGAAAACTTCTTAGGGACATTGGGGCGGGAAGAGGGAGATGGTTTGGGAGTGGACGAAGAGGGAGTGGTGGTAGGAGGTGTCAGTCTGCTGTGTTTGGGTGCAGGTGCATGGACTGGATGCTGTTGTGAGTTGGATGGCTGTTGGGTGTCTGACTGCTTGCATTTTTGTACCTTGGGAGGAGGGGGCACAGACACAGTGGGAGAGGACTCGGGGGATGTGTGCATAAATGTGGGGGTGGTGACTGCCAGTGAGGAATGTGTACTGATAGGTGCGCTGGTGATGGTGGTAGTGGATGAGGATGTAGTGCATGCAGGTGTGAGTGGAGACGCAACTAGGAGGGAGGTCGACAAGGAGGAGGAGGCCACAGTAGAGGCAGTGGATGTTGGTATATCTGCTTCTGGATGGTATTTGTGTGAATGCCAGTGGGATGAAGTGTGGTGCTTATGTTTGCCATGTCCACTCTTGTGTGTTGTCCTGGGTGCCTGCTCATCTGACTGTATGCTTAGGTTAGGTTGGGGTTGAGGGGAATGGGATTGGGAAGAGGAAGTTAAACGGGGGAGGGTGTAAATGGGGACAATGGCTGCCATCAGAGAGGAGGACAGAGCCTGGATTGATCTCTGTTGGGCCGCCAAGCCAGTGTGAATGCCCTCCAGAAATGCATTGGTCTGTTGCATTTGGGCTGCCAGCCCCTGGATGGCATTCACAATGGTTGATTGTCCAACAGAGATGGATCGCAAGAGGTCAATAGCCTCCTCACTCAGGACAGCAGGGCCAACTGGGGAAGGGCCTGAGGTGCCTGGGGCGAAGGAGATGCACAGCGTCCTGGGTGAGCGGGCAAGGGAAACTCACTGAGGGGCTGCTGGGAGGTTGGTGCTGTTACGGGGGTGGCAGCTGTAGCTGGGGTGGGCACAGAGGTGTCGGCCACCACCAGGGAGCTTCCATCGGAGGAGGTATCTGTGTCCGAACTGTCCCCTCCAGTCCACGCCATGGTGCTCCCCTCCCCCTCCATTCCACTGGTGCCCTCACCGTCAGTGGATTTGGCCTCCTGGGTCCTGTGGGATGCAGCTCTCTCCGTCGCCGGTTCCTCTGCTCCTCCGCCAGATGATGCTAATGTACATAAGGACAGGGTGACAAAACAAAAAGGTGGCGGGGATACAAAAGATACACTTGGTCAATGGCAGCAACAACACCACCCTTGGAGTACACAACACTTTCACAGATGGGAAACAGCCCTTCACATTAGGCAATGCACTACCAGTCACAATGCTAGTCACCAGCCCATGGATAGGGCCACCTAACGCAAATTGCAGCATACCTGAGAGCCACAGACCCCTGCCCAGTAGTGGATGCCTACTAGCTTGGTTTGAGGACTTTCACATCAGAACCCTCCTCAACATGGGACATACTCTGCAATGCCAGGCCTGGCCTAGAAGCACCCACAGGGCCCACACCTCCACCCGGATACCACCCCACCAGGCATAGGTTGTAAATCAGGGCACTGTACTCACTCCCTTGTGGCTGCTGTGATGCCTCCAAGCACCCATCTAGCTCCGAATAAGCCACCGCCAGTATGCAGGCCATCAGGGGAGTCAGGGTTCGACAGGCACCCCTTCCTCTTGGGAGGTCATCCCCAGCTGGGCCTCTGCCGTCTTCCATGCCCAGAGTCTCAGGTCCTCCCACCGTTTCCAACAGTGGGTGCTCCGCCTGCCGTAGACCCCCCAGGGTCCGCACATCCTCGGCGATGGCACGCCATATACCTTCTTTTGATGGGCACTGACCTGCAGGGAAATATACACAGGGAAAGGTATTATTCGGACTGTCCTGCCTGTTACACTTATGGCCCACCATAGCCCTTCCCATCCCCATAGACATGGCCCAGCATACATGCTGCCCAGGGCCCGTCCACCAAACCCCCCTTCATGAGGCCTTCACACACAGCACTCCATGCATTCATGCCCCATGCATCGTGCTAACAGTGTACTCACCTGTTGGTCTGGAGGCCCATACAGCAGTCGGTACTGGGGTAGCAGCCCATCTACCAGTCTCTCCAACTCCGCTGAGGTGAAGGCAGGGGCCCTTTCCCCAGTAACACGAGTCATGGTCGGTTCCAGACACAGGTCACAGCAGCACTTGCAGTGTAGGTCCTCTCATGTTGAAGGTCAGGAAGTAAGTGAGTGAACAGATAGAAAATGGTGGTCACGTCCACGGTGGTGCGTACCGTCACCGCCGGCATACATCATCATTGGCCACTATACATCATAGGGCCCAATGATAACCAATGAGGAGTTGCACGGCGGTTCCCCCAAGGGTGCACAAGGTCAGTGGAATTACCACATTTCCACCTGTCCCTCCATACAGGACATGCAGACGCCATTTCAGGGGAGGTTGCAGGCCATGGATCTTAACTGCATCACAGTACACATATTCACTATTTGGACATATCCAACCAAAATAATGTTGCAATCACATTATGCATAGAACTTTAGTGGTTGGAATGTACAGATAATGACCAGCTGCTCACTCTTTTACCCCATAGATTGCAACCGCTGCGGATGAATAGGAGATGGAGACATACCCCTGTGTACAGACCCCTGGTGGACTTGGCAACAATGGAGGACAAGCACATTATCCTCACCTATAGACTTGACAGGGCCACAATCACAGAGCTGTGTGCCCAATTGGAGCCTGACCTAATATCTGCAATCCGTCACCCCACCGGGATCCCCCCTCTTGTGCAAGTGCTATCAGTGCTTCATTTCCTGGCAACTGGTTCTTTCCAAGTGACAGTGGGCTTGGTAGCAGGAATGTCACAGCCAATGTTCTCGGTAGTGCTGACCAGCGTGTTGTCTGTCCTGATTAAACACATGCGCAGCTACATCGTTTTCCCCCAGGTGGAGGATTTGGCCACAGTGAAAGCTGACTTCTATGCAATGGGACATATCCCCAACATCATTGAGGCAATAGATATGGAACACATATTGCATCTGCCCCCCCAGCGAAATGAACAGGTGTTCAGAAATCAAAAGAGTTTTCACTCCATGAATGTCCAGATTGTGTTCCTGGCGGACCAGTACATCTCCCACGTCCATGCTAAGTATCCTGGGCGTCTGTGCATGATGCCTATTTCCTGAGGAATAGCAGCATCCCAAATGTGATGGCCCAACTCCAGAATCACAGGGTGTGGCTAATAGGTGATCCCTGGTTCCCACCCAGTGGATGTTGGTGTATGGGCCTTAAGGGTGAGTGTGTGGCTAACTGTTGTCCCTCGATATTTGCAGGTGACTCTGGTTACCCAAACCTCTCATGGCTACTGACCCCTGTGAGGAATGCCAGGACAAGGGTAAAGGAACGTTACAATGAGACACATGGGCGAACAAGAAGGATTATAGAAAGGCCCTTTGGCCTCTTGAAGGCCAGGTTTCGGTGCCTCCATCTAACAGGTGTGTGCTACTCACCCAAGAAGGTCTGCCAGATCATCGTTGCATGCTGGATGTTGCACAACCTTGCCTTGCGCTGCCATGTGCCTTTTCTGCAGAAGGAGGAGGCTAGAGATGGCCGTGTGGCAGCAGTGGATCCTGTGGACAGTGAAGATGAGGAGGCAGAGGATGAGGATAAGGACAACAGAAGTGCAATTATTCATCAATACTTCCAATGAGACAAAGTTAAGACAGCGTTAACACACATATAATTGACAGTTTGTTGTGTGACATTGTCAGTGGCAGGCTGTGTATTCCAACTTATATGCCCACACACTGTAGCCTTTGGCATCTCTTTTTACAGATGTTGGTTCCCCACTATTGCTACTGGTGTGTTCAGTGCAGCAAACTGCAGGTCTTTCTTATGTAAACATTACTGTACAGTTGAATTGCAGTGTCTGAACCTGGTTAAACGAATACATTTTGAAATCATTTGACATACACCATACTTATAATATCTCAAAATGTGTTTATTGCTGTGCTCTGAAGAAAAGGGGGTAGTGCAATGGGCTGGGGTGATGATGGAGTAAATTCCAGGTTAGAGTCCAGTCTATTTGTTTCACAGGTGCATTGTCCAAGGGGACATAGGAAAGGGAGCAATGGCAGTCGAAGGTGGACAGGGTGATAGAGTGGGACACAAGGGTGACAATCATTAGAGTCTCATTTCCTGGTGGGGATCTTGGCAATAGTCTCTGGCTTCTGCCTGGATCACAGGGAACGTTTGTGGGGTGGTTCTCCTTCTGCAGGGGGAGGGGTGCTGGTGGCCTGTTGGTCCTGTGGCGGGGCCTCCTGTCCACTAGCGGCAGCAGAGGTGGAGGGCTGTTCAGTGGTTTGGCTAGTGTCAGGGGCCCAGTGGTGTGCCACTGCCTCCCTCATACTGTTGGCCATATCTGCCAACACCCCTGCAATGGAGACCAGGGTGGTATTGATGGCCCTCAAGTCCCCAGTCACTGTCCCTCCTGCAGCCGCATGTTCTCCTGCAACTTGTCCAGGATCTGGCCCAGTGTATCCTGGGAATGTTGGTATGATCCCAGGATCGTGGTGAGTGCCACCTGGAGGGTCGGTTCCCTGGGCCTGTCCCCCCCCTGTCACACAGCAGTCCTCCCAGCTTCCCTGTTGTCCTGTACCTCTGCCCCCTGAACCGTATGCCCACTGCCACTGACCCCAGGTCCCTGATTGCCCTGTGTTTGTGGGGTGGCCTGGGGTCCCTGTAGTGGTGGACACACTGCTGATTGACGTGTCCTGGGGACAGAGGTATGGGCCCACTGGGTGGGTGCTGTGGTGGTGTTTCCTGAAGGGGAGGCTCTGTGGTGGTGTGAGAGTGTGCCTGGGTAACCGACTGTCCAGAGGGCCCTGATGGGCCAGATTGGTGATTCAGATCCCGGTGAGCAGAGCTGCTGTCATCACTGTGGGCCTCTTCTGTGAGGGGGGCTGGATGTTGCTGGCACCTCTTCGCTGGTGACATTGGGTGGGTTACCTGTGGGGATGTAAATGCAGTGTTATTGTTTCTGCGTGTGACATATTGTGCATGGGTGGGTTTCCCTCAATGGTTGTTATTGCCCAGGAAGCTTTGCCTTGTTTGAATTGTTATTTGGTGGGCTAGCTGATTGTCTCTAGTGTGCATGCTGTGGTGATAGGTGTCCATGCAGGTCTGTGAGGGGTATCCATGGATTGGAGTTGCATGCAGGGCTTGGCATTGGAATGAGTGGATTGTGATGGTGGGGTGCGTGGGAGGTGGTGGGGTAATGGGAGTGAGGGTGAGGGTGGGGGTATGTGATGGCATGCAGTTAAGGGGGTGATAGTAATAGGGAATTGACTTACCAGGGTCCAGTCCTCCTGCTACTCCTACCAGGCCCACAGGATGCATGACTTGCTCCTCCCATGTTGTTAGTTGTGGAGGAGGCGGTGGGGGTCCACTGCCAGTCCTCTGTACAGCTAATTGGTGTCTTGCAGCTATGGAACGCACCTTCCCCGTAGGTCGTTCCACCTCTTCCTGATGTCATCCCTTGTTCTGAGGTGCCGTCCCACGGCATTGACCATGTCCACGATCCTCCGCCATAGATCCATCTTCCTAGCAATGGATATCTGCTGCACCTGTGATCCAAATAGCTGTGGCTCTACCTAGATGATTTCCTCCACCATAACCCTTAGCTCCTCCTCAGAGAATCTGGGTTGTCGTTGTGGTGCCATGAGTGTAGTGTGAGTGGTGTGTGTGAGGGTGTGTAGGGTGATGTGTTGGGGTGTGTGTTGTAAGGTGTGTGGGTGGTGTATAGGTGACGGTGGTGTGTAGGTCTGGTCTCGTCAGTAGTCGTGATGTCAGTCTCTTGGCAATGGTTTGTAGTCATAAAGGGTTGTGGGTAATGTGGGTTTGTGTTTTATAGTGGTTTGTGGGTGTGGTGTGTGTATGTGTGTCAGGTGTGCGTAGTTTGAATTGACCAATGTAGTGTTTTTTGTTAGTGTGTGTCTATTTTGAGCACGGCGGTATGTATCGCCAATGGTTTACTGCCATTGAATGTCCACCATGGTGATTCGTGGGTCATAATGTTGTGGGTGTAGTTCTGTTGGCGTAATGGTGTGGGTTTGAGTACCGCCAGTTTATCACTGACCTTTGGGCTGGTGGACTTGTGTGTGTGGCTGTATAGTAACGGATTGGTATATGTGTTTCATGATATGGTTGGCGGATATCCGCCGCTGCGGCAGTATGTTGGTGGCAGTCGGCATGGCGGTAAGTGGGATTTACCGCCAATGTCATAATGAGGGCCTTAATCTCTTCAGAAAGTGACGCACCACCTGCCAGAATCAACGCAAAGCCTGCATTGCGACGGAGAAATCGCAGCACAGCTGACCAGAATGATGCAGCCCCAATTTCCGATCAGAAATTCAATGCAGCACCTGCCTTGTGATGGAAAATTCGACCCATCGCTTATTGGATCGACGCAGCGCCCGTGTCTACTTCCAGCACATCAAGGAATTTCCATGCATTATCCCTGGGTATCAAAAGAGCCCTGCATCGCAGTGAGGAACCAAGACTGCACACCGAAAAATGACAGAAACCCTTTGCAGCGTGGAAAAAAACATGCATTGTCTGTATTGCATCAGAAAATCCGATGCAACACCACGTATCTCCTTCTCTGCGGTCTCCGTGCGTGATATTTTTGATGCATACCAGGTACTGTGTGTAACAAAGAGACAACTGGTTATTTTTAAGAATTAAGACTCTTTTTAATCTTTTAAAAGTGATATTTCAAATTGTGCTTTTTGGAGGCTTGTCGTTTTGACCTTATTTTATTCACATAAATATATTTTTTCTAAACCTATTTGGTGTATTTTTGTTGTGTTTTCACTGTGTTACTGTGTGATTTATTGCACAAATACTTTACACATTGCCTTCTAAGTTAAGCCTGACTACTCAGTGCAAAGCTACCAGAGGGTGGCTACAGGATAATTTGGATTGTTTGTGACTTACCCTGACTAGGATTGTGGTCCCTAGTTGGACAAGGGTGTATACCTCTGCCAACTTGAGACCCCATTTCTAACATTTATGTATACGTCTTTGGTTATTTCTCTGGCTCTTTTGTATAGGTGACAACAGATTTCATGGAAACCTACGCGGCATTAAATGTAGGAGTTTCATGCAATTTGGGGTTTATGGACTTGCAGGGTCTCATTCTAGTAACATCACTCACTAGGGAAAGGTTAGAGTACTTGCTGCAACCAAAAATGTAAGCTTATGTTTAGAGGATTTGGCAGCCTAAAATGCTATTGGTCCTCGTGATGGATGACAGGCAACTCTCAGTTCTCTTTGTATGTTGTCTCAGCAGAAATTGATTCACCCTTTCAACTGCAACTTTCTGTGCTGGCATTCAGATTCAGGGATTTTGCCTCAATCCTTACTTCTTGAACAACATGGGGAAGAGGTGAAGATCCATAGCAGAGACACACACACCAGGAGAATGAACAACATCTGATAAACTAACTAAGGGGGGTTTCTTCATTCTAGGAATGTTGAATATTCCATAGCAAATTTGCTGAGTTGTGTTTAAGGTTTACATTTCCTTGAGAAGACGTTTTTTTACTAGCCAGCACATTGTTCTCCTGAGAACCTTTAGTCCCACTTCCAATATAAAGAGGCCTGTGAGAGGATGCTTTTCTCACAGCTGCGCAACATTCTACTTGCATTTTCTTTCTTTTTGCTAATTTCCAGGATACTTTATTGGATTTGGAAGGAGATGACTCCAGTGGCAATGGTCTTTCTTGCTGAACAGTGATGACGTTGATCCCTCAGCCCAGCAGCTTGTTTCAAGTTAAAGTCCAGAGTGTGTTCTAGTGAGGGAATTCCATTGGCTAAGCTTTCTGAACCTCCTTTTTTAATTGCCACAAAAGCCATGTGTCAGTATGAAGGTTCAGAGGCCATAACGGAAGGTGGTAGAGCTCAATGTGTGGCTCAATGGTTAGAGTGGCAGACCCTGATGCAGAAATCTGGCCCAGGACCCGGGTTCAATTCCTGCCTTGGCGGGTCTTGGGCTCAATTTCCTCGGACCTGATAATTCTCACATCAGTGCCTAATCTTATTCATGGGTCCCACTCTGTAACTCTAGGCAATAGCTTACTTAATCTCCACAACGGCCCCAACAGCGTGGGGATGCCTGGCTTCACCTTGGAGGTTGCCCAGGAGTGGGCACCTCACAGGGAAAAGCCAGGAGGGGTTCCACAGTGGTATGCGTACAGCGCCTTGAGACCCTAACGGGTGAGTAGTGCGCTATACAAGTACGAAGTTTAAGTTTTAAGTTTTTTTTTTTTTGCTTGGTTTACCATTCTCTCTCCAAAATTCCATAGAGGCTGTAGTTTGGTGACTAAGCTCAGGGTTTAAATGGTGGCCATTAAGACTTTCAGCGATCTCTGGGATTGGGTGCTGGAGCGGGGCAGGTTAAGAATATAGGTATTTTTGAGTTTCTGTTTTTTTTTTTAAACTTCTTCTTACTTTAGGAGTTTCTTCCTGAGGGCCATCACAGATGCTGCTTAGTTGGGGAAGTTAGCGTCTTTCAATCACAGGATCACTTTACCTGTGGATATTTGTTGACAATATGGTTCTCAAACTAAGTCTAAGTTTCAAAAGTCTCTTCATGACAATAATAGGATCACTCTAATGCCATTTTCTTGCAGACTCTGTGATTGAGGGGCACACTTGCACTCTTCAGATGTACGAGGGCAGTGGATATCTGGCTAGGATAATGAACAAAGGAGTTGTGGCCAGCTGTTTTCTAACTTTAACCTTTCTCCATAAACTGAGTTCTTCTAGTGTTACCCTTGGTTGTTGGTTGGTAAGGGCTTTCTGTTGATGTATTTTCTGGTACATGTTGAGCTTCTGTAACATGATCAGGCAAGTCGAGCTGGACATGATAGCTGCCTGAGCTGAGAAAATGGAATAACATGCCTTACAAACCTTGCCCACTGCTCCTACCTTTGTACACCATTACATACCTGAAGTGGGTGACCTGGCGTTCATAGGCTTTGGAGAAAAAGGGTTGGCTTCTTCAGGAATACATTTACTATTTGTGAATACAATTCCCACAATTTTGACAGTTTCTACAGTGTTGTGGTTTTGTTATGGAAGAAAGACATTAATGCCTAGGTGCTTGTTCAGTCATATACAGATCAGTATGGATTGGTATGCAGAAGACAATGACTTAATGTCTACATTTCTAAGTGTAATTCCCATTAGTGTAAATCTGCTGTGTCCCACTCCTTGTGACCCAAACGGCCACTTGAAAGTGCTTCTTTCATCAGCTGAGTTTATCTTGTATTGGGAAAGGAGGCAATGTGGGGGTAAACGTTGTTATGGACAAATTGTGGAAAATAGAGGCCTGTCTATGGAGCTCTCTTTTACTTTGTTCTTTTTTTTAACATTAGGCATCAGTGCCCCTGTCTGTGAGGTACACAGTCACTTCAGACCAGTAAGGACTGGGACACAGAAGAGAAAACTGAAGTAATAGGGATTACTGATAACTTATCAAGGCATTACACCTATTGTAACAATAAATCAAATTACTTTAAAGATTCCATTAGACAGTTCTCTGTTGGAACAGAAAAATCCCTCTTGTGGTGAAAGACATGCCCTAGGTGCTCCAGCTGCCATGATATCTGAATCCCTGGTGATGATTTTTGTTGTGATGATCAAACACGGATTATGTGTGTGTGCCATAACATAGGCCTGTCTCATGGACTGTGGTCTTGTTGGATTGGGATGGATGTCCAGAACGCTACTCTTATGATGGTGAAAGGCTACTGCCTTAACAAGGAGTTAAATAGTTCAAGTGTGATGGTGGCAGTATACCATGTAGTGATGAGTAGGAGTGAACGGTCATTTATACGTGTATCACTGGATTGACGCCTACAGGCCCATTCATGCAAGGCTCTGCTGCTGTGTACTTAACTAGCCACTTGCCCCTATCAAGTTGGTATGTACCACTGTGCAGCACACATGCAGTTATGCATGCAATTGGTGTATGTGTTTCTGTGAGTAGTACAATACATGAAAGACTCTGGGTTCCATATTGGGAGAGCCTGAGTTGACTAGAGGAGCATAATGTTTCCTCCCAGACAGATTTGTGGATTGCTGCATTCCTTAGGGCTGAGTGGGACACACACTGGTTGTAGGAAGAGACAGATTCTCCAGTACAAGTCAAATTGTGATCTTTGAATTGGAAAGAGGTCACTGCAAAGGGGTCTGGGCACATCTTAGAGAGGAGATGGGGCTGAGAAGAGAATTATACAAAGTAAGGCCGGGTCCTTTGGATAACCCTATGATAATTAGTGTGGCTGGAATTCAGGTGCGGACCTATAGTCACCCCCATGGCCTGTGTTGTCAGATTTGGAGTTGCTCCTGCTGTAACAGACTGTTTTCTATAGAAAGGGCATGACAGAGGAGCAGGCACTTCAAAATGAAGCAGACCCCAACCGAAACTTCAAAGACGTGGACAGTAAATCCCATTTTGCATCTGGAAATGGACTGTGAAAAGGGGAGCTCGAAGTCCCCAAAAGGATCAACGTGCAAGCAGCCAGGCGGGATGTAAGTCATGGAGGAGATGCTCTGCCAGACTTCTACCTGTGACCAGAATTGGCGGTAAGGTCTGTCAGTCTCCCAGGTGGGTGAGGAGACATCACCGAAGGATGTCCAAGACCACATACCCAGAAGCCTAGAACACCAGGGCTTAGAGGGAATGAGGACCACTGAGGGTACCTGGCAAGTAGATGACCATTGCGAGGTGTGAGGAAGCAGCTGCTTCAACAATCGGGCCTGTCGCCTGTGTGCAGATTCAAGTTCACCATCCTGCATGCCACAGGGAGGAACAGCCATGAAGCTAGCTGTTGATGCACCAGTTGGGCCGTTTCCCATGTGCATCGTGAAGTTGGTGACTCCATTTACCCCAGTGTGCTCCTGTGAAGATTGCGTTACAGCGGTGCCAATAGGGCTGTTACCCATGTGTGAAGTAAAATCAGTGTCCCTGAGGGAGTCGCTGTGAAGATTGCATTACTCATATACCAATCAGGCCATTGCCCGTGTGTGAAGTAAAGTCATCAACGGAGTATGCTAGAGGGGGGCTGCCATGAAGATTGTATTACTGCTGCATTGATCGGGCCATTGCCACATGTGGGGTAAAATCAGTGACCCCCGTATGCCAGAGAGGAAACGGTGATGAGTGCATTACTGCCATACAGATGGGGTCAGCGCCCCTGTGCGGAATAAAGTCAGTGACTCTTTTAGAGGATGGTTCTGACCAGCAGGACTGCCCTGATTTTTCGATTTTTTGACCACCTGGTTTTTGACTGTTTACTGTGAGGAAGCCTCCTATGAGGTGACTCCCGCACAATAAACATATGGTAAAATGGACTACACATGTTTACCACTGGTGTCGCCGTGCTAAGGAAAGGCTGCTGTGGCGCAGCAAGGCAGGAGGCCCCAGGCAGGTTACATGTGATCATGTGTGCGCATGGATGTGCACCCATGTGAGGGCTGTGGGAGGAGGATTCCTAGTGTACGCAGCCCTAGAACTGCGCCTAGATAGTCCTGGCGCAGGAGGAACTATGCAGAGTGGGTGGTAACCTGGAGTAGGTCTCATGAGAGGGGTGTATACATGTGAGGGAGAGTCAGTGTGCTTACTGTCTTTTCACGGTAGAGACACCCAGTTTAATGCCAATGTCAGGGTACTTAAGATCTTTGCATTGGAGGGATACTCCATTGAATGTCAATGGGAAAGGAGGGCATAGGGTGCAACTTCAGTTCTCTGGGGGCCACCGAGACCAGAGTCACACCAAAGTACACTGTAACCTGTAAGAAAAGAATGATGCAGTAGGTTACAGGAGCATAGTTGTACCACTTATGGGTCATCCAGGGATGTCATATTTTTCTGCCTCAGCTCAGGATTAGGGCCAATTACTGCTCTGTCCAGTTGCTGGAGCAGGGCCTAGCATCAATCAGCCAGCTGTCATTCAGTGCCAGGAGCAGGCTGGAGAAGCCCTGCGAGGAATGTCAGGAAGGAGGGGCTGAGACTTTCAGAGCACATGTGGCAACTAACTCCTGGAGGATGCCATCTTGAGTTATCCCAGAAGACTGTGCAAGAAGGAGGGGAATGGGAGCAAGGAAGTGATGTGGCACATCTGAATAGGCCAGAGGTGCAGACCTGCTGGACACTTCCGCCCCCACTTAAAAGGTCCTGCACAGGGGAGAGCTCTCTCTCTTAGCTGTGCTTCACTGCTGGACCTTGGGACTGCAGACGGGCGTCATGGACAACTGGAAGGAAGAACCTCCTGACTGCCCATGGGGCAGGGACTCTGCCCCTGAAGGATCCCAGGCCAGTGAGGCGAATGCCAGGGCCAGGCAAGCTGGCCCCCTTATCCCCCCAGAGGACTAGTTGGGGGAAGGACTGGGCTAGTGCAAGGAGAGCGCGCAGCCCAGAAGGAAAAGAGGAAACCCAGAGGAAAGATTGGCGCAGGAGTCAGTGGAACTGGCTCCCTGAAGATCTGGGACCCTTGCAGGCCAGGAGGCCTAAGGAGAGTACTCCTGGTGGCAAGGGTTTGTCACCAGGAGCGGAACAACGCAAGAATGAAGAAAATCGGCCCTTGGGGGCCTGAGATATCACAGGACAAAGAATGGCGACCTTTGACCTTTGTGAAAGCAGCTACGAAGCGAGTGGAGCTCCGCAGCTGCTTGAGACTGTGCCTCCAGGGTGGGCCAGGGCCTGGGGGCTGCCCAGGAGAAAGAGGAGCAAGGGGGGTGCCGTCTCACTCCCCCTCGCAGAAGAAGAAGGGACCCCGGACCCCATCCCGGGGCCCCGTGAAGCCTGGTCCATGGGAGGTTCAAGAAGGGGGGGCGCCGTCACGCACCCCCCTGCCGCTGAGGAAAGGGGACCCCGGACCCCATCCCGGGGCCCCCAGCGGCGAACACAAGCCGGGGAGCGCCGTCGCGCTCCCCGTGAAGAAAGGGTGAAATGGGGGGGGCGCCGTCGCGCACCCCCCAGCAGAAGGGAAGTCGGAGAGCGCCGTTGCGCTCCCTGTGAAAATGGTCCCCTGGGGCCCCGGACCCCATCCCGGGGCCCCGAGAAGAGGCGGGAGTGGGGGTGCGCCGTCGCGCACCCCCAGCCGAAGAAAAGCCGGGGAGCGCCGTTGCGCTCCCCGTGAATATGGCCGAGGGGCCCCGGACCCCATCCCGGGGCACCGCGCAGAAGAGGGCCTGGGGGAGCACCGTCGCGCTCCCCCCTACGAAAGGAGAGGGGCCCCGGACCCCATCCCGGGGCCCTGAGAACAGGAGGACTCCGGGGAGCGCCGTCGCGCTCCCCGTCTGAGGAGGAGGGGCCCCGGACCCCATCCCGGGGCCCCGAAGATGCCGGGAGGAAGGGGGAGTGCCACTGCACTCCCCCGCGCGGCCCCAGCGGCCACCGCCAGCATCCCGAGTCTGCCCGCTGGAGCGGGCAGACTCCAAATCAGCTGGCCGGCTCCCGCGGCAGCACCTGGAGGTGCTGGCCGTGCGGGGAGCCGGCGGGGGTGGCCAGGGCTGGGCTCCCTGGGCCGCCCTCCCACGAGGGATCCTTGTTTTTGGCACGGGGTGTCCGGGTGGGACCGGCACCCCCAACATAAAAATCAAAAACAAAAGGGAAAGGGAAAGAAAGGAAAAGAAAAGGCATTGCGGCTCTCCCCAGCACAGCGGGAGAGCCGCTCATCATTTATGCAGCCGCCCCAGCATGCTTTGCGGGGCAGGGGCTGCTTTTTGAGCCCTCAAAACGCCTGTGGTGGTCCCATTGAGATGGGGGCCACCACCAACGGAGAACTAGGAGGCTGGGGGAGCTGCAGGAGCAGCGCAGCCTCCCCCCAACATCTGTTGGTGTCCCCACCCTTTGTGTGGTGGGACACCTGAGAGATAACCCCTCAAGGGTTAGATGGATTCTTGAAGCACAAGCTTCAGTGAACTTTTGTTCCTGTTTGTGCCAGGGTGCCTACCATAGGTGTAGGTTGGTATGGCCCCATGTATTCTACTGTTATTTTATGGTTTAGTAAGAATAATTCAAAAGTAATCTAAAAGTAATCCCAATGGTGATAATGCTAGAATTTGGTCTCTTATGTTCCCTGATTATGTTAATTTGAATAATGATACTGACAGTCACATCTTGGCAGGATGAAAGTATTTATTCACAAATGTAGGTGTCATCATTGCACTGTACTGTTGAATACTGTCAGAATGTTCCAATGTCGTACAGGGGGGCACTGGGATTGGCGGGATTGTTTTGCCATGCTGGTTGTTGGATTATATTTTCCCTTAAGGAGACCTGAATGATTACATACTGTTGGTCCAGAGTGATTTCATCACTTTGTATATATTTGTAGATTGTTGCATAGTATTGAGTAGAGTGTGTGAATAATAAATGTACTTTTGCTTTATCAAAAGAAAAAGCACAGACTGGACATTCATTTATTAAGAGTCATGCTTGCGTGCTTGTGAATGCGGATTACTAGCCCACACCACCTCCCTTGAGTAAGCCTTGGACTGCTCTGCAACGCTACCCTATGAGAGTCAAGCGCTACAATGGGGTGTTTGGTTCCCAGTGGCAGTCGTGTGCAGACTCGTTACTTGTGCAGGCCACACAACTAATGACCCACCTTCCAACAGACTCCATATGTCTGAGGGGGCTGCTGTGAAGAATAAGACTTGTTGACTGGTTTCGATGACGATGACAAGAAAGGATGTCATGGTGACGTATGCATACCTTGAGCCTCGACTGAAGAATTGAAACTGAAGTGACAGTCGTCCTACCAGTTGCTCAGAACCCATAGTAGGTCAGGCTCTGGGACACCAGGAGTAAACGGCCTCAACCCTCATGGTTGAACCCAGTAGCTCCTGCTTGCCATGGCCTTCTGAGGAGTTCTGACATTCACTATGTGTGCCTGTTCTAAATGTAAAGTATACAAAAAAGTGATGGATGTAATGCTTGAATTAATATCAGCCGCTTGTACTCACTCGGGCCGCTTCCCAGTTCATTGTTATTTTGCATACCATGCCACCTTAGTTTGGACCCAGCTATATACAGATCAGTCCTGATCCTGCTCCAAAAGAAACCTTCCAGCCTGATCTGCCAGGCCAGATGTTCCCTGAACTGGAAAACATGCAACTCAGAACTGGTCTCACCCTAATTAGGGTTCATCAGCCAAGAATAGCTTGGTTCCAATGAAACAGTCAATACGGGACCCATGTTCGGGCATATCCTTCCCATTTAGGAAAACACACTAAAATATCCAAGAAAGTGATGATTGGAAGCTTGAATTAATCTCAGCCACTGGTAATCACCCAAGGCCACATCCCAGGCCAACATTATTTTGCACAATATGCAACCTCAGTTTGGACCCAGCATATGCAAATCATTCTTGGCCCTGTTCCAGTGGGAAAAGTGCGCCCAAACTGCCAGACCAGGTCCTTCCTACCCGGGTACACAAGCAAACCAGAACTGGTTTTGCCCTTGCTAAGGCTGATCTGCCAGGTATAGCTTGGTTCCAGTGATACAGACCATCCCATTTAGGGTGACACACTAAAGTATACAAAATAGTGCTGAACCCTAACTAGGATGCATTCCTCTCTTCTCCTTAAGAGTAAGTTTGGGCCATAGTTAAAGTGGTGTTGTAGCAGCTGAGAAAAAGTTTAGTGATTTTCTTAAGGTGTTTCTTTTTCATGATTCAACGGTGCACCATTTCAAGGCTTCATTCCTTATCCTTGAAAACGAAATTGTGTTCCAGCATGAACAAAAATCTATCCTTTAGGATGTGACTGCCCCATACAAGAGATTGGATGCTTGATGCTGACAGCCAGTGAAGAAAGGTTGGGAATGTGTGTGGAAGTAGGAGGGATAATAGGGAACAGGGAGACTGTCTGCTCATGGCATCTCTGGATGTGTGTTACAGAGCTTTGTCCGAGCTCGCTAATAGTATTTGTGGTGGGTCCAATGGGTAGGCTAATCAAGTTGAGGCACTGTTAAGGCAACATTTAAAATGCAGGAAACACTTCTTGAGTTGGCAACAGTCCTCAGAGTGAGGGCTAAACTTTTGTTTGAAATACAACATGGTGATTTTTACACCCATAAAAACAAAAAAGCAAAACATAATTTATGTGATAGAAAAGTTAACGATTGTGGCTGGGAATATTGAATGTCAACGCAACAGAATATTGTTGCAACAATATCGAGGGATATCCTATCGAAAGGTAAGTGGATAGAGGGATTTACTATTTTTAACTTCACATCAACGTACCTTGAATCTATATGTTTATCACCAAGATACACGTATATGGAGTTGGGTATACAAAATGTATAGAAACTCATTTTTCAATATTTTGTTACTTGATATTGTTGCAACTGTATTCTGTCCCGTTGATATTCTGGATATTCTCAGACTACACCAAAATGAATGTATGTATTAATGAAGAAAGCTAATAGGGATAACACATAAAGACAAACGAAAGAAATATACCAGATACTACACAAAACCATGCACCCTCAACCAAAATTAAACTGACCCACATTACCTTCAGCATCGCACACCCCAGTTGATGAGTTACCTTGCAAAGGATTCGAATAAATCATGTAACCAAAGATCATACCCTTCCTTTAGTGCCCCAGATATTCTCCAATATAATGTTTTTAGGGCATAGTTGCGGTGTCTGATTAAAATCCTTTTAAACACCATGTTGTCACTTTCTAAATGTACCTCACTATAACAGAACATAAAGAAATGTAATGACACTTACCATATTATACCATTGCAAAGCACAGTACATTACTTTTCACAAAACAACAATACATCTCTCTTGGTCGCCTAGTTAGCGATCAACCGGACTGCACCTATTTTTCTTCAATCCATTCTCAAACTCTGCTATCAAAAGAGGAACGTCGGAGCCAAAACGTCTTAGCTCTTGATCACCTTCCTCCTTCAAAAAAAATGTGTGGGAGCGCCTTCTCTGTGCAGATGTGCAGGCTCTGGAACGTGATATTAAGTACAATCGAGACAAGAATTCAGAAAAGCAATACCATGTGGATGTTCCTTTAAACATAGTGTAAAGTGACCCTAGCCTTCAAGACCTGCAGCTCTGTATAAGCAATCTGCGATCCTGTCTCATTAATGTACTGCAACATGACTGGAACACGCCTCCGAGCCTCACGCACAACACCAAAGCATGACTCAGAAAACACATACTCAGGTCACACTGCAAACAAAACGCTTGCAACCATGCACAGCAAACGTAGAACAAACTTACTTGTCCACATCAAAAGCACTTTTCAACTTGCCAGGGGGAGAAAAGTGTTCTATAAGTGCCAGTAAAATACAGCAAAGGCCCCAGTGTGCTGAACAGTAATATCTGGTTGCAAATAGCACTCAGTTGACCTTGTTGGCTCCTGCACTTTTCATGTGCTTTCCCCTTTCAGGTTGGAACAATTATTTGTTGTGAAAAATATTTTCATCAGAAGCACAATGTATGTATTTTACAGAAACCTAACTGACAAGAAAACATTTTTGCTGTTGGAAATGTTGGTTGTTCAAATTTCTAATGTCACTTGACTCCAACATCTAACAAGGAAGATAGGTCATGACAGTTCAGAAGTAATGTACTCTCGTTTTTATCCTGGAAATAATTTGATGTGTTTGCAGTGCCCGTATAATCTTACTGGGTACAACTGCACTCTAGCGGCCTATTTTTATAAAATTCAAAACAAATTCGACAGAGCAGCTACCAGGGCTGTTTTCCCACTGTGCCCTTTGGGAATGTGAAGTTCAGCACACTCAGTTGAGCCATGCTGGGGGCGGGGCATTGAAGTACCCAGGCCTCTCTGTTGTGCTCCTGGACAGCAGGTGCAGCAGTTTCTATTGGGGATTAAAAGAAGCCCTAATCCCGCCATCTGTTGTATGTGCTTGCCAGACCACAGTTGAGGTGCAGGTCAGCGCTTCAGGAATTTCCCACATTTTTGAAGAGGATAGTGAACGGCCTACCTCCCATAAATGGATTTCACATCGTTCTCAGCGGGACAAAAACGTAGAAGTAGGGTAAAACATGCATTCTCTCCCCCAAAGGGCCCTGTCTGTCCCTAGCTTTGCTGAAAGGCAATTAGCATTTCAACTAGCCGGCTCTGTTTTGAGGAATGAAGTGCCGCGCTTTGCAGTGTGCAGCTCTTGAGAGCTGCTCCCATGTAATCCACTCAAAGCCTCTCTTTTCCCAACATTGTTTTTGTCGCAGCCCATAAATAACTAATCAAGAAAAACAATCTCCCTTTTCTTGGGCGAGGAGGCACTGCATGGCAAGCAGAATGCAAACGCCCAGCTAACAGGCTGGTGATAGTTATTAAATTGGAGGCAAAGGTTAAATGGGTTGGAAAAGTCCAAACACAGTGCCACGCAAAGAAACAAACCTGGCGGGGGTTTGCGATACATTCTCAATGTAAAAAAATCGTGCTTTTTAGTTTGTGTGAGGGATTTAAAATATAACTTTGTTTTGACCTAATGGCGATCTATATGTATCCAGTGTTATTATGCAGAATTTAAGTGGAGGATTAACATTTTCAGTCTTTGTAAAACACATGCACATTTTTACAAATTGTCAATTTCTGAAAGTCTATGTACAGTTGGCATTTTTAACACATACATATTATTTCATAACGTCACACCTGCTTTAACCAGGCAAGTGCAATGTTTTCTACCTATTACAAACCCAATGAAAGGGCACATATCCATTCCTATCTTGGTGTACAAGAATCTAAAAAAACTGTAGTTTTTGAATGGCTAATTTACATTGAAGTTTGGTAGAGGTACAACATAGCTCACGATAGAGCATACATTTTAGCTCTGTCCCTCATGTCACAAAAGTCAGCAAACTGTGACAAGAAAAACTAAAGGGAGAAAGATGCATTGACTCGCATTTTAAATGTGCCATTTACTTGTATTTCACAGTTCGATATAGGTGATTTTTCCATTTAATCACAGAGCGTGAAAGTTGATGTTAAAATGTTATTTATACTCTAAACTAATAGTGTCCAAACGAATTTGACTTTCTTGTGTTTTATGAAAGATTAATGACTGAAAATATGCAAGTGAGAAAAATGCAGTTCTCTGTTATACCTAATGTAATGCAATAACAAAGCTTTTCCATTTTAAATGAAATGTTTTACTTAGACTGATGAAATATTATTCATGCTGAATTCATAAGTTTGCATATTATGTGTTTTATTAACAAGTACAAATCAATGACATTTTATATTTTCATTGTGTTAGCATAACTAAGGCCTACAGAGCTGAACTGTTTTTCTCACAAGGTGAAGACTTCTTTCAGATTTAATTTCCCTGAGAAGCAAAAGTCCCATTTCTAAAAAGTATATTATTTAACTGTAGATGAACTGTATTATTGTGGTTCTGAGAGTCTTGTAATGCAGTAACAGGAACATAGACTGAAATCGTATACAAATTGTCACAGTGCAGGGGAGTCACACGGAAAAGGAGATGTTCTCATGCCAGACCTGGTAGAATGTTGGGCAGTTGCAACCTGAAGTCAGACCATTGATCCTAATTGGATGATGCCTCTTTCGCATAACATGAACTGACCATGGTAACAAATTGGAACATTTCATGTGAATGGATATACCGTTTGCTGATTGAAATTTGCTCAGATGCAGAGCAGCCCTCATTCTGCCTTGATATGAGACAGACACTCTCCTGATGCTGGCTGACTAGATGCTGTCCTGACGACGATTCCCTGAACTCTGTATCCCCTGAAGAGGTATCTTCCTCTCTGCCATTTACCCTCGCTCCTTGAAGTGTCCTTTTAGGTTAGACTCTCCACCATGCTGACACTTATTTTAGTTTTTCTTTTAGTTAGTGTCCTGTAGCCTGAGTTATTCTATTTTTCCAGATAATTTTTGTCCCTTTTTGTATTTTATCTGCATTTGTTTCTCTCCACACATATATTTCCCTAATTTATTTAGTGGTAGGGTAGACTTATTCCCAGACAATGATTATTGACTTGATTGAATTTGAATTGACTAAATGATTGAGAAATCTGAGCATGATTTCTGTGTCTCAGCTATTTCTATTGACTTTCTGTATTCTTCTTGAATGCTTAGTTTTACTGATGTTAATACGTCTAAACCTATTTCATTGTCTGGGGCAATCCTCGGTCATTATGTATCTTTATAACTTGGTTTTGTGCATAGTCTCCATGACTTTGAGCCTTTATTGTATAAAGCTTTGAACTATATTCCTGAATGGAGTTTCCCGTCCGTGGCCACATTGGTCACGGTATCTAAAGTTTTGGGGTATTGATGTAATTGTTGATTGTTCACCAATCATCTTTCTGGGTCAAAAGGTCCGACAACCTTGTTGTGCATTTGATTCCCGCAAAGGATGAAAAATGTGTCCTCAGTTTTGGTAGCAGAGTTACGGTTTCATCCTATAAGAGGGGGAACCATATTTGTGTTTAGTGTTAGGGAGATAGGATTGACCTCTTGTCATTGCCCAGTCCAAGAATTGTGCACCCTGCAATTCGTCCCATGGTCCATTCCAGAGACTGTTGAAGTTCCAGCGTTGAGACTACAAGTGACGAGTTGCCTGAGCATAAGTAGGGATTTGTGATTGTGGTGCGTTTTGCTTGAAGATTGCTGTGAAGTGTGATGTTGTGAAGTGTTTTGCGATTTGTCATACTCAAACTTATTGAAGCACTTTGTGCTAAAAAATGTCAGCTGTTGTTGACAGGTTTGCCGAGGTCTAAGATTCTAGGATAACACACAAGTGTAGAAGATACTTGGTTAATTTATTGTCTGCAGTGAGGTACTTGTCATGAGACGTCACTGACAGTACCAGTAGTTTTTCTTGAGTGAGTGTGAGATGTGTTTGTTATTTAGTCCTGAGTGCGTATGGAGGATCTGTATCAACCGGAGTGAGAATTGCTGGCCAAGTTTCACTTGTTGTGAAAGCCACAGTCTGAAGTGGAGCTGTACAGCTTTCAGAATGTTTGAGTTCCTACCCATTGTTTGCAGACAGGTTGTTTTTTTACTACAATATTTTGCCTTTGGTGTGAGTGAGCCATTGTGTGAGAGACAATTGTGAAGTGATTGCAGCCGCTGAGAGAAGTAAGCGTGATATCTTTCTGTGCCACACCAGAATAGGTCAGTTAGTGAGAAGCGCACTGGTATTGGTAGACAGTACCATGTTGATATTGGGTGAGAACAGCATACGAAAAGGATTGTGGGACTGAGTTTACTTCCTGGTTTGATAGAAAATTGTTGTGGTTAATTGAACTTGAGCAAAAATACTTTTTTCAAGGCATTAGGAAGTGTGCTAAGAGGATATGTGTTAATTCCTGTTCTAGAGGGTGAAAAGGTAGTACCCGAGGGAACACCAGCTTATAAAGTGTCAGAAATAAGAGGAGTTTCAGCACGCCTATGGATTAAACAATGGTGTAAAATAACTGAGAAAGAGGCTTCATTAGCTTTTCCTTGTTATGGATCATTCAGCCTGAGAATTTTAGAAAATGTGAGGAGAATAATGTGCAATTTAAAGCCTCCTCCAAGACATGCACAATTTGAAGCCCTTGCTACTTGGGAACTTTTTCCAAGACAGAAAGAATCAACACATTTTGAGAACAGAATACTGAAAGCAGTTAGGATCTTAGCAGAAGCTAGATGGGATGCAGAACAGAAATGTGGAGGGCAGAGATATTAGATGGATTGGGAATGTTTCCAGCTATTGCAGAGGAAGGTGATGGGAATACAAAACCTAAGACAAGAAAGAAACAGACAGCAAAGATAGAAGATGAAGGTAAAAAAGACAGTCACATATGAGAGTGATTCAGAAGATTAGTTAATAAATCAGCTTCTGATTAATCATTCCCCACTGTATCATTCAGTTGAGGAAGCAGAACCCAATGTAGCCCCAAATGTGCCAGCTGCCCCATTTACACTGACTCCGATTCAGACAGTTTCAGGTAGACCTGCAAATTCAGTAACAGAAGTGTCCGTGGTTTATCCACCAGTTTCGACTGTTAATACAGCACAGTCTGTTACAAGCCCAATTGTGGATCAGGTAATGCCAATCCCTAATGTGAATCAAATGGTGCAGAAAACGAATGAGACTACCCCTGTGCAGAACTGTAATCAGACTATGCCCATGTAGACACCAATGCAGGCAATGTCGAATGTTACCCGAATCGAACAGGACAGACTTTCAGTACTGTTTTAACAGGTCAAAGTACTGTAATGAGTCAGACAAATTTGATGGGTCCCGATGCACTAACAATTTCTGTGACTGTAGGTCCAGTTGTTCCACCATATGCTTCAGGTAACCTTGGAAGTAATGCCAATGAATGTTTCAGCAGTTCCTGAAATGCCAGCAGCATCTGCACGGGTATCACCAACTCGTATGCAAAGATTGGTATATTCAAACAATTCCCAGATGGAGAAAATAGCTTCTTTTGTCCCAACGTTGCCCCTACACGAACTGCAGAACCTAACCAGATTATAAATCAAGCAGGACCAGTTCTTAATGCGAGGTTTCCTCAGGGAACCCCACTTCCTTACATGCCCACACCAGATAAGATTACAAGTGTACATTGCAGTACCCCACAAAATGTGCTCCAGAGAAATAATATTAGTTTGCAAGGTCTTCCAGCAAAGCAGTTAACTGATTGGTCAAACAATCTGAGTCCACAAGGAGCAACCGGTGCAACAAATAGTAATGTTAGATCAGAAGAGAAACCAGAGAGAGACAGAACAGTGAATGTGCCTTGAATGAAATTAGAATTAAATGAATTAATTATTGGAACGGTAGCAATGGAGCAATTAGAAACATGCACAGAAACTGAATTGCGATTCATGTGCAAAGATGTTACCCAACGTAACAGAACTGACGTATGAGAAGGTAGCAGAATTTGCAGAGAGTTTGCCAAGAAATATGAAGTAGATTTAGAAATATCAACACCTTTAAAGAGAAGCTAGAGATTAGAGTTCAGTAGTAAAAATAATCATAACCTTGAGATCACCTGGATTGAGAATACACATTAAGGAATTAATAACATACATTCAAACATGGGAAACATTAGATAAATGGGAATGCAGATGGGCAAAGAAAACAAATCAGAAGAAAGCAAAGCAGAATTTGTCTCCGGCAGGAGCAAGTCAGGCTGAAGAAAATGTGAAAATGATGCCTTTGAGAGAAATACCAGGTGGAGGTTATGTGCATGTACCTTGTAGTAAGATCAGAAATTATTATCAGAGGCTGAGAGAGGAGCCAATGGAGTGGTACAAGAAGGCAGAGAGATTTGTGAACCTTTCAAAATGCCTTTGGGAAGATTTGAATACCTTGTTTCACACTGTGGTTCCAGTTGATTTGTAGACCGAGGTCAAAAGAAAGATTGATTGGCCAGATCGTGAACCCCCAAGAGATCCAGTAAGTGGTGATGAAAAAGTATTATAAGGTAATTGAATGCCTGAAGAACAGAGTGTCCCCAAACGATATTGATTCGCAGAAGGTTGACAGGACAGCACATGGAACTAAATAGTCTATTAATGCCTATTATGAAAGAATGTTGTAAGCTTTCAAGCAGCATGGTGGTACTGAAAACATTGAGCTGAAAGATATGGGTATTTAGATTTGTGCAATGATTGAAGCCAGACATTATTGCAATGATTCAGCAGCATTTGATTTGTTGGCAGAACAAACCCATTGATGAGATCCTGCAGTATGAAAGTTACTGTAGTGATGACACTGAATTGAAGCAGAAAAGGTTAAAGGAGAAGTTGATGGTAATGCACTTGAAGGCTGTGAGTATAGAAAGTCAGAATCCAATGGTGATGGTGAATATGAGTGGAATGCATGGAGTGCAACAGCAAGTTAGCAATGTGGTTCAATCTAGAGGTAGATGGCGTGGTGTTTATGTAGATCAGACTGGAAATTTGGTTGATGTTCAGTCATGGAAGAAAACAAGTCTGTGTCATACTTGTGGAAATTATGGTCATTGCCAGAGGGAATGGCCCTATAATAATGTGAATAATTTGGTACATAATGC
The DNA here is from genome assembly GCF_031143425.1 of Pleurodeles waltl. Classification (NCBI taxonomy): domain Eukaryota; kingdom Metazoa; phylum Chordata; class Amphibia; order Caudata; family Salamandridae; genus Pleurodeles; species Pleurodeles waltl. The sequence goes on from NC_090436.1 coordinate 505,359,428, forward strand.
TGGAATTGCTCAGACTCAAGATAACAACCAGGTTCAAATTCAGAGAGTCCAAAGACCCCGAATCTTGAATGTATTCCTTAGTAAAATATGAATCCGATGGTAAAAGTAAACACAAATCAATTGGCAAAGGAAAACGTTAATCAGATAGCCTCATAATTTCCCTTAATTGATTTAAGTGATGAGAAATTCTTCAAAACATTCCACAGTAATGGTTCAGATGATGAGGATTTCATGTTATCTGCATCCTTAAAGGTAGATCAACGTGGCCCCTATGGAAATGCCAGTGTTATGGGACACAATGTGTCATTCTTGGTCGACACTGGAGCTACACGTTCCACTGTCAGAACTGCAGAGGTGCCAGACTTGTCTCTTTCAGGAAGAATAATTCAGGTTGTAGAAGTAGCAAATAAGCACTTGACAAATCCTGTGATGAAACATGTCCCAGTAAAAATAGGCTAATTTGAAGAGAAGCACCAATTTGTGGTTTGAGATTGAATTCCAGTAAACTTGTTAGGATTTGAATTGTGTTGTAAGCTAAACTGTTCTATGTACTGCACACCCAAAAGAATCTCAATACAGACAAATGCGGAAGAAGATGTTCCTTGTAAAATTGTAGAACAGTACCTACATGTCACTCTGTATCCAGTGATGACAATTAATGATTTGTCTGAAGAACAAAGAGAAACAGTCATTCCTGAAGTTTGGGATTTTTCAGGAAAGGACATAGGTCTCATAAAAGGAGTTGAGCCAGTCAAAATCACTGTGAGGCCAAATGCAGTGTGTTAGACCTGACAAGCCATAGGGTGGTCTTCCCTCAACTTTTTGCCTGCCTCCCTCCATTTTTCTGATCTAATTTTTGTTGGTTTTAAGACTCTGCACACTGTACTACTGCTGATCGGTGCTAAAGTGCCTGTGCTCTCTCCCTTAAATACGGTAACATTGCATATTTAAATTACCTGTAAGTCCCTAGTAAAGTGCACTATATGTGCCCCGGGCCTGTAAATTAAATGCTACTACTGGGCCTGCAGCACTGATTGTGCCACTACATCAGTCGCCCCTTAACCTTGTCTCAGGCCTGCCATTGAAAGGCCTCTGTGTGCCGTTTCACTTCCACTTCGGCTTGGCATTTAAATTTACTTCCCCTTATATTTCATATAATTTACCCCTAAGGTAGGCCCTAGTTAACCCATAGGTCAGGGTGCTATGTAAGTAAAAGGCAGGACATGTACTTTAAAGTTTTACATGTCCTGGTAGTGAAAAACTCCTAAAGCTGTTTTTCACCACCGTGAAGCCTGCTCCTCCCATCGGCCAGTAATAGAAATTCCCTTATATGCTTTTAAGTGGTCATTTCTGATCTGAGAGGGATAGCCTTGTCATGTTTGGTATGGTTGGAATAGTAATAAGAAATCCTACTTACTGATGAAGTTGTATTCTCCATTACTATTTTAGAAATACCACTTTTAGAAAGTAGGCATTGCCTTACAGCCTGTCTCCAATCCACGTCTGGCCTGTGCTGGTTGACAGCTCCCCTTGTGCATTCCACCCAGACCGCCATAAACACAGGACACTCCGCTGCATCTTCATTCATCTGCATACTGATAGGTCTTCCTGGGCAGGAAGGGTGTAGGGGCTCTCACTTACACTTCAAAGGCCGGTGGCCTGCCCTCACACAAAGGACTTATAACCCCCACAGGCCTCCTGGCAGACACAGCTGAGTTGAAATGGGAACCTGTGCACTTCAAAACTGCTCTTTGAAGTTTCCCCTACTTCAAAAGAACTTTTGGGTATATGTACTGAGTCTGTGACCCCCTGCAAACCACTTCTGGACCTACAACTGGACTCTGTCAGAGGGACTGGCTGGCAGCCCAAAGGACTCATCTGGACTGCTTTGTTGGAAGTACTGCTGGCCCGCTTATTGCCCTGCTGCATGCTGACCTCTGACTCTGCTGGAAGGATTCTGCCTTCCTCCACAAGTGCTCACCAAGGGCTGGATTGAGCTTGCCTCCTGTTCTGAAGTCTTTTGGCTATTAAAGACTTCATAAAAGAAAAGAATATCCAGCGTGTTGGAAAATCGACGCAGTGCATGCAGAATTCAAAGCAAAGCCTGACAGATCGATATAGCGCCTGAATCATCACCGCATTGCCTGCTAGATTGATGCAGCGCCTGTTGCCTCTTCACAACGTGTTCTGGATTTTCCACACATCATCCCTGGACATCAAAACATCCCCGCATCCCGCAGCACACCCAGAAACCGATCCATCACCTTGCCGCTTGGAAAGAAATGACGCATTGCCTTCGCCGCACTGGGAAAAACTGAAACATCACTTTATTTTCCAATGCATCTCCTCCTCTGCGGCCCTCTGCGTCGTTATTTTCGATGCATCCCAAGTGCTGTATGTTAAAAGGATACAACCACCAATTACTAAGGATTGAGGCTCAGCTAAACCATTCAAAAGTGTCATCTTGACTTATTCATATTGGATTTTCATTGTTTGGTCTTACTTTATTCAGATAAATATCTATTTTTCTAAACTGGTGTGGAGTACTTTTTGTGGTGTTTTCACGGTGTTACTATATGAGTTATTGCACACATACTTTACACATTGCCTTCTAACTTAATCCTGTCAGCTCTGTGTCAAGCTAAAGGAGGGTGAGCACAGGATAATTTAGGTTGCTTTATAACTTAGCCTAGCTAGGACTGTAGACAGTACATTGACAGGGTGCATAACTCTGCCAACTTGAGACCCAATTTCTAACATTGGTTATCAGTGGTGAGGATAGGACTTGTGTTTGTGCAGTGCCATACAATAGGTCTGTGGACACTACCTACTCTCTTTTAAAGACCATTTTGATTTTTGTTGCTTCTTATGAAATTTTCTCTGCTTTGTATTTTTAGTACATCATATACATCATGTCTCTGGCTAGTTTTACAAGCAGAGGCCTGATGTTTGAGCTGGCTAAGCTGGAGGATTAGTTCAAAAGCTTCTACAAAGGGATGGGTGGTACCTGCCCAAGGAGCCACCAAGAAGATAGAATTTCAAATGGTGCTGAGGTCCTGGGCAGAGACCCTCTCCCAAGAGAATGATGAGTTGGGGGAGCCTGTAAATGGCTGTTCTGAGGAGCTACCTGCATCAGATGAAGGGGACACCCCTGGAATTGTGCTAACTGTGAGGGCGGGAATCAGTGTCTCGAGTCATGGCCTGACTGCAGAGGAAAGAAGAGAGGAGAAAGGGTTCCAGCTGTAGTTGGCAAAATTAAAAATGGAGGCTGAGAAGAGGAAGGTTGAGTCTTAAAGTCTTAGCTGAGAAGAAACGGTTGTTGGCTCATGAACTGAGTCTGAAAGAGCTGTATTTTGGGGCCAGACAGGCAGATTCCAGCATTGATGGTGGCAGCATGTGGCAGGAGATGACATTAATAAGTTGTTTTCTGCTTTTAAAGATGCACTGAGGGCACACAAGGTTCCTGATGAGCACTGGGGGGTGGGCCTGTGGAAACACATGCCAATACGTGGGAGAGACACACTCCTAACATTAGAGGTAGGGGACCAGACCAAGTACACTCACATGAAAACCATTTTCCAAAAAGGTATCTGGGATGGACACCGGCAAAGGTGGTCAAGGTTCCCACCAGAAGAAAGAGGGGGAGAGAAAACTTAAAAATTCATTTTCTAAAGGTCCCCAAAATAATTCCCAAGGAACTACTGGTAACCAGTGCCAGTCTGACCCTAAAAAGAGAGGGTTCTTTGACCATAAGACAGGGAGTTTTCTGCCCCAATGAGCAGAGTGCTCCAAGTATGGTCACTCTAAGCACAATGTCCAAAGAGGGGACAGCCCCCCACTGGTGAGCAAACACCTGGTTTGGCTTGTGTAGTGCATGGGGAGGAGAGAGACCCAGATAGTTTTGGGGAACAGACAGTGGTAACCCTAGTGTCCATGGGGGATGCAGCTATGATACCAAAATACTTCTAAGTATATGCAGTGGGTCACCTTTAATGGGCAACAGTGGAGGCTCTGCGTGACACAGGAGCCAGCATGACAACTGTCAAGTATTACCTGGTATCAGCACAGCAGGTCCTACTGAACACATTACACCAAGTAATAGTCGCCGACAATCGTGAGGGCCATCTACTGGTGGCTCTGGTTCCCTTTGATGGGGGGGTCTCTGGTTCTCTGAAAGCCGCTATGAGCCCTTCCATGCCTGTAGATGATCTATTAGGCAATGACCCGGATCAAACTACCTGGAGGGAGGTAGCGCTCAGTTCTCACTTGGAGATGATGAGATTGCCTGAGTGGGTCTGCGTGACCACATGGTCCATGGCTACCCGGGAGAAAGTCAAGGGCATCTGGAGCCTGGGAAAATGTCCCAGACAGCTGCCAAGGAGAGGGGCCAGGGTGTAGGAAACCAGCCCCTGAAGTTCTCGTGGTGGAGGTTGATGGGGCCCTAAGGAGGAGACCCCTGAGCCAACCAGGGAGGACATTGCCATTCTAGGTGACCTTCCTGAGCTTTCTGGCTGGCAAGTTAAGGGTGGGTCCAGCAGAGAGGAGTTCTGCAAGGTGCAGAAAGAGTATCTCACTCTTGAGGGCTTGAGGTGACAGCCCTCAGCCCATGCAGGTGGTGAAGCCTCTGGGGATCCCCTGATTTACTGGGAGAATGATCTCCTATGTAGTGAGCCTAAGGCTACAGGTACTGGGGCAGCACGTGTGCTCATAGTCCCCCAGTGTTACCAGGTCTGCCTATTGGGTTTGGCTCATGACACACCCCTGGCAGGACATTTAGGGCAAGACAAGACCTTTGCCAAGCTTGTCTCCCACTTCTATGGGCCCTGAAGGAAGAGAGCCTCAGATACATTCAGCAGGTCTTGTCCCACATTCCAGGCCAGTGGGATGACAGGGAAAAAGCTGAAGGCTCCCCTGATCCCACTTCCCTTCATTGGCACCCACTTTGAAAAGGTGGGCATCGGCATCATTGGTCCATTGGACCCCAAGACAGCCCTAGGCAACAGGTTCAGCCTGGTCTTGGTGGACTGTGCCACATGCTATCCAGAGGCAATCCTTCTGAGGGCGGTGACTGCAGCTGTGGTGACCAAATCTTTGACAGGGATCTTTACCTGTGTGGGGTTCCCCAAAGAGATAGTGTCTGACAGAGGCACTAACTTCATGTCTGCATACATAAAGTCCATGTGGGATGCGTGTGGTGTAACTTACAAGTTCACCACTTCCTATCACTCTCAATCCAGTGCTTAATTTATGCTTGTTGTTTCCGGTGCGAAGCACCGGCACCTATTTTTGAGGCCTGGCACTTATTTTTTTGTCTCAAGAATTTACTGCGAGCAAAAGACATATGGGAAAGACAGAGGAAGAGAAAAATGAAAAAGTGTCACAATGGGAGAAAGCTGCAAGAGTGAACTGAGGGGGCAGGGAGTGTCTGTAAATGGGTTGAAGAGGCCCGAGATGGCTTCAGGATTACGCTTCCTCAGTATTCCACATTCGCCCATTTATTTGCAGCAGCCACATCTTTAAGAGGAGGGCTCTGGGCACCGGCATGTTTTTATTTACAAATTAAGCACTGTCTCAATCCAATGCTCTGGTTAAGAAATTCAGCAAGACATTGAAGGCCAGGAGCGTAGGCCTACCTGAGGCCATGAGGCATAAGTGGGATGTCCTCTTGCCATGGCTTCTCTTTCCTTACAGAGAGGTGTCACAGAAAGGGATACGGTTCTTTCCCTTTGAACTCCTCTATGGCTACCCTGGTAGGGGACCTCTAAGCCTTGTCAAGGAGGGGTGGGAGAAAGCTCTCAGGAAACACTCCCAGAATGTGGTCAGCTACATGTTGGTCCTCCGCAACCAGATGCACAACTTCGGGAAAAAGGCCAAATGCAACCTTGAGGCCAGTCAAGGGATAATGAAATGCTGGTGTGACCAGAAGGTCACTCTGGTGTAGTTTCAACCTGACAAAGTATGGATCATTGAGCCAGTAGAGCCCAGAGCTCCCAGGACCACTGGAGTGGCCCATATGAAATAAAGAAGCATAAGGGGGAGGCCACTTAGTGGACCTCCAGACCCCTAGAAAGTCCCTAAGAGTGCTCCATATAAACAGACTCAAGCCTCACTTTGAGATGTCTGAAGTAAGCATGCTCCTTCTGACAGATGTGGGGTGGAGGAGGAGAATGAACCTCTCCGTGACCCCCTCTCTGCACAGGAAAGTGATGGGTCAGTGGAGGGGGTCAACCTCTGAGACTCCCTGGCCCTAGAGCAGAGGGGCGACTGCTACCAGTTGCTGGGACAGTTTGTCACACTGTTCTTCCTCACCCCTGGACTCACACATGTGAGTTCATAATATTGACACAGGAAGCAGTCCACCTGTAAAGAAGAAAATTTACAGGTTGACAGATAGGGTGAAAGCCGGTATCAAGGAGGAAGTTGCCAAGATGCCAGCTGTAGGGGTAATTGAAACCTCGAACAGGCTCTGACCTGACCAACAGGGTCTTGGTACCAAAGGCTGCCCCACTGGACACCAAACCAGAACTTTGCTTCTGTGTGGACTACTGAGGCCTCAATTCCATCACCAAGACTGAGGCACACCCCATTCCCAGAGCTAATGAGCCCATTGAAAGGCTAGATGCTGCCAAATTCCTCAGTACCTTTGATTTAAGATCAGGGTATAGGCAGATCGCCATGACTGAGTGGGCAAAAGAGAGGTCAGCATTCTCAACCCCTGAGGGACATTACCAATTCCGGGTGATGTCCTTTGCCTTGACCTCTGCTACCTTCTAATGGTTGGTTAACAGGGTCCTGACTGGTAAAGAGGTGTTCTGTGCCACCTACTTAGACGATATTGCCGTCTACAGTGCCAGCTGGGAGGAACACCTGCTTCCCCTCCAAGAGGTCCTCCAGGTCCTGCAACAGGCAGGACTGACAATCAAGGACAGTAAGTGGCAGATTGAGCAGGGTTCCGTGGTGTATTTGGGACACGTGGTAGGCAGTGGCAAGGTGTATCCTCTCCAGGCCAAGTCTGAAACAATCATGGCTTGGCAACCACCTAAAACCCAAACTGAAGTGTGAGCTTTCCTAGGCGCAACTGGTTACCACAGAAGATTTGTTAAGGGATATGGCACTATTGTTGCCCGCTTAACTGAGTAGACATATAATAAGCTGCCCAGGTTGGCGATCTGGACAGAGGCTTGTCAGAAAGCATTTGACTCCCTCAAGGAAGCCATGTTCACAGCACCTGTGCTCAGGGTCCCTGATTACGCCAAGGAGTTCATAGTGCAGACAGACGCTTCAGAGCATGACATAGGGGCAGTCTTACCACAGCTGAATGAGGAGGGCCTAGGCCAACCAGTAGCCTTCATTAGCAGGAGGTTACTTCCATGGGAACAGAAGTGGAGTGCCATTAAAAGAGAAGCATTGCTGTGGTCTGGTCACTGAAGAAGCTGAGACCATACCTGTTTGGGACTTGCTTCCAGGTTCATACAGACCACAGGCCCCTCAGATGGCTCATGCAGATGAGGGGTGAAAATCCTAAACTCTTGAGTTGGTCCATCTCCCTACAGGGAATTGACTTTACTGTGGAGCATCGTCTGGGGAATGACCACGCCAGTGCTGATAGTCTCTCCAGATTCTTCTGACTTAGTGATGAGAGCTCCCAAGGGATTTGGTAGCTCTCCCCACTTTCATTTGGGGGGACACATGTTAGACCTGACAACCTTAGGGTGATCATCCCCCAACTTTTTGGCTGCCTCCCCTCATTTTTCTAACCCTGTTTTTGCTGATATTAGGACTCTGCGCACACACTTTACCACTGCTGACCCCTAAACATGGTAACATTGGTTCCTACCCAATTGGCATATTTAATTTACTGGTAAGTCCCCAATAAGGTGCACTAGAGATGTCCAGGGGCTGTAAATTAAATGCTACTAGCGGGCCTGGAATACTGGTTGTACCACCCACATATGTAGCCCCTTAACCATGTCTCAGGCCTGCCATTGCAAGGCCTGTCTGCGCTATTTTATTGCCACTTACAGCTACTTGCCAAGCCTTAAACCCCCCCTTTTTCTACATATGTCACCCCTAAGGTAGTCCCTAAGTAACCCATAGGGCAGGGTGCTATGTAAGTAAACGGCAGGACATGTACTTATGTGTTTCACATGTCCTGTTGGGGAGAACTCACAAATTTGTTTTCTCCCTACTGTGACGCCTGCTACTCTCATAGGCCAACATTAGAACTGCTCTTATATACTTTTAAAGTGGTAGATTCTGATCTGAAAGGAGTAGCCCTGTCATGTTTAGTATGGCCGGAATGGTACTAGAAAATCCTGCTTACTGGTGAAGCTGGATTTAATATTACTATTTAGAAATGCCACTTTCGGAAAGTGGGCATTTCTCTGCACTTACTGCCATCTGTGCCTTACAGCCTGTCTCCAGTCCACGTCTGGTCTATGCTGGTTGACAGCTCCCCTTGTGCATTGCACCCAGACAGCCATAAACACATGGCACTCAGTCAAATCTGCATTATCTGCATACTGAATGTGTGTCCAGGGCAGGAAAGGTGGAGGGGCTCTTTCTAACGCTTCAAAGGTCAGTGGCCTGCCCTCACACAAAGGACTGATAAGCCCCCACAGGGATCCTGGCAGACAGGACTGGGCTGAAAGGGGAACTTGTGCACTTCAATAACCACATCTTAAAGTTTCCCCCACTTCAAAGGCATTTTTGGGTATATATGCTGGGTCTCTGACCCCACCAAATCAGACACTTCTGGACCTACACCTGGACCGTGTCAGAGGGACTGCCTGGCTGCCAAAAGGACTCATGTGGACTGCTTTTCTGGAAGGACTGCTGCCCTGCTTGTTGCCCTGCTGCTTGTTGGCCCCTGGCTCTGCTGGTAGGACTCTGCCTTCCTTCACGAGTGCTCTCCAAGGGCTTGGTTTGAGCTTGCTTCCTGTTCTGAAGTCTCAAGGCCAACAAAGACTTCATCTACTAGCTTCTAGCTAATTCACAAACTTCAGTGACTCCAACACCAATGCTGCTGCCACACCGCTGCCTGCTCCGTGATCCTCCCTGAACGTAACAACCGTGGTATGCAATGTAAGTCTGATTTTGCTGCGACGCCACTGACGTCCTGCAGTGTGATCGCAACACTGTGAAGTCGACACATCACATCTTGACCAACTGGATTTAACAACCTCACCAGGTCACAAGGAACCAACGCCACTTACGCTGCATCAGCTCCCCTGCAGTCGGACGGAATCGATGCCTCACTTCCCCTGCCTCATAGTACAGAACCGACACCTCACCTCCCCGATCACCATGAAGAACCAACGCCACACCGGCTCCAGCGACGCCTCACCTCCCTGACTCCGTGCAACATCGTTGGTCCATTGTTTTCAAAGGTACTGTGTCTAGGGTTCCGTGTTACTCCTTGAATGGCACCGGTGGTGTCGGGCTGTTGTGAACGACACCGTCAGCGATGACATGATAGCTCCAGTTGGAGCTATTGCATTTCTAAGCGCTTTATTGGGATTTACTCTTTAAAAAGTCATAACTTTGCCTTTGTACCTTGGGTTTTGGTTGTTTTTGTCTTATTTTATTCAGATAAAGATTATCTACTTTTGTAAACTGGTGTGGTATACGTTTGTGGTGTTTTCACTGTGTTACTGTATGAGTTATTAAACAAATACTTTACACATTGCCTTCTAAGTTAAGCCTGCCTGCCCTGTGCCAAGCTATCAAAGGGTGGAGACAGGATGATTTGGATTGTGCTGTGACTTACACTGACTAGGATTGTGGTCCCTACTTGGAAATGGTGCATAATTCTGCCAACTTGAGCCTCCATTTCTAACAGGAGTTAATTGGACAAGTTGAAGACAGAAGGAGGGCAATACAAGCCAAAATAGGAAAGGGGTAGTTTTACAAAACTGTGAAAAAGATGCAACATATTCAGTGTCTGAAAATCATGGATTCTTAGCTTTAGATTGGCATCATGTAGGAAAATTATGTGTATATAGAGAGAAGCCAAAGACAGATACACATTTTGTAGGAACTAGTGCATATAGACATGTTATTGTTTTCAAAAGCACATAGACCTTTATGTTAAATGGACAGGATCCAGCGATCCAAGGTGGTTATTTTATTTGTGGGAAGAAAGCTTATTACAAGCTGCCAAAAGGCTGGTACGAAACATGTTACTTGGGAATGGTTTTTCTGAAAATGTATCATGTGTGCAGCGTTAATGAACCAGTCTGGGATGAGAAATCAAACTCCAGAGTTAAGAGAGGAGCAAGTGCCACAGACATAGGGGAGATATATTTAGTGGCAAGATTCCATCAATGCACTTTGACAGCTTCCGCCAAGTCAGAGCAAACGCTTGACTTTCTGTAAGTGAGATCTATCAAACAGCTCTCACTTGCACTGTGCAGGGAAACAGATGAAAACATTTCTCATGTAAACAGGGAGCTGCTGTTTCAAGCAGCTCCATGCTTGCGGGAGCAGTGCTGGCTTCCGAGGTTGTGGAGAGCTGGCTAAGATCACAGGGGCCTTGAGGCTCCCCTTGCGGTCCTGTCACTCACTTTCTCTCTTCCGTCCCCTACAGGGATGGAAGAGAAAGAGAGATTGTTATTGCAATGATCTCTCTACACAACAGCCTTACAGAATCAGACTAGCAAGATGTTTGGTGTGAATTTTATAGTTACATTTGGATTTAGAGCAGAGTAGAGTCACCTCTGGCCTAATGGTCAAGGTTTTGTGCTGTCACTCAGTAGGCTGAAAGTTCAAATCCTAGTATCGTTTGGCAGTGTTTCTTTTTATTTTCTAGTGTTTTCACTGTTAAAAATCCCTAGTGATGGAACATTGAAGTCTTTTTCTCCTCAAAATCTGTGGGCTTAATGTCGTAGCTAAGTCTGGACACTTCACAGTTAGGGGTCACCTCTGGCCTAGTGGTTAAGGTCTCAGACATGCACATTAAAGGTTAAGGGTTCTAGTTTAGGTGAGTCTGTGTATTCTTTCCCTGCTTTACTTTCTTTTCAACTATGACTATTTAAGTTACATTCTGGAAGGTGATCTCTCTCTTTTTAATTGACAAAAACATGTTTCTTTTCAATTTGTCCACAAAGATCTCATTCTACATATATTGTTCATCAAAGCCTAAATCTCTCTGTCTCTCTCAATCTCTCACTTTCTCCCTCTCTCTCTCAGGGTTCAGTGGTTAGGGGAGTTTGCCGGAATGTGGTGGTTGGAGTAATATATAGTAATGAAAATTACTTTATGTTTAAACAAAACATAGAAAGTCACTGAAAAAACAAAGGTTACAGGAATGTTATAGCTGGGAAATAGAATTAAAGAAACCATAGAAATTCACTTAAAAAATCAAAGTTTACAGACATGTTATAGTTAGGGTCTGAATTTACTCATACACACCTTAGAAATTCACCTGTTATAGTTGCAGTTATTTCAAGTAACTATAACTCATGCCCTAAGATAACAATAACTCGTGCCCTTGCCATGCACTGCTAATTGCCCCAGATATTACAGCACTCATGACATATTTTATTATAATAATCACTGTAACATATGTTGTAAAATTATTCATTAAAAAATGGTGCATGGCGGGGGCGAGTTATAGTTACTTAACTACAACGCCCCTGAAATCTTTGTTTTTTTAAGTGAATATAAATATATATATGTGTACTACTATCTCTTTGATCAGCCCTCATGGAGCTTTGATCATTTGACCTGATCTGGTTACTGGAAGCTGTCATCTTCAGTGTCTGAGGTTTTTAAAGACAGTGAAGAGGTAACGGCTATCATTGAGTTTTCAGGTTCAGTCTTTATTTTACCATCTCGACTTGAAGACTGATGAATCAAAGGCCTAAAGTGAGAAGAGTCACTGGTAACAGACTTCGCAGAGCTCTGGGTGGTCTCCATGTGTTCCTTGGTAGACACCACATGGAAAAGGACAGCATCATATGGAGCATCAGATTTCCTTCTGTACATCTGTCGGGGATCAGTAAATCTAGGCATGTCGCCTCTTGTCTGCATAAGCTTTTATTTTCTGCTTGTTAACCAAGTCCCTTGCACAAATCATATTCTCACTTTTTTCTCTCTTAGTGGTCCATCGAAGTGTCCTGTGAGTCAGCGCTCTCCTGAACAACAAAGTTGTAGGACTTTCGCCTGTCATTCAGTGAGGTGTTGAACCATAATCTTGGAGGGTAGAATTTCATACAGTTTTCAAACTGAGCTTCTCAAGTGTTGCACGCTGTACTGCTTTCTTTACCTTACTCATAAAATGCGCAACAAATCCATTGGGTCACGGCCATAAAGTTGTACTCTTTTGATGCTTTATGTTCAGATGTTCCATGAATTCTTTGAACTCTCAATTATTAAAAGGTGGGCCAATATCAGACTTCAAAATGGCTGGAATGCTCCAGGTCGCAAAGATGCCATTTAGTTTTCTAATGACTAATTCATGGGTTGTGGATGGGAGATCTTCAACCAAAGTTAAAGGTGAGTATTCATCCACAGTCACCATCCGGTGATGTCTATTATAAAGCAGACCAAAGAAGTCAAAGGCTATTCTCTACCATGCATGCTTTGGGAGTTCTAACATGTTTAGAGTATTTTGAGTAACCTTGAAACATTTTTCTTCATCAACTCTCATAACAGACCAATAACAGTGGCAAAGTCTTGTATATACCTGGAACAGTAACTGGCCATGCCAAGAAATGAACGTACCATAGAATCATCTTGTGGGAGATCAACATTTGACAGTACTTGTACTTTTGCAGGATCGGGTGTGATACCCCCATTAAGAAAGATGTGGTTAAAGAATTTCAGTTTCAGTCAAACCTCTGTCACTGAGTATATGCTGAGTATATGACAGGCTTTTGTGAAAGCTCTATCATGCTCCTTCTGTGTATCTCCGAAAACAAATATGTCATTGCTATAATTGAACGCATTCTCAACAGGCTGTATATGTCGATTGTCATCTTAGAAAAAATTTGCGCCCGATGACACACCAAAACTATGGGCCTGAATTAGGTTTCAGCGGACAGGTTACTACGTCACAACAGTAACGCATATCCCATCCGCCGAAATATAAATCCCATAGGAAATAATGGAATTATATTTTAATGGACAGGATATCTGTCACTTTTGTGACGAAGTAACCCATCCGCTGAAACCTAAATCAGGCTCTACGTCTTTTGTATTGAAACAGACCAATGTGTGTAGAAAAGGTTGTAATGTAGTTGCAATTTTTTTCGAGTTCTAACTGATGATAACCTTTATTTAAATCAAGGCTAAAGAAGACATTTGCACCATTTAATTGCCTTATCATGTTAGGAATGCGTGGACCTAGATGTTGTTCTTGTTCAGTTGCCTTGTTTGCCTAATGCAGATGTGAACAGCTCCTTCATTGTCCTTTTTCAGCACTACCACAATTTGAGAAACCCATGGCGTTGGACCAGTGGAACACTTAATAATGTAATGCTTAAGTAACAATTCAAGTTCTTTTTCAAAAGCTTCTTATAAATGAAAAGCAATTTGTCTGTGTAACAGGATGGACAGCTTCATTAATATGCAACTTCACTTTCATAGTCTTAATTTTTCCTAAACCATGAAACAAACAAGGGAAATGACTTACTATTTCGTGATTAGCATTCATTCGCTTTACACATCATCACAACATGGTTTTCTTTTCCACAGCCTTTACATATCTGCCCAATGGCGAGACATTTATCTTCATGTGGAAACTAAAATCCACATCTAAAACACAACTTCTTTTCATGTGTAGACATCACTTTGTGTTCTTCAGTCCCTTGCTTTGGCTTATATTTAACTCATGCCTGATTCGCTATGGGCACCTCCATCCTCCATGTCAGCAGCTTGTCTTTCAGCACTCTCTTCAACTCTGCCATCCATCTACACTCATTCCAGACTAAGGGGGTCATTACAACATTGGTGGTAAAAGCCGCTTACCGCCGTGCAGAAGACCGCCAACACACCACTGCGGCCGCGGAATTCCGCCACAGCTATCATGACCAACATCTCGGATTCCGCCGAAATTCAGACACCCACACAAGTCCACCACACCAAAGGTCAGTGATAAACTGGCGAAAACAAAACCTCCACCGTCACGCCAACAGAAACACGCCCATGCTATCACGACCCACGAATCCACGCGGCGGTCTTTCAACCGCGGTATTCCATTGGCGGTACACACCGCCGCGCTCAAAATACACACACATCTCCAAAACACTGCCACATTGGACAATTCAAAATACACAAACCTGATACACATACAAACACCACTCCCACACACCCAACACAATATAAAACACACACCCACATCACCCACAAACCCCTACGACTAAACATTATAGACGAGGGCGACAGACAGAGAGCACAGCAATAGACAACCCCACCACACAGAGGCACACAACACCATCACCCATACAACATCCACGCACAAAACACCCCACACATCACCACACTCATCTACACATACACCACCCCACACATCACCTACACCACCCCATGTCACGCCAAAGACACCCCAGGTTTTCCGAGGAGGAGCTCAGGGTCATGGTGGAGGAAATCGTACGGGTAGAGCCACAGCTATTTGGATCACAGGTGCAGCACACCTCCATAGCCAGGAAGATGGAGCTATGGCGAAGAGTCGTCGACAGGGTCAACGCTGTGGGACAGCATCCAAGAAATCGGGAGGACATCAGAAAGAGGTGGAACGACCTACGGGGGAAGGTGCGTTCAGTGGTCTCCAGGCACAACATCGCGATTCAGCGGACTGGCGGCGGACCCCCACCTCCTCCCCCACAACTAACAACATGGGAGGAGCAGGCCTTGACCATCATGCATCCAGAGGGCCTCTGAGGAGTCGGTGGAGGAATGGACACTGGTAAGTCAAATCTTAACTATCATATCCCCCACCCTACCTGCAGGCTATCACACACCCCCAACCTCCCCCCTCCCCTATCACTCCAACTCATCACTAATGTACTAATAACACAAATCACACATCCCAACACCAAGCCCTGCATGACACAACTAAGCATGGACACCCAACACTAAAGCATGCTCACTGCACATACCCATAACACCCCCCCAACCATCATCACACAAGCCCCCACACAGGAATGCTTGCACTGGGGTACACTCACACCCACCCATTGCACACCATGACACACACACATGCAATAATCATGCTCTTATACCCCTGCAGGACCACTACCTAATGTCACCAGACAGGAGGGTCCAGACATCTCCACCCCACCCACAGAAGAGGCCCACAGTGACGACAGCAGCTCTGGCCAACTGGATCCAGATGACCTGCCCAGACCATCGTGGGCCTCGGGACAGTCGGTTCCCCTCGCACAGGCACAGCCCAACACTGACCTTCCACCCTCTGGTAACACCAGCACAGCACCCACCCAGCGGGCCCATACCTCCGTCCCCAGGACACGTCAATCAGCTGTGTGTCCACCACTACAGGGAACCCAGGATAACCCACCATCCCAACAACAACAGGGACCTGGGGGCAGTGGTAGTGGGCACATGGTCCAGGGGACGGAGGCACAGGAACACAGGGGAACTGGGAGGGCTGCTGTGTGACAGGGGGCGGACAGACCAAGGGAACCCACTCTCCACGAGGCCCTCTCCTCCATCATGGGAGCATACCACCACTCCCAGTAGACGATGGCTACGGTCCTGGCCAAGTTTCAGGAGACCCAGCGCCTGCAGGACGAACAGTATTTGGGCTTCAGGGAGGAGCTCAGAAACATCAGCTCCGCCCTGGGCACCATCGTAGGGGTGCTGAAGGACATACAAAAGACCATGAGGGACACCGTGGCGCTCCAAAGGGACCCTGACACTAGCCTGGACGATGAACTGCCCACCACCTCCGCCAGCGCTAGTGGACAGGACACCCCGCGAGAGGACCACCACACCAGCACCCCTCCCCCTGCAGACGGAGAACCACCCCGCAAGCGGTCCCTGAGATCCAGGAACAGGACAGAGCAAGATGGTAAGACCCCCGCCAGGAAATGAGACCACCCTGATTGTCATCCCACTGTCCCACTTTGTCACCCTGTCCATACTTAAACTGCCCCAGCTCCACTTCCTATGCCCATATGGGCAGTGCACCTGTGAGAATAATAGACTGGACTCTGCCATGGACAGTCATCCACCATCACCCATCACCATTTTGCCACCCCCTCCAATAATTAGCACTTCAATAAACACCCTTGAACCACAAAACAATCTGGAGTCAGTCTGTGATTTTGAAAATGTGTATTAGCTATGACAGTGACAAAATGTGTTTTCAAATGTAATGCCAACATACCTATGTCACACATCACAAGTCCATGAAGGATGCAAGCAGATGACACACGTTGGTAACCACACCTGTGAAACCGTAATGGAAATGTACAACTCAGTTACCAAATACTGCTTCAAATAGACAGACAGGATAGAGGTAGAAGTGTGAAAGTGATTGTAATAGTAAAAAAAAAATTCTCACCTGTGTGTCACTGGAAATATTGCTGTATGACTGGCTCCCTGTTGTATATGTCTTCTTCCTCAGCTTCCTCCTCATCACTGTCCACAGGCTCCACAGTAGCCACAACACCGTCATCTGGACCATCCTCCTGCAGAAAAGGCACCTGGCGTCGCAAAGCACGATTGGGAAGCATTGAGCAGGCGATGATGATCTGGCACACCTTCCTTGGTGAGTAGAATAGGGAACCACCTGTCATATGGAGGCACCCGAACCTGGCCTTCAGGAGGCCGAAAGTGCGTTCGATCACCCTCCAAGTCCGCCCATGGGCCTCATTGTAGCGTTCGTCTGCCCTGGTCCTGGGATTCCTCACTGGGGTCAATAGCCATGACAGGTTGGGGTAACCAGAGTCCCCTAATAGCCACACTCTGTGCCTCTGGAGTTGACCCATCACATACGGGATGCTGCTATTCCGCAGGATGTAGGCGTCATGCACTGAGCCAGGGAACATAGCATTTACCTGGGAGATGTACTGGTCTGCCAAACATACCATCTGTACATTCATGGAATGATAACTCTTCCGGTTCCTGTACACCTGTTCACTCCTGCGGGGGGACCAGAGTTACATGGGTGCCATCAATAGCACCTATGCTATTGGGGATATGTCCCAGGGCATAGAAGTCACCTTTAACTGTAGCCAAATCCTCCACCTGAGGGAAAACGATGTTTCAGCAGGGCAGACAACACTCTGGACAACACGTTGGAAAACATAGGCTGGGACATCCCTGATGCCATGGCCACTGTTGTTTGAAATGATCCACTTGCAAGGAAATGGAGCACTGATAGCACCTGCACTGCAGGGGGTATTCCTGTGGGATGGCGGATTGGTGAGCTCAGGTCTGGCTCCAACTGGGCACACAGTTCCTGAATTGTAGCACGGTCAAACCTGTAGGTGATGATCAAATGTCGCTCCTCCATTGTTAACAGGTCCACCAGCGGTCGGTACACCGGAGGATTCCACCATCTCCTCAAATGTCCCAGCTGACGGTGCCTAAGAAGGACAACAGCGACCACAGAGTCAACAAATTCTCAGGTATGTACCCACAGCTACACAGAACACGACACCAAATACAAAACTCTTCCTGTATGTGTGTTGAGTGTAGGCCTAGGTATGTGTGACGCAGAAGCCATGTGGGCCCCTGAAATGGCGGCTGCCTGACCTCTAAACTGGGACCATGGGATGTGAGGTAACTGCACTGGCGTTGTACACCGTCGCGGTAGGCGGTTGTAGACCGCGGTGCAATGCTGCATTGGGTAACATTGGACCCTATGGGTCCCAGGAGCCAATGATGAATAGCGCCGGCGGTGATGATACGCACCGCCGCGGACGTCACCGCCGCGGACGTGACCGACATTTTCTATCTGTTAAATCACTCGATACCTGATCTTCAACAGGAGAGGACCTACACTGCAAGTGCTGCTGTGACTTCTGTCTGGAAGAGACAATGGCTGCTGCGTCTGGGGAAATGGCCCCTGCCTTCACTGCTCAGGAGTTGGAGAAGCTCGTGGACGGGGTCCTCCCCCAGTACACGCTACTCTACGGTCCTCCAGACCAACAGTTAAGTACACAGGGAGCACGTTGTATGGGCCATGCTGGGTGAAGAGGGCTGGATGTCAGTAGAAACGGGGCAGAGTTCTGCGACCATGAAGGACTGTGAATGCATGTGCCGCAAGGGTAGGGATGGGGCCACTCACTTCGACGTTGCAGTTGGTAATGACTTCTCTTCTTCCCCTGTACATGTCATGTAGGTCAGCACCCACCAGAAGAAGGATATTTGGCGTGCCATCGCCAAGGACGTCCAGACCCTGGGGTCCACCAGAGACGGGGCACCCACTGCCGTAAAAGATGGGAGGACATTCGCCGATGGAGCAAGAAGACGGCGGAGGTTCAGCTGGGGATGGCCTCCCAACGTGGGAGGGGTGCCCGTCGCACCATGACCCCCCTGATGTTCCGGATCCTGGCGGTGGCCTACCCTGAGTTGGATGGGCGCTTGAGGGCATCACAGCAGACACAAGGGGGTGAGCACACTCTCATTCTGCGGACTTAGTGTGCAGTGGAGGGGTCTGGGTGGGGGAGGAGGGCTGTGGGTTTCCCTAGGCCAGGGCGAGTACCGTGGGCTAGGCCCCTTCGTAAGGCATGGCCCTGTGGCCCCCCACCCCACCTCTGTAGAGTGCCAAGTACAGGTATACATGCCCCTGTGCCATCTATGTGGACAGATGACACTTATAGCCATGTAGGCCATATCCCAGAAGTTGCATTTGTAGAGGCCAAGAGCACGGCGTAGTGCAGGGGGCTGCTCTGTCTGTATTGTCCGCCAACGGTAGCGGTAAGCCATGCACTCAACCTGTCTTTCTTCTGTCGTCCCCCCCCCCTCTTTTTGTGCTCTTCCTGTTCTTTTGTGTATCAGCATCATCTGGCGGAGGTACAGTGGCACCGGAGCACGAGGGAGCTGCATCCCACATGGCCATGGAGGGCCACACCACAGACTCTGAATACACCAGTGGGACGGAGGGCGAGGGGAGCTTCACGGCGGTCACCGGATCAGCAAACAGCGACACGGACCGCCGATGGGAGCTCCCTTGTGGTGGTGGCACCATCTGTGCCCCCCACTACTACAGGTACAGTCACCACCCCCCCTACCACCACCGCCCTCCCAGCAGCCCCTCAGCCTTCGCTCCGTGCCCTCTCACCCAGGAGTGTGGGCATCACCTTCGCCCCAGGCACCTCAGCCCCTGCCCCTGTCACCCCTGCTGCCCTCAGTGAGGAGGCCATTGACCTCCTCAGGTCACTCACTGTTGGGCAGTCTACCATTGTGAGTGCCATCCAGGGTGTAGAAAGGGAGTTGCAACACACTAATGCATTCCTGGAGGGCATTCATTCTGGTCAGGCTGCCCATCATCGAACCCTGCAATCTCTGGCCTCAGCACTGATGGCAGCCATTGTCCCTGTCTCTAGCCTCCCCCCTCCATCTTCCTCCACCCAGACCCAATCCCCTGTACCCCAGCCTATCCCAACCACACCATCAGACAAGCATGCACACACCTCAACACACAAAAGCAGCTCAGGCAAACATAGGCTCCACACATCCCACAGGCACTCACACAAGCATCACCCACATACAGACACAGCAACATCCACTGCCTCCACTGTGTCCCCCTCCTCGTCGTCTCCTGCCTCCCTCCCAGTGTCGTCTACACTCTCACCTGCATGCACTACATCTACAGGCACTAGGACTCGCACCAGAACACCCTGCACCACACCCCGCTCACCTGCACTCACCACCCCCACTACAAATTACACGTCCCCTGTGTCCACTCCCAGTGTGTCTGTGACGCCACCTCCCAAAGTACACAAACGCGGGCACCCACACACCCAACATCCATCCACCTCACGACAGCCTCCAGTACCTGCACCTGCATCCAAATCACCTAAAGTTACACCTCCTACAATCACCTCCTCTTCCTCCTCTCCCAGACCCCCTCCAGCTACCCATCCCAGTGTTCGTCAGAAACTCTTCCTGAGCAACGTTGACCTCTTTCCCACCACCCCCACCCCTCCAATTCATAGGTCCCGTAGTAGCACCTCAGCCCAAAAAAGTCCGGTACCAGTGGTTCGTGTTAAAGGTCTGTGGAGTGCACCGGCCACCAGGGCAGCCAATGTAACACAGAGCCAAAGCACTGCCAGTCCACCCCCTGTAAAGCACCTTAAGTTGGAAAGTGCCCGACGGGAGAGGGTGAAGACTCCTGCCGGCAAAACAGCTCACAAGGGTCCCGGGGGGAGTGCCGAATCAGCTGTGACTCCTCCCAAGGTGGTGAAGGGGCAGAAGAGGTCTCCAAGGTCTAGTAAGAGCAGCACGGCGGAGAAGGCCGCCATCCTCCCCGCCGGCCGGGACGCCACCGCCAGCACTATCGTAACTGGTCTGGAGACCACCGCCAGAGTCAGTGCCCTGGAGGGCAGCAGTATCGTCACTGGTCCGGAGACCACCGCCAGAGTCAGTGCCCTGGAGGGCAGCAGTATCATCACTGGTCCGAGACCACCGCCAGCGTCAGTGCCCTGGAGGTCCCCGGCAGCCACAGCCCCGCTCGGCACTGAGGGACCGTCATGCCACACACCGCTGCACAGGTCAGAGACAGCAAAGTCAAGCACCGCTGAACAAGGCAAAGACCGCCATGGTGAAGACCGCTGAACAGGTCAGAGACAGCAAAGTCAAGCACCGCTGAACAGGGCAAAGACCGCCATGGTGAAGACCGCTGAACAGGGCAAAGAACCGCTGAACAGGGCAAAGACCGCCATGGCAATGCACTGCTGAACAGGTCAGAGACAGCAAAGGCAAGCACCGCTGAACAAGGCAAAGACCGCCATGGCAATGCACCGCTGAACAGGTCAGAGACAGCAAAGGCAAGCACCGCTGAACAGGGCAAAGACCGCCATGGTGAAGACCGCTGAACAGGTCAGAGACAGCAAAGGCAAGCACCGCTGAACAGGGCAAAGACCGCCATGGTGAAAACCGCTGAACAGGGCAACGACCGCCAAATCAAGCATCGTTAGCCCATGTGCAGCTGGGACAGTGACGGAACTGGGACCATCACGGGGAGCGTGATGCACTCTGGGCACCAGTCCCCCTCCAGAACCAGTGGAGACCTGCATCCACTCCATCTGTCCTGCACAGGATGAAGCACTTTGGGCACCAGTCCCCCTCCAGAACCAGTGGAGACTGTTATCCACTTGAGAGACTGTGCCTTTGTACTCCCCAGGATAAAGAAGTGGGCAAACCACCCACTGGAGAGACTTGAGAGACTGTGGCTTTGCACTCCCCAGGATGGTACAGTGGGCAACCCACCCACTGTAGAGACTTATGAGACTGTGGCTTTGCACTCCCCAGGATAAAGCAGTGGGCAAACCACCCACTGGAGAGACTTGAGAGACTGTGGCTTTGCACTCCCCAGGATGGTACAGTGGGCAACCCACCCACTGTAGAGACTCGAGAGACTGTGGCTTTGCACTCCACAGGATACATCAATGGGCATGGAGCCCCGTCGTGGATCTGGCGTGGTGCAGTCATCCGGCTGAGGTGACCCCCCTTCCCTTCCCCCTGAGGTGCCTGTTGTATTTCTATCTGATGCCCTTGGAGTGTTCTCCGTTTGTGGACAGGTATCTAGTGTGGGCCTCGCCCATGCATTGTGGGCCCAGTGGTCCAAGGACATTGATATGTGCATACCTGCAGTACTGATCGTGATGTATGATTTTTAGAATGTTTGTATATATCTGTATATATTTGGTTACTGTATTTTGATACATTACAAAGTTTGAACTGATTTCCTTTTGTCTTTGCATTCATCCGGGGGGTTGTGGGTTGTTACTGTGTTGTTTGGAAATGCATTGGTGTGTGTGTTGTGGTGGGTAAAGGTGGTGGGGGTGGGGGTGTTGCGTGTGTATGTCCGTGACTTTTGCCTCCCCCCTCCCCTATGTCGTTGGTGCAGTACTCACCGTTGTCTTCGGCACCTACGTTGCTGGTGTTCGTAGAGGAGCAGGAAGACAAGAGCAGGGAGTATTTGTAGTTCTGGCTCCATGGTGGCCTCCTTCCTCGTGGATTGTGTAGAGGTGAGCGTTTTCCCTTTGAAATGGCTGTTTCCGCCGTGTTTTTATCCACGGTGAATCCGCCCTGGAAAAGGTGGTGGATTGGCGGGTCGTGATACTGTGGGCGGTACATTGTCTTCCGCCTGTCTGTTGGTGGTGACCGCCGCGCTGCTTGTCTGTACCGCCGTGGCGGTCGGAGTGTTAAAGTGGCTGTCTATGTTGGCGGTTTCCGCCACGGTCATAATTCCCTTTTTTTGTCCCCCGGCCTGTTTGCGGTATTACCACAGCTTTAACACCGTCTGCCAGGGTTGTAATGACCCCCTAAGAGTTTCTCTCAGCATTTGTCATATGAATGAATCTGACAAGCATGCATCAATAACTCTAAGACCCATAACTTCTTCATTGTTAAATTAATTTAATTTACAGTGTTTGCTTACATTGAGTCTCTCTACAAATGCAACAATAGTTTCACCAAGTTTTTGTCAATCTTGACTGAAAATGTATATTTTGTACTTTATGTTTGGTATTGGATTAAACTTGAGATTCAAGGCTTCTTTAATCTGATGGTATGTGACATCTTTGCCAGTTCTCTGCATATGACTTCTTTCACACCCTCACCAGCAATATTTTTGAGGTACTTAATAGTCTTTCTGTTATTACCCTCTTCAAGTGCATCAATGAAATAATCAAATGTCTCTATCCAAGCAGGCCATATGTCACCAGAAAACACCAGCATCATCCATGTTTCACCAGAAATCAGTCCCATATCAGTGGCTGTGTTGAAACTGAGTAATAACAGCGCTTCGGAGATTGGCCAGTAGTTTGAAGCGTCTACAGTAACATCATCTCCTGCAGTGGTTCATATGTAGTTAAAACAAACCTCTTAGAGAATTCAACACTGGTTATCAGTGGCCTGTTTACTGCTTGGAACTAGCACTATAAATCACATTCTGGGGGCATGCAGTCTTGAAAGTTTGTTGAGTTTTAAGCCCTCTTCCTGAGTAATGCACCTAAAATAGGAGATAGCACTTGGGCTCATGGTATCAAACAAGCACACCTATATTAACAATACATCACCTTTTCTTTCAATTTCCTCACTTTTACTTACAAAAGGAAACCTTTTGAAAAGCTTCTATAAGCATTTTTTGCACCCTTAACTATTGACTTAACACTTTGGGCGTGATTTAGATCTTGACGGTATTACCACCAAGCCACGATGGGCCCCAAAATGACCATAATGTTGGCAGTCTTCCGCTTGCTTTATTTAGATGTCTTGTGGCTAAGCCAAAGACCGATATGCCGGAATGTATTCCGTCACACAAGCTGCATCCCGCAGCCAACATGGCAGACTCCAATGACGACGAGTAGGCCTTCCATCGCTGTCTTCATGGTGGCATCCTGTCAAGCCAATTTAGATCACACATTTGTGTTTTGATGGTGTTTCAGCAGCTGGCCATGACAGCAGGAGTCCATCGTGGGAACGGTTCAACATAGCACTATGACTTTGGCCGTTGGTTGAATGCTAGCAGTTCACACCTCTTGTAAATTGGACAATTGTGGACATGTGGAAAACACACTATAAAATACGCTTCATTTCAGAACATGATCCTTTTCCAGACCAGACAGCCAGCAGAATTCGCAACACAGGAGACAGCTTTTTCTCTGTTTTCCTCTCCCTCTGTGTTTTTGTTAAATTGACTCTATTTCAGTAGCACCAAGTTGTTTAGAAAAAAATCACTATGCGAGAATTGTCTGTCATGGTGGATGAAATCATTAGAGTAGAGCCACATCTGTTTGGAGCACTAGTCCAAAATACTTCCATATCCCAGAAGAGGCAAATGTGGGCCAGAAAAGTTGACAGAGTGAATGCTGTAGCTAACAATCTGCACACACAGGAAGAAATAAGGAAGAGGTGGAATGACCTGCGAGGAAACATCTGTTCACTGGCCTCCAAGCGTAACCTGGAGGTCCAGAGGACTGATGGTAGTTTTCCCCTCTCCCATTACAACTCTTTCCCTGGGATGAGAAGGTCTTGCACATCCTGCATCCTGAAGCCTGGACAAGAATCACTGGTGGAGTGAAAACTGGTAAGTTATACCTATGTATGTCTCACTAATCATTAATAGAGTCCTGCCGTTAAGTTAGACATTTAGAATGCTGCAACAACCTTAGCGAAACAAAGCTAATTTTTACTACACAAAATAGATTGAGTCATACCAATTACTAACAGCTTGATTGTATCTCTCTTTTTAACAATGTGCAATATGCACAGTCAGATTGTGTGAAGTTCCCCATGGATCACTCCTTGCATTGCCTGTGCCCATTAATTTCTATCAATGTATGTTTTTGTGCTTCCATATTCAGGCTAACAACAAGTGGAAAAACAATCAAAAAAATGTATCTACAGTTACCTGTTAGAACACAACACTGGTGCACTCAATATTTAATTTCATATACTTGTATACACAAGGGTCAGAGTGTTTTTTTCGACGACGTTTCTATCCACGTACATGTAAGAATCAACATCAGGGCGATACAATGTATGCCTGGCAACACACTGCCACACCAAAAGAAATTTGCTGTGCAGACACCGCGAGGGAACGGACAGTGCCAAAGTAAGAATCCGAAATTACCACCCAAAGGTATGCAGGAGCCGTTGTTGCCAGTTTGATCTGGCGTCCACGCTTCCTTGAGAACTGTGATTGTTGTCTTGCATTGTCCTTTCAAACCACTGTAGCCTTTCCTAGGTAGCGTTTACACACACCCACTTACCTTTGGATGGGTAATTTTGGATTCTTACTTTGGCACTGTCCATTCACTCTTGATGTCCGCATAGCCAATTTATTTTGGTGGTGTTATGCATTGCCAGGCATACATTGTATCATCCTAATGATGATCCTTACATTTATGTTGACCGGATGTTCCAGCTGCTGGCACAATTCCAGGATAGTTTGGACAATATTGCTTGATGACATCCCTTTCCTCCATGGATGGCAATGTCTGGAAAGGTCTGGAAAACTGGAGGCTGTGCCTCTTACCCATGGCTGGGTTCAGACGTCTCTAGGTTTAGGAAAGAAAATATTAGATGAAATGGTCACACCATACTTTGAATGTCAACACACCTGACTTTTTGGTAATGGTGCCATTGGATAATACATGTACACACATTAACATAAAAAATGTCGACACCTATTATTTTATTTTTTTATCATTATGTGCAAATAATACATTTGAACTGTATTATTTGCACATGATTATTTTAAAACTTGTTTTCCTAAAATACTGTCAACAAAAGTGGTACTTCCCTTGCGGCACTATCGGTGTCAAGCACAGGCACCGTTCACATTTTATGTGTCATATCTTGCCAAGAAAAGTGTTGTCTATATCTGACATTTGTATGTACGCCAGCCTCAATTTTGAGTTTTGGTGACGCACTAACAAGTGAAAAATGCTCAGCTTCACACCCTAAAATGGCAGCTGCCTGACCTTGCTGTCAAGGACATTGGCTACCCAATGGTTGGCGGTGGAAGTTGACTGCGTGGTAATTGCTACCCTCCACAATTGTCCTTGCTATATGCTAACCTGTTTGATGGCTATGCAACGAAAGCCAATGGCTGTGTCGGTCTCCATCACAGATCATGTCCGCTGTGTACTTGTTGCGTCGATTTGTGAAAAAACTCTCACTTGCCTCCAAACACTGCAGCCATCAAGACCTCCTTGTTTTTTCCCTGCTGTTACCAGCCTGTGGGAGCCAGGATGCCGGGCAAAGCAGGTGAGAGGCCCCCTGCCTTCAGCAAGGAGGACCTAGAACTCCTTGCCGGCAAGTTCTGTCCCTGTACAGCCAACTCTATGGAACCCCGGAGGAACAGATACATGTCTGATTGGGGAATGTCTGATTGGGTAACCTCTTCCTTTCTGATACACAAGCTAGTTTGTTCATTTTGGTAATGGGGGTAGTGTTGTGATTGGAGTTGTCAAAATGATGTAGCTGGGACAGACTGTTTTTTATGCCACTGTTTGAAATGTCTGTGCATGACATTCTTAAGTCACTTGAAAGTAAAAGCTGTAATGTTTGTCAGTGTAACACACAAATCCTATTTCATCACAAAGAGCAGGTCATTGACTATGGGTGACCAGTAGACAGTGTACCAGTAGTATGGCTGCCAACATACAGCCAATGTTGGAATGACTTTGATGTTGAGATAGATTGTAGAGGAGTTGTCTGATGCTGTACTGTTACAGAGGATTCCAGCATAGTATGTGAATTAGGTTGTTCTGTATGGTTTAAACCTGTCATGGAGTCACCTATAGGTAAAGTTAGTTTATGTAAAGTTAGTTTATGTGCAGCACCTTAAGATGACACTGGCTCACAATCATCTGTCCCATTTCAACACTCATTTGTTCATACAACCCACAAATCCCTGTTCTCACCGACACTTTAGTAGCCCTTCTTGCTTGCCCTTAGTCACTGTATGCGATGCAGACCGTGGGTTCTGACTTTTGGGATTTTAGGCAGGAAGGCAATGTAGCTGTGAGTATGATTATGTGCAAGGAGTATACAAGTGGTTTGGCCTTTAGTGGCTCACAATGATTGTGAATAATCAGAGGTGGCTCTTACAACAGGATAGTTTGCATCGCTCTGGCCAAGATGGTTTGTTGGCCTGATTAGGTAACATGAGAAGCCAGCAAGCATAAATGGTACACATGAGATCACTGCAAAGCAGTATTTTAGATCTACCTGGAACATTTTGCTGGTAAGAAAATCAAGTAACTGTTTGGTGAATGTACGTGTGTATATCCAAAATATAATGTCACAGAAGTACTGCCAAACAGAAACACTGAATTTTCTTTTCTTGTTCTTACGTATTCTCCATAAAGGTCAACACCTATCAGAAGCGGAAGATCTGGAAGGCCATTTCAAAGAAGGTACAGACCCTGGGGTTCCACAAATGGCGTAGCCTGCACTGTCGGAAGAGGTGGGAGGACCTGTGCTGGGCAACGCACAAGTCAGCCAAGAGCCAAATCGAGCAGTCCTCCTAGCAATCCAGGCAGGTGACCCTTCTAATGGGCTGCATCCTTGGAGTGGCTTACCCGGAGCTTGATGGGCAGTTGAGGGCCCCACAGCAGCTACAAGGGGTTGAGTCATTGTCAGTGGATATTGTTGTGTTTTCACCTCTTAACTTCCCAGCTATGTTGTATGCCATCAACATTGAGGTTGACACACATCCAAAGCCATGAGGATTTCTGAATATGTAAGTTGATCAGACAGTGTCTGCTGCTGTGTGTGGTGTATTGCTTTGTGCTAAAGGATGACACTATTTTCCTCCTTAAAATGCAAGTACTGCTGTGGGCCAGACGCATGGCTGCATGGAGACAAAGAGACTGGCAGCATTTCCACAATTACATTAGGGACAGTTTCCCAAAACATGGCACATGTCATGATTGGGTCATGTGGGATGGTACATCACAAATGTGTGTAGTGAATGTATTCCCATTACTGGTAACTGTGACAAATTGCGCAGTTAAAATGCAGCTGAGATACCAGGATTGACTTCAGTAAGCTGGTGTTACGAGAATAAGAGCAAGTGCATTTGCACCAGAAATATTGGTATTCCCTGTACAGTGCCATCATTCCCTATCTTACATGTTTGAAAGCAGTTTGTCCTGGAAACATCTAGTAAGTTAATGTGGACAGTAACTGATTAACCTGAGTCCTTAGTCCTTCATAGATGTCTATGTCAGCCAGTCTGTGATTACCAATATGAATTTATCAGCCAAACTGTATTGATTGCAACAGACAGGAATGTGTCCACATTAGTAAGAGAGTTGTGCATCCCACATACAAAATGTATGTGTCCTAAATTCTGCCAAGAGGAGAAATTGATGATGGTGAGCAATGTGATACTGGAAGGGAAGGTACCTGGGTGACAATTGCATGTGGAAGGTTATATTACATAGATGTTGTGTGGCCCATCTTGAGCCGACAATTGCAGTCCCAAAAACGTACACTTTGGGAGAAGTGAATCAATTTTAGCTCTGTGATGCAGAGGTTCAGAGGTGTCCCCAGGCCTATATGTTTACTCATGCTGTTGGAACCATTTGCCATGGAGCGAACTACAAGTGAATAAGTGCCAAAGGCATAATTGATATGGGAGCTGAGATGGGGGATTAGTGTACTTGTTGCAAATGTTGTGTGATGTACATTGATGTCTAATTGTATTCTCATAGATACCCTAAAACTGTTGCATCTGTTTTTTCAGCATCAACTGTGCAAGGCAAAGGTGACAGCAGCCGCATCGGCGGGGAAGAAGCTGCCCACTGGGCATTGAATGGGGGCACCACTGACACAAGGGACCCGGTGGCATGGAGGGTGAGGCGACTGGCCCGGAGGCAACTAGTGATTCTACATCTTCCTTGGAAGCCTCCAATGAAGACCAATCCCTAGTGCGGTCAGACCCTGGAGAGACTGTGACACCTGCTTCTTCATCTGCCCCCCCATTCCAATCCCCACCCTCTCTCTTGCCCCCCCCAAGTTTGCCATAGCTGCCCCCCCTAAAATGGGCAGTGCCACCTTCGCTGCAGGAACCTCTGCCCCAATGTCCTAGGCAGTGATGAATGAAGAGGCTGTTGATCTCTTACCGATGATTGATGTAGGCCAGACTGGACTTCTGAATGCCATCCAGAGGCTGGCTGGCCAGAACACCCAGATGCGGGCTTACCTGGATGGCATTCAAAGTGCCCTGTCTGGCCTACAATGGTAATTCCAGGGTCTGGCCTCCTCATTGGCCACAGCATTCCACCCACCCCAACCTCATGCCCACACTCCCACCTCTTCCCCATCCCAAATCCCTCCACCCAACCATATCCAAAGCACACACAAACATATGCATACATCCACAACAGCAACCACAAGCAGCACATCCCAACATTGACACAGCAAAAAACAGAGGCACAGACACACACATGCAGACAGCATACACAACACCACCACCACCAGCATACCCACAGGCATCACATCCACCAAGACATAAACACACCCCACCACCACCAGGACACATCACCAACCACTGCACCAACTCCACACACACCACGATCACACCCCTAGTCAGCGCACCCACCAGCACACCCACAGACACCACACCAACACATATCACATCCACTACACACACACACACACATATACTGGACACAAACACCCACACTCACCTAGCCAACAAACAATCAGTAAGAGTCACAAATCTAAAGCACATACACCAGACACTCAAGCCTCCACACCTCCAACAGACACGCACAGCAGATACAGCCACTCCCTCTACCTCCAAACCCAACACCCTGAAGACCACCCTACCCTTTTTCAAATGGAGGAGCTACATTTTTCCATGGCCCCTTCCAAAACCACCCCTCCCAAATGTCTTCCAGCAATTCCACCTCCCAAACCACCCCTTCCACATCCCACCCCACCCCTTCCAAACATACATCCACCCCTTCCGAATCTCAAACCCTCTCTACCAAACTAACCGCTCCCAAACCAGAACCCACCTCTCCCAAACTGACCTCTCCCAAATCTAAACCCCTCCCAAATGTCTTCCAGCAATTCCACCTCCCAAACCACTCCTTCCACATCCCACCCCAACGCTTCCAAACATAAATCCACCCCTTCTGAATCCCAAACCACCTCTGACCAAACTAACCCCTCCCAAACCCGAACCCACCTCTCCCAAACACACCTCTCCCAAATCCAAACCCACTCCTCACAACCCCACCTCTCCCAAACCCAAGGACCCACCCCCCACTAAGATCATTGAGGTAACTGCTCTCTGCCCCATTGTAGGAGGCTGGACTGGCTTGTAGTGAGTACCAAGGGGTACTTGCACCTTGCACCAGGCCCAGTTATCCCTTATTAGTGTATAGGGTGTCTAGCAGCTTAGGCTGATAGATAATGGTAGCTTAGCAGAGCAGCTTAGGCTGAACTAGGAGACGTGTGAAGCTACCACAGTACCACTTAGTGTCATATGCACAATATCATAAGAAAACACAATACACAGTTATACTAAAAATAAAGGTACTTTATTTTTATGACAATATGCCAAAGTATCTTAGAGTGTACCCTCAGTGAGAGGATAGGAAATATACACAAGATATATATACACAATAGCAAAAATATGCAGTATAGTCTTAGAAAACAGTGCAAACAATGTATAGTTACAATAGGATGCAATGGGGAAACATAGGGATAGGGGCAACACAAACCATATACTCCAAAAGTGGAATGCGAACCACGAATGGACCCCAAACCTATGTGACCTTGTAGAGGGTCGCTGGGACTATTAGAAAATAGTGAGAGTTAGAAAAATAACCCTCCCCAAGACCCTGAAAAGTGAGTGCAAAGTGCACTAAAGTTCCCCTAAGGACAAAATAGTCGTGTTAGAGGGAGAATGCAAGGAAAACACAAATCAGCAATGCAACAACGATGGATTCCTGTCTGAAGGTACCTGTGGAACAAGGGGACCAAGTCCAAAAGTCACAAGCAGCTCGGAGATGGGCAGATGCCCAAGAAATGCCAGCGGTTGGTGCAAAGAAGCTCTTACTAGGCTGAAGAACTGTGAATACTGCAGGAACGACAAGGGCTAGAGACTTCCCCTTTGGAGGATGGATCCCCCACGCCTTGGAGAGTCGTGCAGAAGTGTTTTCCCGCCGGATGGACGCCAACAAGCCTTGCTACACGCAAATCGTGCGTTTGGCGTTTTTGGACGCTGCTGGGGCCCAGGAGGGACCAGGAGGTCGCAAATTGGACCTGCAGAGAGAGGGGACGTCGAGCAAGACAAAGAGCCCTCACTGAAGCAGGTAGCACCCGGAGAAGTGCCAGAAACAGGCACTACGAGGATGCGTGAAACGGTGCTCGCCGAAGTTGCACAAAGGAGTCCCACGTCGCCGGAGACCAACTTAGAAAGTCGTGCAATGCAGGTTAGAGTGCCGTGGACCCAGGCTTGGCTGTGCACACAGGATTTCCGCCGGAAGTGCACAGGGGCCGGAGAAGCTTGCAAAGTCGCGGTTCCCAGCAATGCAGCCCAGCGAGGTGAGGCAAGGACTTACCTCCACCAAACTTGGGCTGAAGAGTCACTGGACTGTGGGGGTCACTTGGACGGTGTCGCTGGATTCGAGGGACCTCGCTCGTCGTGCTGAGAGGAGACCCAAGGGACCGGAGATGCAGCTTTTTGGTGCCTGCGGTTGCAGGGGGAAGATTCCGTCGACCCACGGGAGATTTCTTCGGAGCTTCTGGTGCAGAGAGGAGGCAGACTACCCCCACAGCATGCACAAGCAGGAAAACAGTCGAGAAGGCGGCAGGATCAGCGTTACAGAGTTGCAGTAGTCGTCTTTGCTACTATGTTGCAGGTTTGCAGGCTTCCAGCGCGGTCAGCGGTCGATTCCTTATCAGAAGGTGAAGAGGGAGATGCAGAGGAACTCGGCTGAGCTCATGCATTCGTTATCTAAAGTTTCCCCAGAGACAGAGACCCTAAATAGCCAGAAAAGAGGGTTTGGCTACCTAGGAGAGAGGAAAGGCTACTAACACCTGAAGGAGCCTATCACAAGGAGTCTCTGACGTCACCTGGTGGCACTGGCCACTCAGAGCAGTCCAGTGTGCCAGCAGCACCTCTGTTTCCAAGATGGCAGAGGTCTGGAGCACACTGGAGGAGCTCTGGACACCTCCCAGGGGAGGTGCAGGTCAGGGGAGTGGTCACTCCCCTTTCCTTTGTCCAGTTTCGCGCCAGAGCAGGGGCTAAGGGGTCCCTGAACCGGTGTAGACTGGCTTATGCAGAATTGGGCACATCTGTGCCCAACAAAGCATTTCCAGAGGCTGGGGGAGGCTACTCCTCCCCTGCCTTCACACCATTTTCCAAAGGGAGAGGGTGTCACACCCTCTCTCAGAGGAAGTTCTTTGTTCTGCCATCCTGGGCCAGGCCTGGCTGGACCCCAGGAGGGCAGATGCCTGTCTGAGGGGTTGGCAGCAGCAGCAGCTGCAGAGAAACCCCAGGAAGGGCAGTCTGGCAGTACCAGGGTCTGTGCTACAGACCACTGGGATCATGGAATTGTACCAACAATGCCAGGATGGCATAGAGGGGGCAATTCCATGATCATAGACATGTTACATGGCCATATTCGGAGTTACCATGGTGAAGCTACATATAGGTAGTGACCTATATGTAGTGCACGCGTGTAATGGTGTCCCCGCACTCACAAAGTTCAGTGAATTGGCTCTGAACAATGTGGGGGCACCTTGGCTAGTGCCAGGGTGCCCTCACACTAAGTAACTTTGCACCTAACCTTTACCAGGTAAAGGTTAGACATATAGGTGACTTATAAGTTACTTAAGTGCAGTGTAAAATGGCTGTGAAATAACGTGGACGTTATTTCACTCAGGCTGCAGTGGCAGGCCTGTGTAAGAATTGTCAGAGCTCCCTATGGGTGGCAAAAGAAATGCTGCAGCCCATAGGGATCTCCTGGAACCCCAATACCCTGGGTACCTCAGTACCATATACTAGGGGATTATAAGGGTGTTCCAGTAAGCCAATGTAAATTGGTAAAAATGGTCACTAGCCTGTCAGTGACAATTTGGAAAGAAATGAGAGAGCATAACCACTGAGGTTCTGATTAGCAGAGCCTCAGTGAGACAGTTAGTCACTACACAGGTAACACATACAGGCACACTTATGAGCACTGGGGCCCTGGGTTACCAGGGTCCCAGTGACACATACAACTAAAACAACATATATACAGTGAAAAATGGGGGTAACATGCCAGGCAAGATGGTACTTTCCTACACCCATAGATCCCCCTTCCAGAGGAGGTTTATTATGGCAATGAATTTTAGGAGAAAAGTGAAGGGTCTGAAAGCAACTATGGCCCACATGGGCTAACGTCTTGCTGTATTTAGTATGAAGGACTTTTCATAACTACCATTGAGTGACTTTACTCTGCCATATATAAAAACTTTTATTTTGAGAATATCTTTGTCCAGGCCTTATTTTTTAATTGTTACTAATTGTTTGCTGATGATGTTTTTTCTATATATGTGTGAGCCATGCACTTACTCTCATTTGCAACACTGACAAACACAGGTTGCATATTTCCTCTTTTTTTAATGCATACATTAGTGTTGTACATTGGTGATGGACATGCCTATTTTGGTGCAAATATTCATGTTGTTACTGGACACTTCCACAATAATTATATTTGTTTCTGTTTTTGTGACTGGATAATGCATGTGTGTTTTTATTGACATGATGTGTCAATAATATGCATATATGCTTTACAAAGGGAACCTGGCAGTTTCCAGTTGAGTGGGATCTTATGTTTTTGATATATTGCACACATCAATGGGACATGTGCACTTCTGCCAGCTTTGCAGTTCACCAGTAAACATTTCTAGTACATTCTGTGTATACTCGCTTGTATCAGGTTGTAGTGTAACTGCTGCATTATCATGGCATTGTTTGGTTCAGATTGGGTATACTGTTTCAGTTGATGATTTTGATATTTTGGGGACATTATTGCACACATGTGTGGACACATTTTTGTTTGTGATTGTTAAGACTTTTTGTGTAGGTGTCCATTGCTGTGAAGGAAGTCCTTACCAGGTTGGAGGGTGCTACTTATATCTCAAGGTCTGTTCTAATACATTTTCTGACTGCCTCATTACACACTTCAGCATTGCACAGCATTATGGTGGTGTTTGCACAAATTATTGAGCCATGCACGAATCCAGTATTACTGTGAAACTACAACTCTGAGGGTAACAGGAATGCCTGTGACTTATCTTCTAATCCGCCAAGAACGGGGTTGATTTACATCTTGGACCTGGCCCAGGAGCAACGGGAGGACTGGTAGCAGTGGGTTCATGGCGGCAGGATATGTGGAAAGTATTAAAAAGGTGAGATTTGTCCCTATATCGCTCTCAATCCGCCAACTCAGGTGTGGAGGTTGATCTGCCACAGTTCTATTAGCAGGACTGCACGTTGTGATTGGCTTGGTGGTAAAGTGGGCTATTGTCCTGCCACCAGCCATTTTTGCCTATGATGCTGTCAATGCACGTGAATATTCTTGGCGGTGATGGGGGGCCCTCGACTGTCTTTCGCCTATGCTCCTGCTGATATCTAATTGTGGCAGGAGGGAGGACCGTCACGGTGGCAGGTGGGCGGGTTTCCTGTCGAAAAGTCGATGGCAGGATCGTTACCACCAACATGTAAATTGGGCCCTTTGTTTGCTTAAAATGGCATGCCTGTGTACTCGAAAGTAAATACAACAAAATATTTTTTAGTGATGTCAGTACTTGCTAGTAGTGGATAAAATGATTCCTGAAACTCTTAAGATGCTTTGGACCCTCGAATTGGAGACCCAGGATAAAGGGACAATGGCACTAACCAGTCAAATTATGTTGTAGAATTGAGTTATAGGGCGCCTTCAAATCCTAAATTGCTATTAGTCTGGATTAAGGGCGGTGTCCAGTTTTCAATCAAGAGATGTTACAAGCAAAACAACTTATGTGATATGACCAGAATAGTGGAAGCTTCCTACAGAATTTTGATCAAAACCAAGGAATGCGAAAGCATTGAAATGTTATGAACTTGGTTATTTGAGTGGTAAATTGATCAGACATAGGAAATGGTGTTAAAAAAATTACGTGGCTTCTGCTTTGCTTTCAACTGGTTATAGATGGCCCAGGAAGCACCTCTAAACTAAGTACATTTCTCTTTATCCTAGCAGTTTTCACCTTTGGGGCTATATTACCACTCTAAATCTACGTGTGAGCTACACGCCATTCTGAACGATCTACCTTAGAATAATGTGGTAACACCATGACAAAAAATAACCGAACCCGAGGTATCGGTAATTCCCCTTTCAATATTACTGCATCACTTCATAGCAGCTTTTAGAATATGGATCCTGGGGTTAAAAAAGCCTTTTATTTATTTTGGTACAGATTGTCTAACCCATATTTTCCCCAGAATAATGAATACCAGCACCACCACCAATAATAATAATAATAATTACAATTATGGTATTATAACTTGACTATTATTATGGTTATTATTTTTATTAGCGCCAATAGCAATAATTATAACAATACTAATGACAACCATGCGAATTATTATCATTACTGCGCTAATTGTTTAGGGGTCGATATTGCTATTAATGTTAAGAATACTACCAACAGCGATACTAAAACTGCATTTTTTTATTTAAACTGCTTTTCTTGCAGCAGTCTTGCAATTTAAAAGACACCTACACAAAATAGAAATGTATTTCATTAACTCGTGTGAAAGTTTTTCGTGCAAGCAAAGGCGTAAACTAGCAACACTCAGGCACCAGCAGCCTCTATGGCTCACAGCCCGTCCAGTGACTCAAGCTATGGCGTACAGCCGCGCTGCAATACTTATGCTCCTTGTTGTGCACTTATTTGTATATTTAGCTCTCTATGGCACCAAAGATTGTTACGTAGGAATACTGTTTTAACACGCGACAATTACCTTTTGATGCCCTATTGACAGGTCCATTTACCTGACTGTCGACTTTACTATTTTTGCTGCCTAACCACACTACTGAATCAGCAGGTGAAGTATGTATATCACAAAGGCGTATGAATGTGCATCAGAAAACAACAGCTTTTTAAATAATTGACAATATAATTATGAGATGAGACATGACTTACAGGTGTAATTCTATCGTTTTGAAATTCCACTTGGTCCCTGTGTGATTCGGGTAAACCGAGCCCTGCTCAGCTGGTTTCATAAGGCTCGGGTTTCCAGGATTAGTTTACCTGGCGCGCGCGCAGGGTAGGAAGGAACTTGCTAAGTCACTGATATGGTAACAACTAACGATAATCACCACCAAGCCCCTGTGGTGTGTGAAACGTTGTAACAAACTGTTGTTGTATAGGGGGGAATTGTACTGGAGATCTCTTTATGGGATGGGTATACATAATTTGTTGTGAAGAATTCAGTGCAAAATTGATTACTTTCCGGCGGGAGCAGTGAATGTGCTGCTAGTTATGTCCACCCAGCTATCAATTGCCAGTTAATTTATTCATATTTATCGTTTATGACGAGGATATGATATGCACCTGGTCCACTGGAAAGTCACTAAAAAAGTTTTCATAGAATAAAGTCATTGAAGGTTGATGGGGATACAGAATAAACAATCCAAGAGGGTTAGCGATGAGGGGTAGGTTCACCAGTACCTAAAGAATTATACATGGGCAACTGTGACTAACTGGAATGCTGTGACCTGAGTGGGTTCTGACTAACAAAATAGAAACGAGAAGAAAGCTAATATTTTCTATGATGTGACACATAACCAATGGTGAAAAGCATCACTCAACCACAGGACCCTGTGATACATTAACATTAAATCCCCATGACTCCACATATAAGAGTTTCTAAAGGAAAACAGACACAAACAACGAAAAAGTATCTGAAAATAAAATTATATATGCTTTTGAAATTGGAAAAATAACGTCCATACTCTATAACTTGACTCCTCATGTACCCTAGTCTTGAAACTTTTCTTGACAAATGAAGTTCACCTGAGGGTTTTGATTCTTGTATCATCTTCAATTATATGAACTGCCACACCCATCCAATCACATATTTTCCCGTCTTGCCCATAGGTAGTACACATACCTTGTCCTTATTCCATACTGGGGTCCGTCTGCCATAGAGGAGAGGTTGTGGTGTTACAGGCAGAGTTGTTAACATTGGAACTGAGAACCCAGGTTCGAGTCCTGGCATCTACTCAACATCCTATGATCCTGGGCAGATCACTTTATCTCCTCGTGCCCAAAAACCTCTGACCTTGTGTAATGCAACCGGTGGTAATGCCCAAAAACCTCTGACCTTGTGTAATGCAACCGGTGGTAATACAACTCACTCCAATGCCGTTGGGCTGAGTTTCGGTTATGTAAAACTGCAAAAATAAATAAAATACCCTGCCATCACACAGCACAACCATAATGTCCTTCACTTCTTCTATTTACCCAAAGGCTAAAAAATGTAAGTTTTTCTTCCTGATGTGGCCTGTTTTTAATTGTCATGAAAGCAACAGCATCTACCTTCTGCACCCTTCTTCTACCACTAACTGCCTTGAACTTTCCCTGTACTGCCCTTCCCACTTTCAGCACACTTTTTTGTTCGTTTCAACTCAATATCATGCGTTCATCCCCTCTTCAAACAAGAACTGGCAAGTCTACCTCTCAATAATGTGAAAGATGAAGTACCTGTTCTGAGTTAGGTGTTTCTCTAAGCACCTAAGCTGAATCTCTTGGGTCCTTCTTCCACCCAACTGGTCAACCGAAGCTAACGGCAGCTGATTACACAAACTGAGTGTCATTATCCGTAACTAGTTCCTCAGGGTATCCTTCTCTGCTTGATATCCTGCATCAACCCCAATTTGCTCTTAGTTGATTCTACAGCCACATAGGCATGTAGTCAGTCATCACTGTGACAAATTTGAGAGTCTTGTCCAGTAATGCAGCATGACCAGAAATAGCTAATGCCCCCTTACTCCAAGTCACGTTGGTGCTTACCAGAACAACTGGAGATGAGGACATGACTTTTGTTTTGTCACCAAGTATACATTTATTTCAGTCTTTCGCAATATAGTAAACTGACATATCCTCCCCGGGTTAACATAAAGGGCCAAATGTATCATGGAGGCCTTTTGCGATTCGGAAATAGCGATTTTTAAGAAATCACTATTTCCGACTCGCAAAATGCCATGTATCACATTTGCGAATCGGTAATAGCAATTTCTAAAAAATCGCAAATGCTATTACTGAATCGCAAATTGCGATACCAGCCCCATTCGCACCTATGGGCCTGTTGGCCCATATCTGCGAAGTTTTTGCATTTCCAAAATTCCGATTTCTTAACCAGAAATCTCAATTTTGGAAATGCAAAAGCCGAGGGTGCTGGGGGCCTAAGGCCCCCTATGCTGCATCCCAAAATTATTTTTGGGGACATGTAAGGTGCACACATGCCAAAAGGGCATGTGTGCTTTACATGTACATTTAAAAAATGCATTTAAAATGCATTTTAAAATTTTGCACATGGTTACCACCAGGTTTATCCTGGTGGTAAATAGCGATTCCTAAATGCCCAAATCGCATTTAGGAATGGCTTTATACATGTGCTAAGAAATCGCAAATACGGAATCCTTATTTGCGATTTCTTATTTAGAGAGTCGCAATTTGCGACTCTCTAAACAGGGTCGCAATTTTAAGGAATCGCTATGTTAGCGATTCCTCAAAATTGCGTTCAGAATGTCTTTCATACATTCTGAACTGGCTTTTTGCATTCGCAAACGGGCATTCGCACCGTTTGCGAATGCAAAAAACCTTGATACATCTGGCCCAAAAAGTCTTAAACTCTATGTATCATTGCCCAGATGCCTTTGTTGTCTTTGTGAGCAAGTTTCAGCATTTTCCTGTGCATTCCATTGGATACTAATAATAAACCTAACCATCTCACCAATCTGTCATCACATTAACTCTTCATTTACATCTCCAAACAGTTTTAAAGCTTGGTAACATGTTCCTTGACTTAACCCAAAACTGCTTCCTTACCCAGAGAACTCCTCCACTCTTCCTTGCCCAATGATTCAATAAAGACTGTCGCAATATGAATCAGTATACATACTCCTCTACTTCATCTCAGCTGTCTTCCACACCAATTCTAGTCGATAGTAATAACCGACAGGTCAACAGCAAAATGCTTTGCCCCAGGAACATATTCCAAATAATATTGAAACGGGTGCAAGCAAAATTGCAAGCTGGTGGTGTAATGTGTGTTCCTAATAACTTCCTGAGTACAGAACAAATCAAGGAGAGATGTATTATGATCCGTGCACATCAGTGTAAGCTGATAATAGTTATTTTGCAGTCAGTCAGTTTGGGCTGTCTGGCAGGCTCAACCTAAAAAGGGACACAAAGCAAATACTAACAGATGTGCTGTTTGATACTGTTTGAGAATAGGGGAATGGATGCTAATGCATGCTGAGGGGAACTGACAATTCTCCCAATCTGAGAATCTTGAGCTGGAACATACATGGGTTTGAGTGCTTTCAGAGGGCTGTCGATTAAGAACATAGACTAAAGCCCTTTTTGCAGGTTCATCCCCAGACATTTTGCCTCCTTCCTCCTATTTATTCTGACCTCTTGCTGTTGGCTCTAGGACTCTGAGCACCTTACTACTGCTGATCAGTGCTAAAGTGCAGGTACTCTCCCTTCCAAAAGGTTGGTATGATTAGCTTATACCTAATTGGCACGTTTAATTTAACTGTAAGTCCCTTGTACTGTGGTATCCCTAAACCCAAGGCCTGTAAATTAAATGCTACTAGTGGGCCTGCAGTGCTGCTTGCGCCACCCACTGCAGTAGCCTTTCAAACCTGTCTCAGGGCTGTTAGCTCAGGGCCTGCATGCACAGTTTACTGCCACAGGGACCTGGCATCTAAATTCACTTGCCAGGCCCAGTACTCCCCTTTTACTACTTGTAAGTCACCCCTACGTTAGTCCCTAGCTAGCCCTATGGGCAGGGTGCTATGTATGTAGAAGGCAGGACATGTGCTTGGTTGCGTGGTCTGTCCTGGTGGTGACAAACAGCCTATTTGGTTTCTCACTGCTGTGAGTGCTGCCTTCTCATAGGATTGCAATGGAAATGCCCTGCCTTATGTCTAAGGGTATTGTCTGATTCATGAGGGGTAACGTAGGCATGTTTGGTATGGTTGTAGAGGTAGTGGGAAATGCTGCTTACTGGTGTAGGTGGATTTTTTATTATCATTACAAAAATGCCACTTCTAGAAAGTGAGCATTTCTCTGTGCTTATGACTGGTGTTTTGTAGCTTGACTCCAATCCACGTCTGGACAGGGTGACAGTTGGGCTTTGTGCACACTTTTCAGACAGTCTGTACACAGGGGGTGGAAGTGTAATAGAGGTTCATCTGCATTTTGAATGATCTTCCTGGGCTGAGAGAAGGGGAGGTGGGGCATACTTGCATTTGTAAAGGTTGCACCCTGGCCTCACACAAAGGGCTCGTTTACCCCCAACTGATGTTTGGAGCTGTACTGGTTGGAACCTCCTCTCCCCCTCTTTGTTGAACCCTTGCAAAACTGAGTGTGAGTACAGGGGATTTTAACCCACAATTTGGAAAGACACTGGACAAGAAACATGCTTGTAACTGGACACAGAATGCTGCTAGAGGGACTTACAGGAATCGCCTTGGACTGCTGCTGCTGTGCTGACCTGTGACCTGCTTGGTCACTTGGAGGAACTGCCACTGTCTGCATTCCCTTTGTGCTGGACTGCTGCTGGGCCCTGTTGCCCTGTGCTCCATCTTTTGTGTCGCCCAGGGGCTGGGTGCTGTGGTCCCTGACCCTTGCAACTGAATACTTCAGCATGTGAGGAGTGCTGCTCATGCTCTCTTCTCTGATAGGCATAGAGCCTGGGGAGCGCTCTGCTGAAATTGCAAAGTGTTGGAAGCGCTCTATGTTTCTGCCCCCCTGCACTTAATAAGCACTTGCCGATGTGCCGGAGAGAAATTACCGCTGCAACCCAGGTGTTTTGAGCATAACGAGCAAGTTGGAAGCACTCTGTACAAACGTGCCCCCGGGGCACAAGAGAAAGGAAGGTGGGAGCAGGGGCGCTCCTGGTGGTGCCGCTGGGGTGCGGGAGGCCGATACGAGGCTTCCCCGGGGCACAGGCAGGCACCTGTTTAGGTGATTTCACCGCAGCGGCCCAGAGCCACGAGACAAGGGACGCCGGCCGAGCCAGTAGTAGAGGTTTCCTTTGCCGGAACCGCCCATTGAGGCAGGGACTGGTGTGCCTGATCCTGGACTGGGTGGGGTCACACGCCAGAAGGCTCACCCCGTCCTTCTTGTGTGTAGCTGGAGACGCGCAGTCTCCCCCGATGACAGGGAAGTGGTGCGCAGTGCCCCCAGACTAGTTGGGGGCACCGGAGAAGCAGGACTCTGGGGGGGGGGTGGGCAAGTGTTAGTCCCTCCCCCCGGTCACTGCATTAGGAGCGTGAGGCTCCAAGTGTTGCATAGTACTTTTGGGGTCTGCGACCATGAGGAGGCTCCCCACGCCACCAGGCCCCTTTTCTTGCTGTTCCTCTGCTTCCCTCTCCCCCGGGAAGGCCGATTGTGCCCCTGAGGGGGTCTGTAGAGACTGTGGGTGCACTTGTTCGGACACGGGCACAGGCCACAGGAGGGACCCCTGAATAAGAGCAGAGGGGGTGCATGCCTCCCCCAAACATAAAACCGGCCCCCATTTGGCACAGAGGAGTGCCGGGGGCCCCCAGTTTCCTTCATGGCACTCAAGGGCTTGGCACATAAAAGGACAGGTACTTTTGAATGGACACATACTTTGCTAATGTTCCTTTTATGGGCATGCTGAGAATGTTATGATAACCTGTTTCTTTTATGATGTACCATATATTTGCTAATGTCCTTTTTATGGGCATTCTATGCTAATATGTTTTCATGACTTGCCATATGTTTTCTAATGTTTCTGATATGGGCATTTATGATACTTTTATGACAAGTGCATTCCTATAGTAATGGTTTTCCTGACTACAGCTTGCGTTGCAGAATAATGAGTAACCTGTGCGTTATATGTGACTACTGCTGATATCTGCAGAGTAATAGTACTGCATAATGTTCTGACAATTGCTTGGTTAGCAGGGTATTACTGACATGTTGTGTTTGGTCTAATAATGTTGTGTACAATACAGTTAATTTTTTTATACCTTGGTGTTGTATTTCCTTTATGGTGGAGATAGTGTGTTAAATGTGTTGTGTGTGTTGTGCAAACTCTTTACGCTTTGCCTCTGGGATAGGCCTGACTACTCGTTCTAAGCTACCAGGGGGGTGAGCAGGAATTATCTTGGGTGTATAACTCCCTCGCCCTGACTGGAGTGGGTGGGTTCTTCCTGGCTTAGGTGCATACCCTAGCCAACCAGAAACCCCATTTCTAACACCTATCATGTGGTGTTCTTTCAGGAATCTCGGCTGAGATAGGATAAGACAGTAGAAGGCTTTGTAGCCTTAAACAGTAAAGGCTTTAAATGAGGAAAGGGTAGAGCTTCAGTAGGGATACTAACCCCATTATCTACTAAGGTAATTAAAATGTCTTTGGAGGTTAATAACCTATCAAGTGGTGCTCATCTGTGTATTTGAATAGTAAGGTTCGCAAATGTTTTGAAGTAATGTGCACCCCACCACATGGTCAAAGTCTCTTTCTCTATTGTGGAGGATGTAGGTTCAGCACCTTGCAAGGCCCTAGGACCAAATGCAACTATTTCTTTTCTCTGATCACTAATCTTCTGTAATAGCCCTTCAGCCAACCCTTGATTCATGGATACTCAAAGTAGGGCCTGGGGGACGCATGCCGCCCCTCTGACCTTTACATGCGGCCTCCTGGGCAACAGGAGCACAGGGCTGCAGTTCATTCGATTAACCTCTAACAATAAAAAGATCCTGTTTTTTTTTATTTCAAGGTCAACTGGTGTTAAGGAAAGGAGTCCTGAGCTTCACTTTAGAAACATGTTCATTTAGAAAGATATCTTGCAGCAAAAGTGTAAAAATATAGCAGTCACTTCAAAATTCAAAAAGTGTATTATGTTAACGTGCAGGCCCTTTTCACATACGTGAATTTATTATATCAGTGCATTGAGAAGTATTAATTTAAAAGTGATTGTTTTCAAACATGAATTTAGAAACATTAATTCTTACCTCTATCATGACAGATATGCCAATAGTGAATTAAAGAGGCAAGTCAGATGTCACATGCACTTTTTGAGTGGCCTGGGTTCCTATGATACATGAGCAACATTATAGTTTATTAAATCAAACACAAGAGCAGATTTGTACAGTGCAGACCCTGAAATTTCACTGTCCTCATATGTGTGAAGAAAAAGGAGGGAAATTGAATTTGAACAATTGCCTAGGATCACACAATTTGGAAAAGTGGGAAAGCCACGATTAATCCCAGGTTTTCTGGTTTCATATTGCTCAATTCAGCCTCTAGATGTATATCCCTCACTTCGCCTACCCATACCTAACCTTCAATCCTCCCACACCCCTCGCCCGACAGCCATTCCGCTGGCATTAATGCGGGCCTTGGCCACAACACAGACCAAGCTTTTTGACCAGTGGGAAAATGTTTGCGAGTATCCATGCCTTGATTACTTTCATCAGTTTTAGGTAGGCTTACATCAGATGTCAAAAGGTTTCAATTGCTGGGATTTGGCTATGCCAGTCTTAATTTGTACAAATACTGGCTCACACTCTCCATCCCATACATATGTCTCATTCTTCTTCAAAAGTTTCCTTAGCATTGTGGTTTTGTTTGTGAAATGAGGTACACATTTTGCATAGTGGTCAACCAACCTTAGGAAAAATCGTAATTGGCACTAAGGGCGGTAACCACTTCTATCACCTTCATTATCTTCAGCTTTGTTTCCACACCCTTTTTGGACATATTGGGTCTCAGGTAGTTTCTCAACCCTCAGTAAATTTGCATTTCTCCTTTCTCAAGGTCAGACAACTTCCTTTCAAGATTTCCAAAACATCAGACAATTTCCTATTATGTTTCTCATATCTCCCATATGCCAGAATGCCATCCTGGAAATATGGTTACTACATTTAGATTCTTGAAAAGGATTCCCATCACCCTCTGAAACATAGGACACAGGTAATAATGCAAACAGCATACTTTTATATCGATAAGTGACCTTCTGAAGTTGCCAAAGATGTGAGATGGTGAGATTCATGACATAATTAAATCTGCTGGTAGACAGCCAGCATGTCTAAATATGTAAACCTGGGATCCTTTAAAGTGCACAACATGTTTGATAAATTGGAAACTAGTTGGCGTTGAACCCAGATATTATGGCTGAGGTTACACAAGTCACATTCATAAAGATTTTGCTGGCTTGCATGCCAAAACCACAGACACCAACCCTTCAGAATTTTCAATTACCTTGATTATTTCTAACATACACAGCTATGCTCTTTTTTCATTTCCTATATTTATTGGTATTTATATAGCCCAAACATAGTTTCGAAGTAACAGAGCACTGTACATTATATAAGGGCTTGGGAGATGATTGTACATGGTATACATCAAATGAGGATTACAAAAATATTTTTATGCACATTTGGGTGCAGACAGATTAAGGGCCAGATGTAGCAACCCTTTTGCGAGTCGCAAACGGCGAAAATCGCCGTTTGCGACTCGCAAACGTGGGTTTGCAATGCACAAATGCATATTGTGAGTCGTTACCGACTCGCAATATGCATGTGCGACTCGCAAATAGGAAGGGGTGTTCCCTTCCTATTTGCGACTCGCAATGGTATGCAATACCATTTGCGACCGCATATGCGGTCGCAAATGGCATCGCAGTTACCATCCACTTCAAGTGGATGGTAACACAATCGCAAATTGGAAGGGGTCCCCATGGGACCCCTTCCAGTTTGTGATTGCACCCAAAAATAGTTTTTCAGGGCAGGGAGTGGTCCAAGGGACCACTCCCTGCCCTGAAAAAACCGAAACAAAAGGTTTCGGATTTTTTTAAAATGCAGCTCGTTTTCCCTTAGGGAAAACGGGCTACATTTAAAAAAAAAAAAACCTGCTTTATTGAGCAGCAGGTCGCTAACATGGAGGCCTGCTGACGTCAGCAGGCCTCCATGTTAGCGAGTGCCCATAGTCGCTATGGGGCCGCAATTTGCGACCCACCTCATTAATATTAATGAGGTGGGTCTTTGCG
The DNA here is from genome assembly GCF_031143425.1 of Pleurodeles waltl. Classification (NCBI taxonomy): domain Eukaryota; kingdom Metazoa; phylum Chordata; class Amphibia; order Caudata; family Salamandridae; genus Pleurodeles; species Pleurodeles waltl. The sequence continues at coordinate 505,404,388 of NC_090436.1, forward strand.
ACCCCATAGCGACTTGCAGAAGGTGTCTGAGACACCTTTCTGCATCCCAAATTGCGACTTGCAATTTGCGAGTCGCAGAGACTCGCAAATTGCAAATCGCAATTTGGTTTTTTCGTACATCTGGCCCTAAGTGCTTTGCCCAGAATGTTCCGATGTTGCGACTAGCGCTGAGGCTAAGATTCAAATCCGGGTCCTCAGGGTCCATAGGCTGCAGCTTGAACCACTAGGTCACATCTTCTCCTGTTTCTCAATCAGACCTCGAAGTGCCTTACAAACCTTTTGCACAACAGATCTGGGACCCTCATCAAGTATGATCTTGTGCTGGAAACCTTTGGGTTTCCTAACGTATCAGTAAAGCCTCAGGATACTTCTCAGTTCACTTACTCTCTTTAATATCCTCCCTAGTAACTTGGATAAAGGAAGTCCAGTTTGATCTCTACATACCTTGGTCCCAATAGTTCCAAATGGTTCCTTGGTTCCTTCACTATATACACCACCTCTTTGTCCTCAACATCTTAAATTTAACATTGGTATTAAACTCCCATACTTCCTCCACTCCTTATCTTCTATGTGCAAAAGTTATGATTTTAGATTCTCTCTATTTCACCTGCGGAGATCTCTCACTGTTTTCTCTGCTATCAAACTGTAAGGGAATCTAGATTCTGGCAGGATTCTTACTATTTCTTCATTTATACTAACACTGCAGTATTACACCTTCTTTCTGTTGCCTTACACAGCTGCTGGACTCTCCTCTCAACACCTGTCACTAGTAGTTCGCAGTTATCCTCTTCCCTGATACCAGACTCTTTGTATAAATGTCTTACATTTGATTTAATGTGCAGAATGTCCTATTTTGTCACACTTGAAACAGGCTTGTCACCAAGAGGAACAACAATTGTCAATTCCTATTAGCGTTTTTCTCTTGCACACAAAGCAAGTGTCATTTTTGTTATCCGTTACATTTTTTAGGGTTTTCAGATCTTGAAGTCACAGGAAAGAAAGACATATAAAGCTTACTTGGGTCTTAGAATCACTGATGACCAACATCAGCCTTTTTTTTTCATGAAAGTAGGGAGTTGAGTTTTATTATGTGCTTTAACTTGTTCTTATACAGGGAGATAGTGCTTTAATTAACCGGTTCTGTGGCGGGGACGTAATGGTTACGTCCGCTGGCACAGTGCTCCTGTGCCGAGGACATAACCATTACATCCTGGCACCTGAGGTCCAGGGCAGGGATGGAAGGGGAAGCCCTTCCCCTTCCACTCCGGGTCCCCCCCCTGTGATGTCTGTTAACTTTAGCGTACGATCGCGCGCTGACCTCACCAGAGGCCGCCTCCCATCGCACTGGAAGCTGAGCTTGTAGCGCGATCGGAAGAGAAATGCTTTGCATTTTTCTTCTGATCATGTGATGGGGGCTTGAGAGGCTTCAAAGGGAAGGAAAGGAATTTCCTTCCCTTTGAAGTCTCGCAGAGCATTTCAGCAGCCAGATCGTGAAGCGATCTGGCTGCTGAAATGCCCACTAGACACCAGAGATTATTCTGTAAAAGGAAATTGGTATAAGGGGAGCGACCCCTTGGGCAAGGGTCGCTCCCCAGGAGGTCAATTTTTTTCAAGGCCTTTTGTGCCCCCCCCGGGGGCAGATTGGCCTTAGGCCGATCTGCTCCCAGGGGGGACAGAAACCTCTAGGCGCCAGGGATCTTTTTTTTCTCATTTTTTAGAGGTGGGGAGCGACCCCTCAGGCAAGGGTCACTCCCCTAGGGGACAAATTATATTTAGGCCATTTCTGCTTCCCTTGGGGACAGACCGGCCTATTTTTATTAGGCCAATCTGCCCCCAAGGGGTGCAGAAACCACTAAACACCAGGGAGGTTTTTTTTAAGGCGAATTTCACGCAAAGGGAGAGCGACCCCTTAGGCAAGGGTCGCTCCCCAGGGGACAAGTTTTTTTTAGGCCATTTCTGCCCCCCTTGTAGGATCTACACAAATTACCCCTTGCTGAATTCAGAATTTTGTCTACTTTTCAGAAATGTTTAGCTTTCTGGGATCCAGCATTGGTTTTAGACCCATTTCTGTCACTAACTGGAAGGAGGCTCAAAGCACAAAAAATAGTAAAAATGGGGTATGTCCCAGTAAAATGCCACAATTGTGTTGAAAAATGTGGTTTTCTAATTCAAGACTGCCTGTTCCTGAAAGCTAGGAGGATGGTGGTTTTAGAATAGCAAACCCTTTGTTGATGCAATTTTCAGGGGAAAACCCACAAGCTTTCTTCTGCAGCCCTTTTTTCCAATTTGTTTGAAAAAAACAAAATCTTTGCTGTGTTTTGGCTAATTTCTTGGTCTTCTCCAGGGAACCCACAAACTCTGGGGACCTCTAGAATCTCTAGGATTTCGGAAAAAAAGGATGCAAATTTGGAGTGGATAGCTTATGTGGACAAAATGTTATGAGGGCCTAAGCGCAAACTGCCCCAAATAGCCAAAAAAGGCTCGGCACAGGAGGGGAAAAGGCCTGGCAGCGAAGGGGTTAAAGAAGAACGCAAACTATGGTAAATATAATTTTCTACATTCTGGTCATATAAGAAACAAATGTTAATCTAGTGTGTCAAGTTTTTAGGTTGGAATGGAACTGTACTGTCCATTTTAAAACTTTTGGATTATAGTTTGGAGATTTCAAAGCACAATTGGCTAACATGTCTACATAGATTTTAGAGCTGGTGATGCTATCTTGTTAACCAGCATGCTGAACAGCATTTTAGGTTCAGGCAAACTTGTTCAGGCTCAAGATGCCACAGCCATTTGAGGTCAAACAGGAGGTGGAAAGTGAGTCTAGTCTACACAAACTATCTCAATCCTTCACAGTCCATTAAAGATTGAGTTGGTGGCCTTTTCTTTGAGGTACTCTTGAGATTTGTGGCCGACATTAGAACTCTAACAGCCTTGTCTCCCACCATCAATGAAAATGTCAATACGTCCAATCCGTAAGAACATAGGGCCTGATTACAACTTTGGAGGAGGTGTTAATCCGTCCCAAAAGTGACGGTAAAGTGACGGATATACCACCAGCCATATTACGAGTCCATTACATCCTATGGAACTCGTAATACAGCTGGTGGTATATCCGTCACTTTACCGTCACTTTTGGGATGGATTAACACCTCCTCCAAAGTTGTAATCAGGCCCATAGTGTGCACAAAGAAAGTTCATTGTTCCCCCAAGGAGGGATCAAAAGAAAGGAAACTCCCTGGGAGCAGAAAATCACATGCACTTGTCACATACTAAACTTTTTTTATTTTAGAAATGCTGCATCAATGGCATAGCCTCATTTTACATTTATAGTTAAGGAATGATGCAAGGTAGGCCAGTATAGTGAATCAAGTCCATCTTTTCTGTAGGCCTTCTAAAGCAGATTCTTATCAACCAGGGCACTTATGTCTTGATGAAACCAAGCAGAACCAATTCCACAGCTCTTCTCTGTGATCATGCCTTACAGGTAACCTAGGAGGCTAAGCTTCTACTTACTATGTGTAGATATGAAGCTTGACATGAGAATGATTGTAAATACACTTGTTTATGAATGGACACCTGCTTGTCCGCTGCACATTTAAGATATTTAATAAAAAAGGGAAGTGGTGTAGATCAGCCTTGTAATCCTGTTACAACTGAATGAATGGCATGCGTGTTTGGTAGTCTTACCGCACTAAAGAGCTCAGATGAGTAATTCCCCAAGGAGCAGATTAAGACCACTGCCAAAAGAGCTTTTGTAGGAATTGTTGGTGGTTTGTAGAGCCTAGTCATTCAAGGTACCAAAACACTTTTTGTCAGTCTGTTGAATTTTCTGACATCCCGCCTACTAGTGTTGACATTCCTGTGTGTATCCACTCTAATTTGGCTTGAATGTTTGTTCTTGAGTCATTACTTCAGCTGTCTTATAGGTCCTCCCTGTATAAATGATCTGGTAATTTATTCCCTTGCTATTGTATCAGCAAGATTGTGGCATGGGGGATAGTTCGCTTTCCAACAAGGATTCGATAAAAGCATATTACAGTTGATACATTAATTTACATTGTTAGCAGGGTTACCAAAACATACACAAGTGAGAGAAAGCAATCAACAGTGACAAATATAGTTACCATTGCCTGGCTTATGAATGTAAGATATTACACAAGTTAAGTAATATCACGTCTCTCTGTGATTGTTCATGGGTCACTCCATTTGATTATTACATTCCAGCACTTGCATATCGAGATAAGTGTTTTGTGACATTTTATGTTGTGTTAGTATACTCCGATATTCTGGGAAACAGGAACTATCTGTGGAGGTTAAAATGTATATGTTCTGCTTAACAATTTGAAGTGAGTCTGTGAAACAAGGGATGTTTTAAAAAAAGATCGTAGGCGATGAGGAAAGCATACTAAGTTGTAATTGGTGAAGCATGAAGAAGCTTGCAATAAAGTGAGATTACATTATTTCTAGGTGACGCTATATCTCATGAAAATATAAATTATTGATAATACTTTAATGTAAGTGACATATTATAATGAGGAGAGGAGCACGCAAAATGCATTGTGCTAAAAATCTTACATTTTGCATCCTACATGTAAGGTCTATCCGGAGTAGTATGTTTTTATAGAGAAAAACCTGTAAGCCATGACTTTTATTTGTGAAAGTTAGTATGATTTGTCATTGTGTTGGAATGCACTGAGGATAAAATAAGACAGCATTTGACAAATTTGTCCTTTGGATGGCATGCTGAGTTTGTCGCTGAGGCACTGCTAAAAAAAAAAACTATTGGTGTTCATGTAAGTTCTACATTGAGAGTCAATGTGAACAATTATTGTAAAAGCCAATAGGTCTTACCTTTGGGACTTAATGGCTTTGCCAATTACTGTTGGTGAAACTGTAAAGAGGCGGGCACTGTGCAGCTTTGGATTAATAAATAAATAAAAAAGGCCCAATCGCATCATTCCACTAACATGCCAGAGAATTAACAAGGGCGCCACTAGCTTAAATGAATATTTATTCACCGATTCAAGATGCGGACACCACGATACATTAAACAAAAATAAAGATTTTTTGCAAGAAAGCGTCAATAAAATAAAGGCAGAGGAGCAGGTTGGGAATGAAGAGGAAAACAAGGTCAAAGGGGGAGGGAACACTACAGAAACACGAGGCAAACAGATGGAAAATACGTGCACATATGTGGTGTGCTAAAGCAAAAAGAAAAAAGCAGTTCCCTAAAAGTGAGCAGCAGAAGGACACAAACAAAATGCTAAGCTCCAGAGGGAGGTAGCCATTGAGTAAGGGAAGTGATTGAATAAAATGCAAGCCAATGAGAGTGAGAATAATGCCAACCAATTGTAAGCAATGAGCAAGCTTTAGGTCCACTGTAAGTTCATGATAAGCTGATAGTAGGTCTTTTGCAACTAGCCAGATTGCGCTGACTGGCAGGCTCAACGTAATAAAGGACACAAAGCAAACATAAACAGATGTCCTATTTGATACTGTCTGAAAATAGGTGAATAGATGCTAATACTTTAATTGTTCACATGCTGTCTAGAACTGACAACTCTTCCAATCTGAGAATCCTGAGCTGGAACATACACCGGTTTAAGCACTTTAGGAGGGCTGTCGACCTATAACAAAAACTAAAGCCCTATTATGTGGTATTCCTTCATGAATCTTGGTTGCGTAAGGATAAAACAGAAGAAGGCTTTGTGTCCATAAAGGATAAAGGCTTTAAATGTGGAAAGGGTAGACCTTCAGCAGGCATACATTAACCTTGTTAGCTTCTAAGGCAATTCAGAAATCTTTGTAGGTTATGAACCTTTCAAGTGGTGCTCAGCTCTCTGTGGTAGAGCTTCAGTTGAATAATAAGGTTCACAAATGTTTTATATTGATAAACATATATATCCATAGAGAGGACTACCGTAGCTTGAACAATTGGCTAGAGGAGTGTGATCTTTCCTCGCAGGAAATCCTGGGAAAATTCCCAGAGGCAATTATAATAATGGCATGGAATTTTAATGCCCGTTTGCATCCTTGCCAGACAGATGTTCAGTTGGAGTCAGTTCTGGATTGTTATAACAAACCTCCAGCCACATTTTATTTAGTTAAATAAAGCAGCAGACCAAGGTAGTGGGCCAATGGCTGGTGAACAACGGACTGATGTGTTTAAATGGTCATTAACAAAATTATACCTCTGCAGCTGCAGTGTTCTGGCAGGGCCACTCAGAGGGCCAAATTGACTATATGTTTGGCAGTTTGGACTCTATTTAGATTTTAAAGTAACAAAATATGAGGGAAGTGATCTTTGGGCTATGTCCGCTGTCTTATGTTTTCATGAACCTGTGGTTGCTGATCAAGTGCTGCCTCTGGGCGTATCCTTCCCTCAGAGACTCAAAACTCATCTTTATCCAACCCACTTCTAGCTTCTGGCTGCGTATCAATCTACTGAAGACACTGAAATTTTTTCTGTGGAACACGAAAATAGAATCTTGTGATTTAATGAGATAATAGATAATGTGTTGGACTGTATACACGTAAACACCAAAAAATGTGGGTCTCAGTCAACAGGCCTTGTTAATGGGAAGAGTTGGGTTGGTTTCCCTTGTCAGCAAATGAAAAGTTTGTTGACAATAGCACTCAAACAATTTAGGCAGAGGCCATAAAGATACCCCACACACAAATTGGATCAGCAAAGGTGTCTGTATAGGCAGCTGATTATAGAGAAAAGGGCCACTTTCGATCAATCATAGTATGTGGGAGGATTTGCTGAAGGTCATACAGTTAGAGGCCCACTGAGAGTTCCAGATGAAAGTGAATAAATCCTGCAGTCCACATAGGGTGCTGTAACATGCGTGATCGCCGAGGATGTCTGGGCAGCGTATGTAGTGGGCCTATATGGTAGCTCATCTATTTCATCTAGCCTTAAATGTGTCCCTGCTAAGAATCTGTGGCCAGATGGTTCTCTGTGAAAGAAATAAGGGTGGTAATTGACTATATCAATCTTTCAAGAGCTGTGAGACCTTATAACATCCCAGCAGTTTTAATTAAGTCAAATAGTGGCCGGTAGGCAAAGGTGTATTCCCTTTTGTTCTATTAGATAGCCTCAGCGAGCCACTATCCTTTTATCTTGGAGAGGGTCAATATTGAAACCTATATTAAAAAAGGGGAGTGTCAGGTTCCTCACATTATAGACTGATCAGCCTCCTGGATGTCTCTGAGAACGTGTTCTCAAAAATGTTATTGCCTCGTATGGATGACTGGGTATATGAGCATAAGATCATACCGATTGAGCGAGGAGGATTTCAGGAGGGTCTTTCAACCATAGAGCCTGGTTTTGCTTTTTTGGGCCATTATTCAGAAATCCTTGGAAGTGAACCAAAAGCTTATGCTGTTGTTTTATTGATTTCCATACAGCCTCTGATACAGTAGTCAAATGGTGCCTTCATGCCCAAGAGGTGGAAGTGGTGAACTCCTATTAATACCTAGGACTGTCCTTCGTTAGGAGTTTAAAGTGGGATATCCATATGGGGAACGTTAAGCAGAGGTCCATGCTGCAAGCAGGTTGTTTGGTCAAATTTAACCAGAGATATGGAGGCACAGACCTTACACCACTAATGAAGGCCTATGAAGGGAATACCCGTCTTAGGGATATATGTGGTAGAGGTACTTGCTCTTGACGCCTCTTGCAACTGGGATCTGCTGGAGGGGGCCGTCCTCAGGACGCTGTTGTCGCTGCCACCTGAGACCATGGTTGAGGGTATAAAGTGGGAACTGAATCTGATTTCCTGGAATTTGCGGGCAAACTCCTGTGTTTTGGGATTTCTCAATGTTATCGGGCAATAGTGAAGTTCCAAAGATTTCTAGATTATGTTGGGAAGAAACGATCTGTAGTGAAAGGAGGTGAGCAAAGGTTGCAAGGACCAAGATAAGAGATTTAAAAAAAATGCATTCTCCTTGGGCTACAATTGATACATTGTCCTCCTTTCCAGTAAACAAGCTCTGAGAGAATCTCTGGGAAACCCTGGTAGTTTTTTGGACCTGTCCTATTTGAGAGAGAAAACCTCCCTCGGCTTCACATTAAATACTCCTAGCCAACGCACTGTCTTTTCCTGTTTGGCCCAGGTACCAGACCTCAGTGGGTTGTTACCCAATCATTTCAACCCCTAATTGGTTTAATGCTGTCTGGGATAGCAGTGGATTTTGTATATGCTCCCTGAATGTTAACTGCTCCTTATCTCTTGTACTCATGGACTGTTTTTTTATATTCCTGCCTATGTCAAGTTTTTAAGACTTCAGATTTTTTTTAAATCAAACAGTTGGAGGCAAAATGCTCTATCTTGATGTTGCAGTAGGAATTGCACGCTTTATACTTACTATTAAAGATAGGTTAGAATAAGTTGTGCTGCTCAGGGGAGGGGGTCAGTGGGTTTTAAGTTGATACTTTATTGTAATTGTTTTATTGTTTTACAATGCTTTATGGACAAGTGTCTCAATAAACCTCTTTTACCTACCTACAACTGTTATTTGACCTTTCCCTCATTATGTGCCCTCACCTTTGGCTTGAGTAGGGTAGACAATTAACAACAATAAATCCTCATTGCAGTTATGCGTATAAAGATGTACAATACATGATAAAGGACTACGCAATGAAGATATTTACATATGTCCATATGTATTTATGAATAATACATTAAATACAAGTAATTAATTTGGACAGACACATATTTCTGTTAAACATGCTGATACAATTATTTAATCTGTGACATAGTTTTCATTTCTATTTATTATTTTTATAATGCATCCATATGATCAGTATGACCATATGGTAAATTAAAAAGGGGATAATTAGAGGATGAAATTGAATAGTCATTTGAGCTCAAAAGCTTGTTGAATAAAACAGGTCTTCTATTGTTCTCGGATTGAAATGTTGTTTGTTTCCAGGTGAAGAGGCAGTGGAAGAGAGTGCCAGAGGGTCAGGCCTTGAAGGTGCATCAGAATGCTGTCATGCCATTTGTTTGTGAGAGGGTGTTGGGTGGTCCTGGGCATCTGGTTGGATTGTAAAGTGTAAAACGTTAGGAAGTTGCACCACAGCTGTGCTTCGCAAAGCCTACTGAACCAGGAAAATTATTTTGAATGAATTCATTGTTTCATTGACAGCCTGTCAATGGGGTCATTTCAAAGTACGTAAAGTTTTTGTTGTGAGTGTCCACTGCATTAATCAGTGCCACTGTTAAGATGAAGGTGAATTTGAGTTTGCAAGATAGAGGATTGTGGAGTTGGCAGAGATGAAAAAACACAGTCTGGCTGCCAAAATTGACTTGTGTGACAGTACTGTGACATGGATGACGGCGAGATATTTTAGTGGATTTGAAGGGGTAAGAAGAGAACCCTGAGAGTGAGGCCAAATAGTGGTAAAAGCCTCCCATTCTTCGAGAGCAGTAAAGAGTATCACATTCTTAACGCTGATCACACCCTTTTTTCCAAGTTTTTCAACATCTTAATATGTTGCTGCACTAGTGGTAGCGAATGGGTAGGGTAGGGTAGGGAAACGGCAAATAAGTTGGAATACACAGGTGCAAGACATGCAATTACAATTTCAAATCAGAATTCACACTTGAAACAGAAAGTCTCCGTTATTTTGCTTGGACATTATTCTTGTTGTTAATAACGAATGGCAAAGTGTTTATTTAGCCCTTTTCATAACTATAGAAGTAAGAGTGTTATGGTGAACTTTAGAAATTCAGGAAACTTGCGTCCAAAAATGTGAGCTTACTCTTCACGTGATTCCCATGAGCAGATGGTGGTGGATGTTTTTACCTTGAATGTTCTTCAGCTGGTGTAGGGGAAGATATCTTGTGAAACAGGTTTTTAGGCACATAGCTCTTAGTGACTGAGGAGAGGCAGGCGCAGGACGATAACAGCATCCAGCAGGTGAAAACACAGAAGACATTGGAACAGGTTCCTCGTTATCATTTTCGGTATCAAGTCTTTTGAAGTATTGCTGGTGGTATTGTATAGCCAATGTGGCATATTCCTATTTCTCACATGAGTTGGTATGTGCAGTGCTGTCTTTCATCGAGTGTACTGTAAAAAAGTACTCCGCACTTTTTATATTCTAGGAGCCTACATAATGCCAAGGAAATACATTAACTTTCAACCATTTTTCACCATGTCGTCTTGTAAAAATATTTTCATAGCATTAAATAATTTCAGACAATATGGGACCATACCACCTGAGCTGGGAAATTGATTTCTTATGCTTGTTGGGATACTGATGGGTTTCCTCTGTATTATCAACATTTTAACAAAACACAAAATAATAGATTAAGTAAAGTTTTGTACTACTTCTTTTGAGCCACTAGCTTGAACATGTTAAATATCCAGTTCACAGTAACACAACAAGGTGATGAGTGGAGAGCTGAAACTTTTCAAACACTCACTCCCAGTCGCAGACTGAGGTGGCATGGTGAGCAAAAGAACAATGGATTAAACCTAGATCTGTGACTGGTGTTGCATGTTTGAAAAGTTTTAGCACTCTGCCCATCATCCTTTTGTGTTGCTAAAGTCACCCTAAGTGGCCAGGGTATGCCCAGATGTGGGTCCCTTGCTCACTGTGCCACTAGATTCAAGCTAGCCTGGCTGATGAAGGGTGATACCCCGACACTGGTCTCAGGATTCTTTTTTCTGGGCCAGTGAGGACCTGGCTTGGCAGTTTGGGCTGGACTGTTCCCATGGGGAGCAGGGTCAAGACCGATTTACATATGGCTGGGTCCAAACTGGGGTGGCATGGTGAGTAAAAGAACAATGGATTAAACCCAGATCTGTGACTGAGGTGAGTGTTTGAAAAGTTTCAGCACTCCATCCATTATCCTTTTGAGTTGCTAAATACCCAGTTCATGACATAGTAGATACTGTTTACTGTTTACTTTTATTGTAAACGTTTGTGGTAAATTGTAAGGGAGTTGCAAGTACACTACAATCTATCTATCCCTGTAGACATGGGGCACTACTGATGAAAATTAATAGGTAAAGGTTGTCTATACCTACAAGGAACTGGCCTCCACAGAAAATTGTTACATCCAGATAAAGTCTAAGACATACTATTCTGTGGGGACAATACCATTTGGATTTCTGGTTCTATGGGCATTCTTGTGAGATAACAACTGAGCATAACTAACATTCTTGTAAGCCTCATAGTTCCCTGCCAATTGAAGGGAAGGGTCATCATGCTATGAAGTATACTGCTATTGAGTGGGTAACCAAGCAATGTAAGATTTGCTGCTCCTACTTTGTAATACCTTTGTATTGTGTGGGGGATGCCAGGACTTTATACGTATCTGCCAATAAGATTGAGGAGCTGACACTTGCTGTCATTGCTATCTGTTCTATGCTCTTTCTTTGTTTTTTGTAAACAACAAAAAACGAATAAAGAAATATAAAAAAACAATATCCACAGCTACCTGTGTCCCATCTGTACTGATGGCTATCCCTCACATTCCCCATGTATGATACCCTATATTATGTTTCCCTAATATAGACTTCCACTTCTTTATCAATTGTTCTACACTGATGTTCCAGTTAGTGGTCATGAACTGCATCTGTTACTGCCCATCTCCTTGCAGGTCTGCGATGTGTGAACATGAACCCCAGATACTATCGAACATTGTAATGAAGTATTGAACTTTATAGATATAGATAGTCCAAAAGGTTTGCTCAACCATTCTGGGTGTGTGGGTGTTTTTGGCTTACGCCAATGGTGGCGTATGCACATTTTTACCACCATTAAAACATCCTTCATCACCCCCAACTAACTCCTTCAGCCCCAAGTTTAGACTCTGCCTCATTGGGTGGGCCAAATAAATGTATTTATATACCTCTTCATACTGCACTGCTAGAACTAGCACTAAACTTGACTAATGTTTTACATTCATATTCCTTAATGTTGCTCTTTACCCTGGGATATATCAATATGATTCCTCCCCCAGTATGAAATATATTTTCAGTAGTACCCATTGTTTATATTTGCTTCGATGTAAAACTCAATAATAGTACTTAACAAAAAGGCATTCTTCATCACCATTGTGAAGTGACGACATCTATGTCTGAGGAGTCATGCAATGGAGCCAGTTTGGCTGATTCTGAAAATAGACAAAGGCTGGTGTTGCGTAATGTAGGTAGGAGAGACACTTTTTCAGTACTTGTTAAGTTATGTGCAGGACCATAATACTATTTTGGGGACCTATACTAGTTGTTTAATATTTTAAAATACTTGACTCTGACATCTCTTGTGGTCGCAGTCATGAGTCTCAATTAAGACTGACTAGTCTTCATCCATATAGCGTATGTTTAAACACGTTTGGCAATATGTCTTTATCTTCCGACTTGTAGGGACTGAGTCTAATTTCTCAATAAGAATCTGGTAGATGTTAGAAGCTGTACCTCTCCTATTCCCCCAAATCAGCCAATATTTTTGTATTGGGGACTTAGATAGTGTTATCGGGTCTGGGCTGAGTCTACTTCTCAGACAGTGCTGCAGTTGTCTGTATTTCATTTGCTGTGAATATGGTAGGCTAAAGTCTGTATGCAGAGTCTACAACAGTTTGAGAGTGCCTCCTTCCTGTAGGTTCCCTAGCTTCGTAATCCCACATCTGTCTTTTGTGTTCATCTAGTCACCACTCTCCCGTTTGCGATGCCAATGCTGGGCCACATTGCTGCATCTAAACGTAAGCAGTCGTTCATTCCAAACAGTTGATGTGAGTTCCTCCAGGCTGTCGACATACCTTTAGGGTAGGTAAACAGGGGAGGGAGGCAAGCCTTTGCTACCACAGAGGATACCCAGGCCAGGTGGGGCATTTAAAGAGGAGCGCCGTAATGATGTCCACAATGATTGTTCAGTACTGTCATCTAAAAGATGTGCCAGTTGTGATAATTGGTGTGCAAGAAAGTATAAGTAAATATCTGGTAAATGTAGCCCTCCTGCCTTCATGTCTGCTTATAATTTGGAGGGTTTAAGCCGAAGCTGCCTGCCTGTCCTTATAAAGTCTTTGATGCATTTTGTTTATGGCACGTAGAACTATTTTAGGAAATTTGGATTGGTATCATTCCAAGCATGTAATTAATCTTGAGGGCTGTCAACATTTTTACCACTTGCTCTCTGCCCATAGCAAGAGTTGTAGTGAGTACCATCAAAAAATAAAAACAGTGTCTGTGTTGGCCAACAGTGTCTGTAGTTTTCCAAGCCTATATTGACCAAAATGCTCAGATATTTCAGCTTAGAATCCTTCCATTTGAACCCTTGATTGTTAGCCACATGCTTAACAGGACAGTTAGCTATTGATAGTGTTTTGCTTGTGTTCCAATTAATTCTGCAGCCTGAGAATACAGAACAAGCTTTAATTAAAGACATGAGATATATGATTGATTCGTTTGGATCACTGCGCTTCAAAAATATATTGTCCTCATATTGCATTACTTTTGTTTGCCCTGTGGCAGTCTTTATTCCCCGTATTTGATCCGTCTGTCCAATAGTTACTGTCAATGGTTCTGGGACCAAGAGAAACAAAAGTGAGGATAAGGACAATCCTGTCTTATTCCATGCTGAATCGTAAAAGTGTGAAACATGTGCCCTTCAAAGTATATTTGTGCGGTCGGGTCTGCATAGAGTCCTTTTATTATATATGATATTATATAGCAGGTCCTTTCCCGCTCTTTCAAGCATGCAAAAGAAATATCCCTATTCAACCCTGACAAATGTTTTTTAACAGTCTATTGACCGCTGGATCTTGTCATTAGGATATTTTCTCACTTGCCACAGTATGTAAGCCAATAACTGCATATGGTTCCCCAACGATCTACCTTCCTCGATGATCCACAAGGTATAAAATCTACTGGAAACTCATGGATAAGACCTGGCAGCAATTATTTCTGCAGAATCACTAGCACTTAGGCTAATATTTTCATGTTTGTGTTGATTAGCAAAATGGGGTAAGAGCTGGCACGCTCAGTAAAATCATTGCCTGGCTTCAGAATGAGGTTAATTATCACCTTGGTGTATTCAGTTCATAGTCCTCCTATTTCTTTGGATTCTTTAAAATTTGCCACAACAATCTTACTATAATCATTTTGTTGAGGTAATAGAACTCAACGAGAAATCAATCATCCCTGTTTGGCTTTAGAACATATCTGAGATGACTTCAGAGATGTCTTCTTGAGTTATTTCCCTCTCTAGCAATCACCTGCTGTCATTAGAGGGTAGGGAAATCTGCTCTATCAAGTAATACCACTTTGTCTTGAATATTCTCAATGTCTTCTGAGCTGTAGAGGTCACTTAAAAAAGGGGCAAACATTGTCTGTCTGAACCTGATGTATAACTTGGAGGCCCCTAGATTCTGGACAGCGGATATGTCTTGCTATGCCTCTCATTGTCACAGCTTCACTGTTGATAGTTGGCCGCCTTTTCTCCTTGCTCGTGGTACTTCCATTTTAGTTTCAGCAAGGCATTTAATGCTTGTGAGGTGAAGTGGAACTTGAAGTCAAATTTTGCTTTTTCAGTCTGTCAGAAGGGTGTCAGATGTTGGGTATATTGCCTTAGCAAGGCTTTAACGTCCAAATCTAGCCATTGCCAATCTTCCTGAGAATTCTTTTTTTCTTAGGGTGGAGTTTCTCATTAGCATACCTCTCATGGTGGCTTTTCCAGCCACCCATAGACCTGTGGTGATAAAACTGAGTCTAACTTTTCATCTAGGTAGCTACGCAAGTGGTTGATTAGGGTCTGTTTATTCACTTGTATTTGAACATATTCACCCACCATCTTTTGGTGGACAGGGCAACTATTACTCTAGCATTACCGATAGTGTGGGGTTATTGAGAAGGAAATAATCTATTTTTGAACATGTACCATGGACGCAAGACATGAAGGTGTATCGTTGATCTCTCGGGTGGAGCAGTCCCCATGGATAAGTTAGGCTAATTTACTCTGTGATATCTTTCAGTATTGCATGATCTTGGAATTGGATTTATCTATCGGACCGGATGTGTCCACATAGGGATCAAAGCTCAGACTCGAGTCCCACCCACCTCTACTCTGGTAGATTCAAATTCTATGAAAACATTGGAGAGAGATGAGAAAAAGTTCACTCTACTAGAGTTTGGTGCATACATTGATCCCACCTTCAACATAGTATCCATGGTTTTGATCTTAGTAAAGATGAATTGGCGGCCCATGCACTTTGTCCATATTTTCTGTACCATATTCTGGGGGATGGTGATAATGTTTGTATCATGGGAGAACTCTTCTGCGGCTGGTGTGGCTACTACTGATAACTCTATCTATCCAGTCTTGTTTTAACTTTTCTGATTCTACGTTTGAGAGAATGTGTTGCTTGAAGTAGAACCATGTCATGGGATTCTGTGGCTATGTATGAAAGGACAATTTACCTTGAATGTAGTGGGTCATCATTTTAAAATTTAACAATAACATTTAGAGACTCTTAGGATGCGGCCTCAAGACACGGCAATATCAATCTCAGACGGTCTGGTCTTGGGAAAGAGCATATATGTGGTGTATGTGTGATGTATAGCTCAGTGAGGTACACTAGGAGATTTTCAAATCACTAAGAAGAACACACACCTTGTGTAGAGGATCAGCAATGGCATATATATCAACTGAAAATGTGGAATGTGATATGTCAGACAAATAGGTGGTATGGGTGAGAAAGAAGAGAAGTTCATAGGATGGAATGGCAAAATGTAGGGAAAAGGTTACAGGGACAAAGGAAGGGGTGTATCCTAAATCTGTTACAATACATAGAAACACAACACACACAATACAAAAAATTTACAACCTGACCACTAACCAATTTGAATGGGGAGGCCATCCCACTTTTCACCCAGCTCACCCAGCAGCTGCCTGCCACTAGGTGTAGTCCACAGTCCCTGGGTTGCTTAAAGTTATCTTTGCAAACTAAGCCATAACTGACATACAAAGAGACATCTAGTCTTCTGTTTCACAGTATTGTGTCCATTAGTGTTATTGTCCTCTGTTCAAAGAGTGAGCTATGACTATTCCAACAACTTGGCAGCGAGTCAGATCTTCAAAGGGGATTTGCCTCTATCTTGTGGAATAGATTTCAATGTCTCTCTCATGTTTCTTCCCATTTCTTCATCACCAGTTCCAGTCTATGATGTTCTAATACCAGATAATTTTGGGAGTCTGTGTTATCTCCATGTCTGGAAGCACCTTATGGTGTCGATGTAGATGAGTCACTAGGGGGCAGTGTCCATGCCTGGGGTATCCAGAGATGAAAGGAATTCTTCAAGTTCTTCTACTTTGTAAAATTATATATGTTGGTCATTTACAGTAATGAACATCCTAAACAGTTCCAATAAGCCATAGCTAATTTTCCACTTACAGAGTAGCAATTGCAACACCAGGAATTTCTTCCTGTTCGTGATTGTTCATCATTGTGCATTGGGGGAAATCAGCAGCTAAACAGATTTTTGTTTTCTTATTTTGAAATAGTTAATTACGCTGGTTAGCTGCTGAGATTACATTTCTGGTAAATGATGACTCAAGAAACAGGCGATGATTGGCTTCTCTTTCGTTGGGTCCCTGCTGGCTCACAATCGGATTTCATGGCCCATTGAAATTCCAGAGGAGGAACAAAACGGAGGCCTCTGATCTCTGGGATGAAAGATGATAGGAACCCAAACATGTCTTCTGCTTCTGCTCCTTCAGGAACACCAAGAAAATTGACATTATTCCTCAATCTTCCATGACCACCAGCTTCTTCCACAACAGCCTGAGTTGCTCACCAAGGCCTGGGCCTCAGTTAATTGTATCCATATGATCTTTAAGAGCCAAGATTTTCCATTCTGTTGTGTCGAGCTTGGAAGGCACCTAGGTCTGTCTGTAGTGATTTCAGTTTATTGTTCATTGCTTTGATGTCTTCAAGCACTAAGTCAATCATGGTTTTTAAGGAGGTAAGTTCCCTGATCAGGGTTTCCAGTGTGATAGCAGCCATTTTTTTCTGAACATGAATCTGACATCCCTACCACAGCTTCTGCAAGGAGAAGCAATGATTTTCCTATGGACATTTGAGGAAAAGGAGGGCAATTAGTCAGTGCTGTGTCACTTTGCCTCATCTTTCAGGTCAACAGATAAGCCTTAGATGTTCTCTGTTGCCCTCTCAGTGCCTGTGGCATTTCCTATGATCTTCAGTGAGTTCAAGGTCAGGCGAGAGATCTAACATCCAGGATTTCCCAATGCTGTCCTCCTTACTGAGTTCAAAGTATCATTAAGAATGGAACAGCTAGACGGGTGGGATAGTGGGGGAGCATTCTACTGTAGACTAGTACTGGTAAAAAGGACTAAAATGGTAGATTGTGGGAGGGTCATGTCCTCTTTTCTATCTTTTTCAGGCCATACAGCTATTACGTCGAAATGTCGCCCAAGTAAGTGCAGTGAGGGGCCACAACCATGTTACTGAAGTATTTTCATCTCTAGGTTTCCCAGGACTGGGCTTATCGATAAGGAGAAGGGAGAACACATAGGTTTTTTTTTAGGAATATTCTTTTGACTCAACTGGGATCAATGAAAATAGGGGCACCTCTTGTTAAAGTGCACCATCATCTGTTGTGGTCTCCTCCATTAGTATATCTCCACTCTGGAGATATAAGATCACTGTCTCCCTGAAGCATCTATCTGGTATGGAAAGAGTATGTTCTCCATGTACGCAGGAAGGCCAGGCCTTCCTTCTTTAACAAAACACTTTGGCCCGTATTTATACTCCGTTTGCGCCGAATTAGCGTCGTTTTTTTCGACGCAAATTCGGCGCAAAACTAACGCCATATTTATACTTTGGCGTTAGACGCGTCTAGCGCCAAAGTATGGGCAAATAGCGTCATTTTTTTTGCGTGAACGCCTTCCTTGCGTTAATGAGATGCAAGGAAGGCGTTCCCGTCTAAAAAAATGACGGCGACGCAAATGCGTCGTATTTATACTCCCGGGCAAAAATCACGCCCGGGAGTGGTCGGGTCAAAAAACCCCGCATTTGCGCCACTTTTTAACGCCTGGGTCAGGGTAGGCGTTAAGGGGCCTGTGGGCTCAAAATGAGCCCACAGGTGCCCTCCCCTGCCCCCAGGGACCCCCCCTGCCACCCTTGCCCACCCCAGGAGGACACCCAAGGATGGAGGGACCCATCCCAGGGACATTCAGGTAAGTTCAGGTAAGTATAATTTTTTATATTTTTTATTTTTTTTGGTGGCATAGGGGGGCCTTATTTGTGCCCCCCTACATGCCACAATGCCCAATGACCATGCCCAGGGGACATAAGTCCCCTGGGCATGGCCATTGGGCAAGGGGGCATGACTCCTGTCTTTACTAAGACAGGAGTGATTTAAATGGCGTCTGGGCGTCGAAAAAAATGGCGCAAATCGGGTTGAGGCGATTTTTTTGCCTCAACCTGACTTGCCCCATTTTAAGACGCCCTAACGCCATTTTCCCCCTACGCCGGCGCTGCCTGGTCTACGTGGTTTTTTTCCACGCACACCAGGCAGCGCCGGTCTGCTAACGCCATTCCATAAATACGGCGCCCGCATGGCGCTTCAGAATGGCGTTAGACGGCGCAAAATTTTTTGACGCTAAACTGCGTTAGCGCAGTTTAGCGTCAAAAAGTATAAATATGGGCCTTTGGCCCGTATTTATACTCCGTTTGCGCCGAATTAGCGTCGTTTTTTTCGACGCAAATTCGGCGCAAAACTAACGCCATATTTATACTTTGGCGTTAGACGCGTCTAGCGCCAAAGTATGGGCAAATAGCGTCATTTTTTTGCGTGAACGCCTTCCTTGCGTTAATGAGATGCAAGGAAGGCGTTCCCGTCTAAAAAAATGACGGCGACGCAAATGCGTCGTATTTATACTCCTGGGCAAAAATCACGCCCGGGAGTGGTTGGGTCAAAAAACCCCGCATTTGCGCCACTTTTTAACGCCTGGGTCAGGGTAGGCGTTAAGGGGCCTGTGGGCTCAAAATGAGCCCACAGGTGCCCTCCCCTGCCCCCAGGGACCCCCCCTGCCACCCTTGCCCACCCCAGGAGGACACCCAAGGATGGAGGGACCCATCCCAGGGACATTCAGGTAAGTTCAGGTAAGTATAATTTTTTATATTTTTTATTTTTTTTGGTGGCATAGGTGGGCCTTATTTGTGCCCCCCTACATGCCACTATGCCCAATGACCATGCCCAGGGGACATAAGTCCCCTGGGCATGGCCATTGGGCAAGGGGGCATGACTCCTGTCTTTACTAAGACAGGAGTGATTTAAATGGCGTCTGGGCGTCGAAAAAAATGGCGCAAATCGGGTTGAGGCGATTTTTTTGCCTCAACCTGACTTGCCCCATTTTAAGACGCCCTAACGCCATTTTCCCCCTACGCTGGCGCTGCCTGGTCTACGTGGTTTTTTTCCACGCACACCAGGCAGCGCCGGTCTGCTATCGCCGGCTAACGCCATTCCATAAATACAGCGCCCGCATGGCGCTTCAGAATGGCGTTAGACGGTGCTAAATTTTTTGACGCTAAACTGCGTTAGCGCAGTTTAGAGTCAAAAAGTATAAATATGGGCCTTTGTGGTTTGACTTAATGTTAAGTACATCTGGACTGGAGTTGCTGAGGACATATGTTCCCGGGCTTCCAAGCATTTTCTGCAGCATAAACTGCCCCGTTTCGGCCCTGCGATCATGCTTAGGGCAAGGCATGAGGCAGCAGGCCTGCAGGCTGCCATTCCCAGTGTCATTAATTGCCCTCTTTCAGGCTCTCCATTGCCTGGTGCCCTGTGTATTTTACAAGAGAGATTAATGCATTGGAGTCTCAGGTGCTGCCAATTAGAAACAAAGATCCATAGTAGAAAGGTTTAGAAGGTGCCCTCTTATTGCCTAACTCAATTTGGAGTGACAGGTGGCAACGATCACTTAAACATGAGTGACTAGATGGAGACTACAGGTGCTGGAAGATTCCCCTCCCCCACACCCGGTGTGTGTACTAGACTTATAAAGAATCAACCTGTACAGTGCTATGGTACACACTGTTTATATTTCTCATGGGTTGTGTGTTACTAATTCTAGGGATAAAAAAAAATACTGAAAGTTGTGGAACCCAGTATGCAGGTGCGCTTTTGTGGGACTATAGACAATGGCACAGACAAGGGTGGGAGAGACACGTGTCACAAACACCTCGCTCAGCTTTGAGTCAGGAAGCGGCAAATACTAAAAAAAAAACACAGATAAAGCCAGGGATTAATTGCAAACATATAGCACAATCACTATGAAAATTACCCTTAAGGCAAGTGTGATCACATGTAATGTGAGAGGCTAAATAACCCTAGAAACGCTAAGAAGGTGTTAACATACCTGACCAAATATAATATTACAATTGCATTCTAACAAGAACTACACCCGAAGGGGAAGTAAGAGAACAGTTTCATGAAAGATTGGGGGTGGCTTATTGCTACTCCTCTTTCTATGACACTTACACTTATTTCAGGGATGTGGTGATAATTCTCAGAAAAAACACACAAATTGAATATATTCACACACTATCACAATGTAGAGAACCAATATCTTACTGCGCAAGGGATTCACTAGTTATCATATGAACTGCCCTGAGTTCTTTGACAAAGTAATGTCTGCTTTTGTAGTAACTAATCCTAGGTTTAATTATATGGGGGTTGACTTTAACGTCATACTTAATACCCGATTAGATAGATCTACTATGACTGCTAGGACTCCACTGGCAGCGAGATGGGAAATATTAAGAATTATGCAGCAGTATGGTTTAATAGATGCAACTGGGCCAAGTACAACCCCTTTACCACTTTACTTTTTAATGAGGAGCCACAGTATTTTTAAGGAGGTTCTGTGGGTGTGTGCAGACTTAGCACTCAACAATCACCCATCATTGCAATAACCTAGAATAGGATTTACAAAGGTAAACTTCCACTTTTATGTAAGTCTACTACTTTTTGGTATTCACAAACTAAGTGTGGAGTTTTATGACTTTGCACTCCCTTTACTTGTGTGTGTGCAGATTTATTTTCCCTGACAGCTCCACAACCATAAGTATAAGGAGTGCCGCGTAAAACTCTGCATGTAGTTTGTGAATGCCGAAAAGTAGTAAACTTACTAAATGTCCAAAAGAAGAATACTTTAATCCACACACTTAACATGTAATTCTTTATAGCACCTAAAACAGGCACCCCTCTGGTACTGGCTCTTGGGCTACTTCTATTCTGTCCATCCTCACCCCTTTCTCAAATATTTCCACCCCTATTGGCAAGTCAGTTGTGATCCTACCAGAAGCTGAGGTGTAGATCACCCTTACATTTAGTTCAGCACCTTGATGCAAGATACAGTCTCACTTCAGTCCCAGTACTAGAGTCCAATTCTGGTGGGGGGAGGTGGCCTGAATCATGAGTCTCACTTTACCTCTCACTTTACCCCTGCTTCTGGAAGAAGTGTTCCGGCAAGAGACTCGACTCAAGATCATGAAAACAATAGCAAAACCAACATCCAAAGTTGTTGCAGGCTGATATCAACCCTGGTTAGCAAACAATACTCATCTGGGGCACCAGTGAGTTGCTGTAGGTGTGTTCTGTTAAGGTTGGAGGTCACAGGAGAGCAAGGTCAGCTACTGAAGGGATCATGGATGCAGCAAATGTTCTTATTGGAGAAGGGTCAAGACTGATTTGCATATGGCTGGGTCCAAACTGAGGTGGCCTGATGTATAAATTAGCAATGGACTGGGGTCGCAGACCTGAGTAATTGCTAGTGCCTGAGATTAATCCTATTATTCCATCCATACATTTTTTGTATACTTCAATATGATGCACTAAGTGAGATGTGTGTGCCCAGACAATGGTCCCACTTGAACCAAGACATACCTGCGTGATGAGCCCTAATAACAGCAACCCCCATCTTTGGTTGCTTGTGCTCTGTTTCAGGGAGGACTTGACCTGGTAGTTGGGGCAGGACTGTTCCTATTGGAGCAGGGTGAAGACTGATTTGCATGTGTAAATTGGGGTGGCATGGTTTGCTAAATAGTGATGGCTTGAGTAAATACCAGTGGCTAGGAATAATTCAAGCTTTCCATCCATCACTGGAGCCAAGCTATACCCTACTAATGACCCTAATAGGAGCAAACCTGGTTTTCCTTTGCTTGTGTTTTGGTTCAAGGAGAGCCTGGCCTGGCAATTTGGACTGGACTGTTCCTATTGGAGCAGGGTCATGACTGATTGGCATATGGCTGAGTCCAAACTGGGGTGGCATGGTGTGCAAAATAACTATGAACTGGGATGCAGTCCACAATAATTACCAGTGTCTGAGATTAATTCAAGCACTCCGTCCATCACTTTTTGTATACTCCACTCCAGTAATGCAGTCCTTGAATACCAGCAGCGCGGTCTGCTGTGGGACATATTTCAGTATGGCAGCACACACTGCTTTGTGCACAAAACCTCTTGGTGGTGATGCACTCTATCTTGGCACAAACCTTCTTGATGGCAGCATGATGTGCCTTGGGCACAAACTTCTTGAGTGCAGCAATGATGACTGCTGTTCTTAATTCCTCAAGGAACCATTTACTTTGAGGGCATGCAAAGTGCTCTCCTCAGTCTTCATTCAATTGGGCGGCTCATCATAATAATGTGGATAATCTGTCTGTACCTTTAGCAACTGTTTTGAGTGTTTTTTTCTTTCATCTGTCCCCCCAGAGTGGTATCCAGTTACAGCCTTTGTGCATAGTGATGTTCCTCTCAGCAGGGTAGTCTCTTGCCTGCAGTACCCACAAGAGGCATAAGGAGGAGTCAGCTGTCTGTACCTAGTACATTAATTGCCACACTGGCAGTGATCAGGAAATAGGTGAAAGGCTGTCCTCACCCCAATAACAAAAGGGCTGCAGTGCTGCTCTTCAATCCCTCCATTCACCAAATGGCAGTGCTCAGAAAGACCAATCGGCAGTTCTTGTTAGCACTATGACCTAACTGATTTTGTAAAGGAGCCTATTCTCATCGTTCCCCAGCTTCATGAATTTCAGCATTACAATTTTGCTGTCTAGCAAAACAACATAATCTTCATCTTGTGCACAGGAGCAGGCTAGGGGCATCTAAAATAGAATCAGAAGGCCTCCATTACTCTTGTTCTCTCATACACTCAAGTATGTACCACACAAACCGCACAAACACACATACATAACATACACTGATAGCGAATATAAGCAGAACTTTACATGAGGGTACCAATCGGTCTGACACAAATAAAAAGGTCTGATCACAACTACTGATTCACAAAACACTGTGGCACATATTTATACTTTTTTAGCGCCGCATTTGCGCCGCTTTTTGACGCAAATACGGCGCAAACTTACAAAATACAATGCTATTTTGCAAGTTTGCGCCGTTTTTGCGCCAAAAAACGACACAAATGCGGCGCTAAAAAAGTATAAATACGGGCCTGTATGCTGCCATTAGTGTACAGTTGTGTGTTCCACTAACCTGCTGACAGTGACAAAAGCTGGTAAAATCATTCTAACGCTGCTCTATTTTTTCTCTGCTGCACAGGTTTTGGATCAGGTGTAAGTGGAACCCTTTCCACAGATCCACACTTCATATCAATATGCAGTAAGTCAGGTAAAGGCTCACCACCTTCTTCAGCTTTGGCTGGCATAGCCACGATGTTCCCCATGTAATCCCTCTGGAGCTAAGGCTTCATCTGGTTCACAATGAGAACCCTTCTGGATTTTCACGTGGCACGTGTATCCTTCAAGTAATTCAAACCAGACACTTTCATTACTACTTTCTACACCTTTATCTTCCAAAGCTGTGGAACAATGGGCTTCAACATCCACACCTTCTGACTAGGTGTGGGTGTAACTCATTTAATTTTGTGTAGTGTAATTATGTGAAATTACTGAAAAACTATGAAAAATGCATCTCGCACTCCAAAATTACCTGAAATTTAGAGTTGATTTCCAGTTGCTTGATTTCAAACAGTGCTGCTCGCATTCAGATTTGTAGTTTTGCATCCAAAGATTACTCTCAGGTAACAAATTTACCTGAAAAGTTTGATGATGGCATACGTTAAGGGAGCTTCCACTTGTATCCAAAATACTGCTGGTCTCATTCAAATTTATAGTTTAATGCTCAGACATTACCCTTACGCTTCATTTGGGTGAAAAATCTACCTGAAATGCTGCTCATGCTAAGAAATTTGCCTATAGGTACATCTCTCATGAAACTTTCTTAACAAAATTACGCAATGTTGTTTAATGGCACATTCTCAGTAATTTTTTGTAAATTTCTTTGCACAAAATTACCAAAATTATGCCAGACATAATTAAAATTTCACCCAGGCCTACTTCTACCCCTCTTGGTACCATTCCTTGTTCAGCTCTTGTCTAGCATGAAGGCTTTTCTTCGTCTGACCCATGTATTGCACCATCAACTTCCTGAGACCAGTCACGTGGGCTACCACATCCTTCTCAGGTCACTTAGAAGTTACTTCCCACCCTTACCTGAACAAAGTGAATGTGTCGCAATTTGCGAATGGGTGCAAAAAAAAGAAAAATGAAAATGCACTTCCTGGTTCTGAGTGATGACATCAGAACCAGGAAGTACCCCCCCTGGAACTGGGAGGAGTCTACCCAGCACAGACAGCAGAGGCACACCCAGCTGAGAGGAGCAACTGCAGCCATGGCAACTCAGACCAAGGAGACACCCACTGCAGGGAGGAAGAGAAAACTGAAATTCTCTGATAAGGAGCTGGAGGTCCTGACTGAGGAGTGCTGCCTGCACCATGAGGTCCTGTTTGGCAAGGCAGTAATGAGTGTCCCTGACACACAGAAGAAGAAGATCTGGCTGGACATTCAGAGCAAGATCAATGCGATTGGAGTCAGCCATCGCACCATTGATGAGGTCCGCAAAAGGTGGTACGACCACAGGTCCAGAACCAAAGAAAGGGTGGTAGAGCGGATGAGGGAGGTGCACGGAACAGGTGGAGGACCATCCACAGTACCATCTCCTACAGCCAGAGAGAGCATGGTGTAGACCACACTGGAGCCGGAGGCTGTTGTAGGAATTGGGAACCTGGACAGGTCAGCACCCGGAACATCGAAAAGTAAGTAGCAAATCTCACTTATTTACACCATTCAATGCACCATGCACACAACCACAGTTCACAAAAGCATGAATCATCTAAATTTGTTCCATGCCTATATTGCAACCTACAGAACAATGCATTATGGGCAAGGTAGTAAAGTAGTCCACCTTTTGAGGAATATTTATTTTGATACACCACACATCTCAGAGGCACTGACAGTGTATTCCCTGTGTTCCACAGGTCTCCCACAAGTACCCACCGATGACCCTAGTGTGCAGGGAGATGAAGCTGCCACCATCACAGCAGACGAGGTGACCAGCATATCTGCAGGGGAGTGCATGACCACACCACTTGTCCACCATGCACGTGAGACCACCGAGAAGACAGATGTGGACACTGAGACAGGAAACCTGACACCGGGGCCACAGATGAGTATGAGCCAGCCACATAGAACAGCTGGGTCTGGGCATAGACGGTGTCGTCAAACACAGTCAGCAAGTGAGGAGGATGTCACAGGTGAACAACTCCTAGGACTGGAGGCATCCCTACTGAGCAGTCACCACCTGCAAAACAAACAAATGTGGTTTATGAACAGGAACCTGCACAGACTGCAACAGACCCTCACACAGGGATTTGCCAATGTTGACACACAATTTACCAACAATGACAACAACATGGTAAACCTCACCACCGCCATCAATGACCTGTGTGAGGAAATTGTAGCGGATCAGGCCCATGCAAGGCGCAGAGACCGCAACACTGCTGTCCGTTTGGACTGGCTCAGTCAGTCGATTGGCCACCTCGCAACCACAACTATCTGCCTGTCAAAGCTCACTGTTACGCTACAGGTGGAACTTGACCATTTTGCCAGAGATGTAGCAAGGGGACTAGGATGCATCAGTCATGCAGTCGACCTCATACAGACAACCTAGGCAGCAAGGGGCATTGGCGATACCCCTCAAGACAGTGAGGACATCTCCAGTGTGAGCAGCGTTTCTGCCTCAGATGCACGCATACTGTAGAGTAGCAGTGCCCGCCAGACATCAGGGGGCCAACCAGGAACAGGCCATGGTGGGCGTAGTCGCAGGAGGGTGTGATTTTGCTTATCTTGGATTTGCTTGTGTCATATGATGTAAATGTGTCAGACGTTGTTACATTTTACGTTTTTACGGCTAGCTAAACGTCAACAGTTCATTTCTACACGCCTGACTTTAAAGGGATATTTTCTGTTTCACAACCTGGCTATGTGTGTCTTACATTTGTGAGTGCTGTAATGGTTGCCACGTACCTCCCAAAGTAGTGAGTTGCAATGTGGTCCCGTCTCCGTCTGCCCTCCAGTGCGATGGTACCATCCCGAGGCTGTTGTTGTGGTGGCTCTTGCTCCTCATCCTCCGAATCTGTGTCATCTAGAGTGAGATGTAGCCCACGTCTGTTCGCTATGTTGTGTAGGATGGCACATGTTTCCACAATCTTGCATGCAGTCTCTGGGCATACTGGAGTGCCCCTCCACTTTTGTTCAGGCATCGAAAACGTGACTTCAACATGCCAAAGGTCCTCTCAATGACGGTTCTGATTCGCCGATGTCCAATGTTGTAGCGCCTCTCATTCTGATTGGCAGGTGTTAGGTATGGTGTGAGTATCCATGGCCTCAGAGAATATGCACTGTCACCTGTGTAACAAAACAGCAGATATGAGCATGGCTTCACATGGTTATGCAGTGAAATGTATTTAAGACATCGGTGTGTACTACACAGTACCTAATAAATATCTTTCACCGAACTCCCCACGTTCTAGGCGTTGGTGTATTCCACTGTGCCTGAATATGTATGCATCATGTGTGCTCCCTGAACATTTTGCCACTATATTAGTTATTACATTATGGGCATCACATACCACCTGGATGTTGAGTGAGTGAGTACATTTCCTATTGCGGAACACATATTCCAGATTTGCAGGTGGGCAAATGAGTATATGTGTGCCGTCCACTCCTATTACAATGGGAAAGTTTTCAATTCTGTTGAAGTCCATATTGGTGTTGTGTATTTCCTCCTCATTCCTGGGAAGGTATATGTATCTGGACATGTGTGTGAGTATGGCATCCAAGAACCGTCTAAAGAATCGTGACAGGGCACTTAGGGACACCCCACCAGCAACAGCAATCACCCCCTGGTAGCTACCCGAGGCCAAGAGGTGCAGTGAGCAGAGCACTTGCACATGTGTGGGGATGAAGCAGCTGCGCAAGGTCTGGCGTTCTAGCTGAGGTTTCAGCAGTTCAATAATCTCTAAGATAACTGCGCTGCTCAGACTGTATTTGTCATATATTTCCTCCTCAGTTTGTTGAAATATGGTCTGCCTGGTTCTGTATATCCTCTCCTGTCTCCGCCTCCTCCTCCTCTGCTAGGCAGAACTGGACTCTCCTCCTCCATGTAATCATGTAGAGTGCAGCCATTTTGAGAAACCCAGATGCCTTCTAGGTCTGCTTTTATACTTTGGTTATGATTACCACCTGTTTGGAATCAGTGCTAATCTGGGTGTGCAAAACGGGCTTTTTGCAACTATTCGCAATTTGCGACTACCTTGTACATGCGGTTTGCGACTTCCAAATTGCGATTTCTCAATTGCGAGTCACAATCTCAAGTTGCAAATTGTGCAAGTCGGTAATTGGTCGCATCGCTATCTGGGACTCTGAAATGGCATTGGAACATACCATTTTGCTTTTTGCATGGTCGCAAATAGCGCTGCTACCAATTTGCGACTTGCAAAACGTACATACATGTAGCCCACTGTCCTCATTATAGCACGCCCTCAACTATTAGATTACTTAGCTGTACACAACAGAGTGAGGTTGATGTATTCTTAATCGATTGTCCACAAAAATGTAGCCGTACGCATCTATGCCTGTCGATATCCCCAAATATATTAGTAGAATAAGGGGATACGTTTCCTCATCAAACTAGAAAGCGACACCTTGGAAATTACATCACATCCGTTACCGGGACTTCCTGTGCCCCTGAGAGCCCGCCCCAGAACTGACGTAGGTGTAGGGGGTGTTACATGGGTTGTGACATTATGGGGGCACGTTTTAGTCATGTGGCAGGGTCCTAGCCCCTATGTCTAGTTCTATGGGTTGTGCAAAAATGGGGGCCCTGTTGGTGTGCACCCGGTTTCTGCGCCTAAGAGTACAAGTCTGGACATGTCAGACATTCAGGACCAAGTGGATGCTTGGGTGCCTCCTCACAGGGTGGAGCATTAGAAATGTAAGGTCAAACCTCCACACTGATGGCTAATCCAGAAAGCGGGGCTGGGCAAATGTTGCAAAGGTTATGACACATGGTTAGTGTTACGTGTAAGCCCCTCAATGTATCAGAGCCATCAATGAGAGCATGTGACCACTATGTGTTATAGAGGCGTACGCCCTTTGTTTTGAAATGTATAAGGAGCCTGCTAGAGTCACGTGCCAAACTGTGAAACATAGCTGAAATAGGTTGTCAGGGCATTATGAAGAGATACAATGCTCTCACCCGAAAAGACGCCTCCTCAGGGGCCCAGAACACTATCAATAGATATTGTCATACCATAACACCTTTGGTGTTGGATGAGAATGCACAGCCGGCTGCCCCTAAAGATGGGGGTTCTGACGTTACAGGATTTTAAGAGAAACTTTGCCATCGGCTTGAAAAGCTCAGCCTCAAGGATTTCCCGCACCTGATATCCCCTGTTAAGGCTGACAGCAGCGGCAGCGAAGCCTTGAAAGATAAATTAAATGATGGAATCAACTTCATTGACACTGAAGATGATGAAGAAGGTATAGCACCACCGAATTTGCCAATCTATGAAGATATGGGCTTTCAGGAGGACCTTGATCCTGAAGCAGTCATCATACAGCCGGCAAGTGTAAACTCCAACGCCGCTTATACACCAATGGACCTATGGGACTCGCAAGATTTCAGAGCCGCTGCTGACTGTAGCGAAAATGATGAGGTTAGTAAAAATAAAACTCTATAGACACTTATCGTGTATAAGCTGATATCATACTTTTAACTAATAGTTTGTCTTTTTCTTTCTGTTTGAACCGTAGAAAACAACCGCAAAAAAAAGATGTGCTAGAGGGGTCTGCACCAAAGGATAATAACATACATTTTTACTGCTTATGCTGTTCCAGACAGTCTGAAAGTATTGCAAACCAGAGCAAAGAGCGGCAAAAGAAATGTGTTTGCACCTATAATAGCACAGATTTTGAAAAGGAAATTCCAGGCGCTATGATGCCATATAGCCTGTTAAAGGTTTTGCAGCGACCGTTGTGAATAGGTGTGGTAAACATGATTACTATAACCTATGTTATGGGCATAAAATTAATGAACCACAGCAGGAGGCTCACAAGTGTCTATACGTGTCGTATATAGCAAGAACAATTCAACACATATGTAGCAGGTTAGACCCTCACAAGGTATATAAGCTATTAAAGTAGGCGTACAGGTTGTCTGCGGCGAAGAAATATGTCCACTCTGATATGATTAAGGTCTTGGGAGCAGCGGTCAACGAGATCTGATACACGGACGAGCCCTGCTCAAAACTCGAACGTATGCAGGGGATGGGTGCCTATTTTGACAAAAGATTGATAGAATGTGTGAAATTTATTATAAAAATAGAAGAATGGGGTCCTTAGCCCCCCAAAAGTTGTTTTAAAAAATACAGAGGTCGAGGGTAGCGGGCCATAACGGTGTTATTTAATGTTACATACTTACTCACTTTTTAGGACGAGAATCAGAGTGTTGCAGTGCAAGATGTCCATGAGTTACACCCTGGATACATATGCATTGCCAGAACGGTATATGTGCTGCTTAAAGAAATAACAGCTGAAATACACCCTGTAACTCTACAGTATCTGAACATTTCTGAACCGTCACCTACGGGGCTGTGAGACATTCCTGAATGTATAACCACATGGTGTATCAACTCGTGGATGCCTACACCGGATAAATACTGGAGCATGTACAATGGGTGTATGTTTTAAGACTTTTGTCAATGGCTACGTTACGCACAGCTTTGGAGCTTCTGACCAATGATTATTTCACAAATAAGGGTTTTGAACTGTCCGGTCTAGAACTGTACGAGCTTATAAATGCTATCAGTATCCTGAGTGTACAAAGTTATAGGAGGGGTGAGAGGGAAGTTGTGTCTAGATCTATCGAGTGTATATCTAAAAAAATAGCAAAACAGGTGATGCTGAGGCCGAGTAGCAGCGGGGGGTCCTAGTAATGTATGTAGCATGTGTCCTACTATGTACGTATAGTGAAAAGTCAACATGTTGTACGGCAATGCCACCCATAAGACCAATAGCTAGAAACTGTAAAGTATGTAGTGTTTATGCTGTGCTAATATTCTTTATTTTTAATAAAATGGCTTCACACAAAACATTTTTCATTTCATGACTTGTAACATCCGAAAACATGTCCAAGGTCAACGGGTTAAGGAAGCTTTATTACGATACAAGTGGTGTTGGTAGCTTCGGGGGTACCAAAGCACTGTTTAGAAGAGCTCTAGTTGAAAATGAGCCAGTAAACAGAGCCCCAAGGGAAGACATGGTTATCTGGTGAAGAAGCATATTCATTCCAAAAGCCCACGCGGGAAGCGGTTTAAGAGAAGATCAACAATCGTTAATGCGCGACTAGATCATCAATGACAGGTGGACAAAATCAGTCTTCAAGACTTAGCAAAACACAATAACGGTGCTCAATATATATTAGCGGTTATAGATGATAATCTAAGTACACATACGCAGAAGCCTTATTTGATAAAAGTGGGAGCAGTGTGACTGATGCCTTTAAAGCCATCTTCAGGAAAGGCCGAACACCCCAAAAACTACAAACAGATGCTGGAAAACAGAACGTTTCAGAAATTACTAAAACAGTATAATGTTAAACATTTTGTAATGTACACTGAGGTAAAAGCTGCAATTATAGGATGTTTTAACAGAACCTTAAAGTCTAAGATGTGGAGATATTTTCCAGCCTATAACACTTACTGATACATGGATGTTCTACAAGCTTTTATAGACGTTTATAACACCACTACCACAGAACCATCAAAACGGCCGCCTTAAATGTAACAGGAGATAACTCGTTCAAAGTGTGGAGAACTGTGTACGGGAATCTGATCGCCGCAGGTATAAAGAAGCTGCTTTTAAAAAAGGCGACCATGTTAGAGTTTCAAAATTAAAAAGGGGCTTTACGAAGGGTTACCAACGGACTTTTAGTGATGAGATATTTATAGTGGAAAGTATGGAGCTTAAAGAGAATGTATATATTTACAGGCTAAAGGACTATGATGGGAAAAAGGTGTTGGGGGTCTTTGACAAGGAGGAGCTACAGAAGGTATCTAATGATCCACATTGGGTGTACAGGGTTGAAAGGATTCTGAAAAGGAAAGGTAGCAGCGCTAACCAGCAGGTTTTTGTCAAATGGCGAGGGTGGCCCAAGAAATTTGACAATTGGGTGTTGGCCAGTTCTGTGCTGGCTGTGTGAGTATGATTGTGTGTTGTTGTAGACGCATAGATGGAGACATCCCTGTTTTATATTACGCTGCCGTCCAACGCCTCAAAGGACATGTTCCCTGACAATCAAATTTCTAAATATACAGTGAAATTGGCTAAACCCGTAGACCTGAAAGGGGATTGGGAGGTTGCCCTAACGGAGATCTAGTACCCCCGAACATGGAATACTTTTTCAGTGCTCAAGGCCAAATTTAATATAAAGCGTGAGAAGGACCCTTTAAGCATCCACGCAGGATTTCCTCAAGGCTATTACCCAAAAGTTGCCTTGGTGGTCGACGCCATCAACAAATCTATAGGCAACATTGAAACGTACATGAATGTTCATCTAGTGGTAGATAACGTTAGACGGAAGGTGGTTTTTAAAGGTCCATGTCGCGATACAGTGTTTAACTGTAATTAAGAAGGGTTTTAGGGACAGTACAACATAACAGAAGTCAAATAGAACCGGACCAGTCGTGCCCCGATATTAACTGCGGTTTCTACAAACTCTACGTGTATAGCAACATCGTAGAGTCACAGAGGATCGGGATTCGTTATTTGCCGTTGCTAAGACGGGCCCAGGTGCAGGGCGAAAATAACAAATGGTTAATATACAATACAACAAACCCTACAACGTATCAGTTTCTAAAAAACATTTTTACACCATTACAATCATGATCTACGACGATCAGGCTGAACCGGTGTCCTTTAAATATGGGAAAGTTATTGTTAAGATTAATTTAAGACCGCGACGAGACAACAACTATTAACGAGTCATCATGGTGAATATGAAAGCATACGGCGACCCCTCTATGTATAGGGATTTTTACAGAAACCCGGCTGGATATGGAGCCCCACTGCCATACTTTCAAGGGGCCCATGTTATGTATGGAGCCGGTTTGGGGGGTTTCTTCTGACATTTTTTTAGAAGAGCTATGCCGTTCTTGAGAGGAGGCTATGAAATTACAAAAACGCACATCAAAGCGTTGCTACGAAGATTGCGCAGAACATTGTGAGTTCCATAACGTCTGCCGTTGTCGGGCATATGAATAAACAGTCTCAAGAAGGAGCGGGGTTGTTGTACAAGTCTCGCACATGTGTTTAAAGGAAGCACAGTGTTTCAAAGCGCAGGGGTCCACCTGCCCCTATAAAAAAAGACGCCAGTTTTCAAAAACTGCTCACAAGTGAATATCCGTAAGTAGGAGGAGAGCTACGAAGAAGAGTAAGAGAATGAGTGCTAATGTAAATATATTTTTTTAAACCTGAACATTGTGCAAACATGGCCTTTGTACATTGTGCATTGGGTGAATGCACTAAATCGGAGTTAGACCTGTTTTCCCCACGCAGACTAGCATCGAAAACTGTTTTTTCATGGAGGTATCACCGCTAGCCACTTTAATGCCTTTGGCACGGATAGAGTTTTATGTGTCAGGGTCCACGGATATGTATCTGGATCTCAACAATACGCTACTACACCTCATCTGTTATATTGTAAAAGTGGATGGTTCCAACATAGAGAACAACGCTAAAGTGGCGATGATCGCTTATCACATAGCAACCATGTTTAATCAGGTGGGATCGGCTTATCACACAGAGTGATGACATGTACGCGTATAGGGCATACATTGTGAGTATTTTGAATTACAACCGTGATGCCCTGGACACTCAGCTTTCAGCAGGACTCTTTTACAAAGATACTTATGGTCATTTCGAAGCTACGCCATTGGATGGGCACAATCAGGGTTTTGTAAAAAGAGCAAACTTTGCCGCCAGCAGTAGACAGTTTGACCTCCTAGGCTGCATACATTGTGACCTTTTCTACCAAGATAACCTACTATTCAATGGTTTCAAACTTAAGATCAAACTAGCCCGCAACAAGGACTCATTCTGTCTCCTCAGTGGGGATGCGGAACAGTATAAACTTGTTATACTGTCAGCCATTTTGTTTGTAAAGACAGGAAAAGTGTCACCAAGTGTCAGACTGGCTCATGCAGAGGCCCTACATCTATCAAACACCAAGTACGAAGTGGAAAGAGTGGCTCTGAAGATATTCAGCATACCCACAGGTACTCGATTAACACAACATTTATTTCTGGGTCAACTACCAAAACTTATTATAAAAGGGCTTGTGGACAACACCACTTTTAGTGGGCTGTATACCTCAAACCCTTTAAATTTCAAACACTACAACATCAACTACGTGGCGCTGGTACATGAGGGTGCTGTGATTCCTGCACAGCTGTACACGCTGAGTTTTGGAACATCTAATTTTATCTCGGCCTGGTGTCGATAACAGGAAAACATCTGAGGGACTCGGGAGTTGTCTTATCAAGAGAAGGGTATGGGGCCGGTTACACCCTTTTTGCTTTTGATCTGACGCCCGACATGGAAGATGGGGATCACTATAATCTGATAAAAAACAGAAATCTAAAAGCTGAAATACGTTTTAATCAACCCTTGGCTACCAATGTTAACATGGTTGTATTTGCGGTGTTTGACAGTCTCATTCAAGTCAGCCACAACCGGCAGATTATAATTGACAATCTTTAAAACATTGTACAATGGACACTGTACAGATACGTGAGTTCCTAAGCAGGCATAAATATGCAAAGAAATACTTTTTAGATGTTTTCCCACGCGATGGGCTACTTGTGGAAAGGGGCGTAGAAAGACCTCGATCGCTAGTCTTTAATATTACATTGTGGGAATGTTTTGGATAACAACAAGGTTACAGTGTTTGACAGTTCAGCACCTTTCCCAGAGCATAGCATCTATACAAAACATGTATTCAAGTATCTAGAGAAAGCGGCTGTTAGGGTTGAGTATAGCAAGATGCGGGTGCAGGATCCTCTAGCCATCACATGTGGGGAATACTGTATATACTTTATTAGTAAAATATCTGAAGGTATGACGTTTAGAAATTTTCTAAATTTGTATTCGAACGATCTAGTAAGCAATGATAGTATTGTTGTGAAATATGTAAAAGAAAACGCGCGGTCTACGTCACGCTCTGTTCAAACAGAATACTCCATTTGTCAAAAATGTAAGGCCTTGTAATGCATATGTACGTGTAACATTAAATGTCTACAATAAAAGAATTTAAGCTCAATACCCGACTATACATTTTTATTCATCCACCAAGACACACATTAAAAAAAAAATATATAAAAAAAAAAAAAAAAATGACATAAGAGTGATGAAACGGTTAAAAAGTGTTTATTACACATACTTTTAGTACAAGCAATAAGTATCCAAACATACTAATGAAAATAAATGCTGAAAAATAAGCAATCAATATATTAGCGGTTGTAAATCTATACACACAGGCATTGTAATACTAAATACAGAGGATCACAAGTATCACACATTTAACCACGATTTCTTTTTTGACAATGACTTTCCATGAGGGTGATAGTTGGGGGGTAGAAGTTGGTTTCAATACAAACGCTGATGGTGTACTTGGAGGGCTGTAAGTAGGATCTTTCAAACTTTCAAGCAGCCTGCGGTGTTCGGTATTACCAACAAGCGTAGAAGGAATGTTGAGTTGGGCAGTGGCCTGTAGAAACTGGTCCCATCCTCTAGGGCCTTTCTGAAGCGGTAGGGCTTTGGGGTGTGTGAAACCTTTGATGAGGTTGTACACATGAGACCCAACAACTGTTTGCCCTTTGTAGAGGAATTCACCCCGTTCATTCCAAGAGGTTAGATCTTTAGAAGCAGCCATTGTACTTGGTAACAGTTGTGCTGCACCTCTGTATCTCTGACTTACATTTTTTGAAAAGTTCTTCAACAAAGATGTCTGAGGACGGGGGTGTTGGGCCTGAAGGCTGTTGGGGCTGTTGATCCTAAAGCGTTGCATGGGCGGATCAGAGTCTTTCGAATTTAGAGTCATTGTTTTTTTTTCAGACATCCATTGCTTATAGGTTTGTGGGAAGTTTTGAAGTGCTCTGGAGTAAAGTCCGGCTTTGTCATAAGGTTTTAAATCAGTCCTGTTTAAAATGTTTTTAATTTCTGCATCTAGGCGCAGTGTTAAATTTTTTCACATATCCCAACCGTCGCTCGTAGAAGGGCCCAACTGCTCCAGTTGTTGACGTGGCACCAGGTACATTTTTTGGGCATACTCCATCAGTTCCCGGCTAGGAGGTTTGTATTTAAAGGTAGCGCTATGCACAGGAGTTCTCATATAAAGCTGTACGACTGTTTTACAAGTTTCTTCCTAGAAATGAAGGACTCCCTTTTATTACTAAGCTTTTTGATAATGGCACACCTCTTCTTCAGCACGCAGAACTGACTCTCTGATATAGGGATATTGCCTTTTAGGGTGTTTAGGGCTATTTCTGAAAGGGCTGACACTAAGTCGTCCGAAGCCAAGCAAAGGATGGCTTTTCTTTGTTGGGGGCTAGCTGTGACCAGCATTTGTAGGAGTGCTAAATTACGGCATACATGTGCTGACATGGTCAACACCTTATATTATAGGGTTTAGAAAGTAAATGTTACAAAAGTCTTTTTAGCAATTCTTTTTATACACCTGGGGTCTGGTTTTAGGGGTGTAAGCTACAGGGAGATCTGGTGGGAAAATATCAACATGTAGTCTGCAGTCTTCTAGAGTCTCAGGTTTTATGTCTACCAACAGGTACCCGTGAGGTTTAGTGGTGGAATCATCAAAGGCTTCTAAGAAAAACTGAGTGTTTCCAGGGTACATCTGCTTAGTGATGATCGAAATTTGTTGTTTGTCCCTTGGGTTTTTAAATAAAACAAGGTATGAGGCATTCAGAGTTATAGAACAACTGCACTTACCCTTGTAAAACAAGTTCTGCACAATGTAACATATGCTCAGGTTGCGATGGTGTGAATTTTGGGTAAAATGTCTTTCTATCTCTGGATGATCCCCACCCTCACACATGAATAGTCTACAATCACCATGTTTACAAGGTGTGTAGTGCATCATCGTTGAGATTACCAGGTATGCCTTCTATAAATTTGATGTGCGGGAACCTTAGGGATAGTGCCATATAAAGATCTTGCCAACATAATTAAAGCCATACATTATTGTTGAGGTTTTGGGATAGAACATAGGGGTCATTTTCTTACAACTTATTTATAAAATAACTTTTAACGCAATCTGAGGGACCTGCTAGAACACAGGAGAATGGATGTTGCAAACAGGTGTCCATAGTCGTGGGGATTCGAGAGCCTAATGTCCTTTTAATAACCATACTGTAGGTTTTTGTAGTCCTTAGTCAGGACCCTTTTTTATCAAACACTACACATAAGGTTTTATGTAAAGTCTGGGTTGTAATTTCCCACCACTTTTTGGACTGCACTATGCTAGGCTAACGTACAACAATTGTTTTATTATTTTCATGGGTGTCGGACATAGCATATTCGTTCACCAGGTCCTTAAGACTGTCAACATTTATTTTTACTGTATTGTTAACATTTAAGGTGATACCTTTGACTTTCATACATACAGGATTGTTTGAGGGTTTATACAAATAGGTTTTGGGACCTAATGAGGTCATCTCCGCTATGTGTTCGCCCTTTTGTAGTTCGCTGGTCAGATCCCCTAGATAATCGCCTAATGGAGGGTTTTCGTCACCTACTTTACTCACAAATAAAACAGAGTCTGTACCATGATACAGGCACCTGTCCTTCAGTTTATGTAACACTCTGTAAAGCTCTAAATGGGCATGAGCGGTTGTGAAACATGCTATGAAGATGTTTATATTGTTACACGTTGTGGGGTACTCTTTAGTGTACTTCCAACACAAAGCGGCTGTCGCATTATCGATAAACTCACATCTGGACACCTCATAACTGGGGGCATAAAGGTACCTAAAGAACTCATCAGAATGTGTTATTATGGTTGGTCGTGTTTGACAAGTTTGTACCCTGTGTGAATTTCCCCCATAAGGAGTTTAGGCATAGTTTGGCTAACTGGCAGTGGGCAGGGTTGACCTCGATCAATTCGGGTCTCAAGCATATACCTTCTTGAGTGTAGTAGTCATCTATGTACTTTTGTTTAGAGGCCTCATCAACACACCATTCCGGAAACCCCGAAGCCTCCTGTTTGTCTCTTAGAAACAGGTTGAAATAGTTAGAAAAGAGTTGTGTTGTTTCCTTTCAAAGTGCCATATTTCCATTATTTTACCAAACCTGTATCCTTTTTCTAGAGCCTTTTCTACCTCAATGCTACACCACGTACCGGTCGGCATCCTTTGCTCTTCACTGTGACTACACGCACTAGTCTTTTTACTTTCAGCGCATGTACTGCATAGTGGAAACATCAGCTTACTGTCGACTCTGTACGACAGTACCGGGAAGTAAAGACGGCGGGGAGGGTAGATGTGGTATTTAATGAGCCCTAAGTATTCGCCAATGGATTTAAAGTCCCTGTATGTGATGGTTGGGTGACCTACAGGGTATAACTTCTGTTTGTTCACAAACCGATACAGACTTGTGAAGTCGTAATAGTGTATTTTCTCACCATCACCCACAGCCCTGTACAGCTGTATAGCATTTGTACGCCCCCCCAAATGAGGCTTTGCAGGGTCCATGGGCTTTGGTAACTGGCGACTCTTAATGAAACACACAAGCTCAACATTTGTTGTTAACATATCTAACCATTCATGCTCTCAAAGGGTTCTCTTGACAAAGCTGCAGTTTTTAACAAATTGCGCCTTCATCAGAGTGCGACGGAGTAGGTGCTCAAACTTGATGCCCAACAGTCTGTTAAACTCATGGGGTTTGGAACAATGATGACAACCGTGGTAAAAACACCCATTGTATTTAAAGGCAGTGCGCACATTATTAAGTATGGCATAACCGTCAAAATAATAAGGCCCCAAGCGATATTCACCACCCTGTAAAGCGTGTTGAATGGCTACATTTTCTATGTCCAAGATATACATGAGCCACTGGATCGAGAAAGTTGAATAGTGCTTCTGTTTACCATTATACAGGTCTGGCAGTACTAGGGCAATGCTGTACAGTTTCATAAACATGGGTTTGTAGATAGACATACTCATGGAAGCCAGCATGATATTCTGGAAGGGGGTCTATGTATTCTACAGTCTTTGTCATCTGGGGCGTGTTGGGCTTCAAAATCTTCACCTTTTTGGTCATCTCCACCACTACATCTCTGAAAAGGTTGTATGCTTTTCGCAAGATCATTATATCGGCCTGACAGTACTCTTTCAACTCGGTTTGAAAATGAAAGTTATTTTCACGGTTTTCACCATACCATTGTAGAAAGCTATCTTTCTCAGCTGGTATCATATCCTCAACACCATAGCTGGAGGGTCGAGGCACGGGACCCTCATAATTCTGGTTGGCCCATGTTTTGAAAAAGTGGGGGAAATAACCTTTGCACCCTGGGAAACCAAAGGCTTTGGGTAATTTACTCAATTTCATGGGTAGAAAATGTAGGGTATTGATTAACCTTATTTGAAATGGCATTGGTGCCCTGGGTTGTGAGTTCTGCAGCCATCTTTTCACCAATCATGATCTGTAACATAAAGAAGGAATCGTACACTTTAGAGTTATGAGCAAGCATAGAATACCCTTTGAATTTAGGCTGCATGAAAGTGGTGAGGAAGTCTCTCATGCACGTGCGCCCTTCAAACTTTCAATTGTCATCGGAAGTTAGATGATGAGCATAAATATAATTAGGCTGGTCTACACCTGTCTCCTGTGTACACTCTATATCAAACACTATGTAGTCTTCAGGTATGGTCTGACGGAGCCCAAACCATGTAACACTTGTGCCCTGTCCCAGCCTGAAAATACACCTTACACCTGGGACATTTCATGCCTTTACATTTATGCTCATAGAGGGCGTAATACCCACAAGCTGTACAGTCTATTTTAGGTAACCAACGCGCAAGTCTGGTGTGTATGTTCGAGCAGTTTTGCGAGCGACAAACCAGATTACACGTGCGACACTGGACCTTCTGCTCAGCGACATCAATACAACCATCCCTCTGACACATTTTACAGTGCATTTCACACTGATGATTTGTCTGTGTGTTGTAGATATGGTCGAAGTGGGGGCATACATACTTGGCTCCTAGAAAACCCTTCAGGTTCAAAATACCATAAAAGTGTTTTTCATAATGGAGAACATAAACAGTCTTGTTTTTCACACGCTCCCCTGTTTTGAAGTACTTCCAGGAACCATTGTGGTAAAGAACTTTCACTGTAATGGAAATATAGTTCTCAAAAAGCCCTAGATTCCTGAAACCGACCATTCTGTCATGTGGTATTTCAAAAGAGCCCTGTAGGCTTCAACAGCTCTTGAAATAATATGAGCATCGGACGTAGTGCAGCCCAACAGTAACCCCATTATGCTGGCTGCCTGACAGGTGTTGGTTGCTCCTGTGTTAAAATTGAGCAACCATCATTGTTTCTTACCAATGATCTGACTATACAAGATTAAAAGGTCTGGAAACACCACCCTCGCAGCCCCGGACAATGAGGGCTTTAATTCTAAATGTACCATATGCTACTATTCCTGCCTTACTCTGCAACAGGTTACAGAGATTCTCTAGAAATTCCACAGCGTCAAACATATCCCTGGGAGTTCTACGTGTGAACAAAGGACTGTCAATACCTTGCCCCTGGAAACGCAATTTGAAGTAATCATTAGGACCCACATTGTGTAACAACCTTTCTATTAGAGTTTGTACAGCTTGGTGGATGGCTAAAACACCATGATCAGAGGAATTTATACGGTCAAGATTAACAAACCAGAATTCCTCCTAGTGTTCTGTAGCGCTAAACCATTCTATAGTACGACTGTACCTTATAACACTTTCTAAAAACACAGGTTCTAAATCCTCAGCTTGACAATCACAGCTGGCAGGTGTGGTATCTTGACTGTCATTCTGGGGTAATGGACTAAGGATCTTGGCTGGTGTGTTTTTAAGCCTCCTTGTAACACATAGTTTGGCTTTCTTTAATTTCCTTACTAGACACCTATGCTGTCTAGCGCTGCTAGCCCACTTCTGCTTATTACATGACCACTTGTTTGTAAGTAAGCGCCCATAGCCTATTTGAACACCAGGTGTTGTATTTACGGGCTGTGTGCCAGCAACTTTACCTACAGCAACCACGGCTAAGGACCCATCAGGGTGCTGGGGTACTACAGGGCTCTGAACACCGGCTCTTGAGGTCCTAAAACAACCTTTGTTTGTGCTGTTCCCTCCGGACTTTGTCTTGAGACCTAGCAGGGATCATTTTATGTATCAAGGTATTGGATTTTGAGCCTTTTAAGGATTTTTTGGAGGGTTCTATCGACCTTTTGCTTGTGAGTGCTCGTAAGAGCTGTATAGCCTTAGTGAGTATGTCTAGTGTTTTGTTTTTATATTTAGACCTATGGACACCCTTATTACAAAAAGCAGATCTTACACTCCTTAGGGGGACACGGTTGCCTAGTCACACCGGTATATTGTCTATGTCTACCGTGGCTGATTCACAAGCTATGACCACCTCCCTTCTACTCCGTGCTAACCGTAGGATTAATGTTCTCTGGGAGGGTCTGGGGGTCCCAGTATTGCCCCCCCCAACTTCCCTAGTTTTGAGGTCCTGAGGTTCAGGCATGATTTTAGTTTCCTCACGGCCTGCTATATTTCTTTCAGATATGTTCTCAAACCCCTGTTGGGGGTCATTGGGCCATATTTTGATCCGCTACGTGTGTCGTTAGCTGTGTGGTGCATATTACCCCTAGCCACTCCTATGGTATGGTGACTGTTAACTGCAATAAGCCCTTTTTGAATGGGTAGATCAGGACTGGTCAAAAGAACAGGGCCCCAATGTGAACACCCTGGAGTTTCAGAGGCCTGGTCCTTGCTAGACCGAGTTCCAAAACTCAGATTTTTGTGAACCGCTACAGCCTGTACTGCTGTCAGGGTATGTTGAGAAGGAGGGGGAAGAAAAATGCGTGCATGCACTTGGTGTCGGGCTGGTGCGGTCGTATGCCCCTGGGGGTGTAATTGGTGACATCAGATATGGGGAAGTTAAATGTTGGTCATAATAACTCAAGGCCTCTGATGCATAGGAAGCACTGTGGCTGTGTGTAGGTTATTGAGACCCTGGTGATTGCAATCCTTCAGGGTCGCATTATAAGGGTCACAGGGCATTGTTGCGGCTGTGGCTTCAGAACTCTCTACTAAACCCGCTAGTGCCTTGAGAAGTCCTATACACCCAGAATAAGGATCCTCTATGGGGTGATCAGTTTTCAATTGTGTGCCACATAGACTAGGAGGGCTAGCTATACTAGGTCGTTGACAGGCCCGCTATATTAGACCCCTCAAACATTAAGCATTTAGAGCACTGCAGGTTAGGTGGAACAGTCTGAGCCTTAACAACATTTTTAAAAGACAGGTCTAAAGGCAAGGCTGGTAGCTCCGGGGGCGGCAGCTTCTTCTTGCGGTTCTTTAAGGACAACTGATTTATTTTAGGCTTGTTGCACTGGTTAGAGTCCCAACCATAGGTTCTACATGGTACAGGATTTTGTGTGTCTGAGGCTGTAAGCGCGACTCTGTCAGAGTGTCCAAACCCTTGCACATAGGTAGTTGCTGTAGAAGTGTTCATGGTACTGGGCATAGGCTTTATTACTGTTGGTGTGGCGTAGTTAAGGGTTGTACCTGGTCTATGACATCTGTCTGTAGAGCTGGTGCACGGTTTGTCCTTGGGCATTGCGTTGATCACGGATGATGCTGGTGCCTTGGGGTTTTGAAGGGTCACAATGTTGTCCTT
Organism: Pleurodeles waltl; assembly: GCF_031143425.1. Taxonomy (NCBI): domain Eukaryota; kingdom Metazoa; phylum Chordata; class Amphibia; order Caudata; family Salamandridae; genus Pleurodeles; species Pleurodeles waltl. The sequence continues at coordinate 505,446,813 of NC_090436.1, forward strand.
TAAAGGTAGTGCCGCCCGCTTAGCCTGATGGCTGACTCCTCCAGAGCTCTTTTGTGATGACTCTACGATGTAAAGATAACAAAATTCATATTAGGTGTTGCTATAGCAGCGATATCCTAGAGGTGAATGTGGTTTGAGAGACACTAAGGATTGAATTCATCTGGCTCTACAGTTTCTAAAAACACACCTGCTGTGTTCCGATGTGAGGGACCTTTCTTTATAGGTGAACCTTCCTTAGATGCTGGGGACTTCCTCTTGCGGACCTTCTTTTGCGCGGCCCCTACTACATTCTGGGTCGTTATCATGGTAGGCCCTTGTACCACCGGTGGAGCTGGAGAAAAAAAGAATAAAATGTCACATTTACAATATAATACACAGACCATACATGCTCTCTTAGGGTGCCTTCTATGCTGTTTTTATGGAGCTTTTAGGTTTTCACACAGTTTACACAGGGACTCATTTTTTATTTATCAGCAGTAACTGTACTCTGAGACAGCGTGCTGGGGCCATCTTGAGCCAGGAGGATTTGTTGTAGAGCCCCAACCGCCAGCTGTAATTCAGCATCATAGCCGTAAAAGCACACAAACAGAGGGAAACAATAATGGAAAAAAAAAAAAAAAAAAAAATCACGCAATCTTTGTTTAGGATAAATGTTGAAAGGGTTCTCTGAACTATAAATCTCTAGATACATATACCTTGTTGCAGGGCATCTATTTCCTCGGGGGACATCGTTAGCGCTAGGGGATCCTACGTACAGAAGAGACAAAAAGGACTTTTAAACCCTAATGCTTTTTAAGATATATACATAATTGCAAGGTAGCCACGCAGATAAATATTAGTTGAAGCGTTACCACTCCTCACGGCTGCAAGCCTTATTAATTATCTGGGTATACACACACTTTTAGAGGTATTTATTAATACATATGTCACATTCAAGATTTTTTACATACACACCTAAGAAATATGTACATATATATTTTTTGATTTACAAAAATTGTTGTAAAGTATCCTCGCAAGCCATACACATTTGAGCCACTACACAGTTCTGAAAGTACAATCCAGAAAAAAAACGTATATTTACATTTCTCAAAATACCCTGAGCTGTTTATCTAAAAGACCACATGGTGGCACCAATGCATAACCTAAGATCTAGAGTTCTTTCAGTATAGGACAATATTTATGTGGCAATTTGCGACCCCTTTGCATTTGGCGGCACTTACAGGGATGGTGGCCTGCTGGAGACTGCAGAGCACCATGTCTGTGACTGCTTTTAAATAAAGCAGTTTTTTTTTGTAATGCAACCCGTTTTCCTTAAAGGAAAACGAGATGCATTACAAAACTAAAAAATGCAACGTTTTTGTTTAATTTTTTCAGAGCAGGCAGTGGTCCATAGGAAAACATGTTTTTCATGCCATTCACAAAGGGGAAGGGGTCCCATGGGGAACCCTTCCCTTTTGCGAATGGGTTACCACCAGTTTGACACTGGTGGTAACTGCGATTGTTTTGCGACCGCATTCGCGGACCCCCCTTCCTAATTGTGACTCGCAGTCCCATTTTGCGAGTCGTAACCAGGTTACTGACTCGCAAAATGGGGATTGGGCATCGCAATGTGCTTTTTGCACGTCACAAACAGTGAAATTCACTGTTTGCGACGTGCAAAAGGTTTTGAACATCTGGCCCTATAATACATACCACAAAACAACTTGAAAAAGAAAACACAGCTAATTTATATATATATATATATATATATATATATATATATATATATATATATATGTATATATATACACAGTGGATTGGCTACTAGTTCCTGGAATTCATTCCAGGTTTTTATACTAACTCTCCATGCTCTGAACCCTGTGAGGGGCGGAGCTATGGGGGCTGCCTTGCTAGGAAGAAGGGTGGACATCCTGGTGTTCCTCCGAAGAACATGGAGTTAATACAGGCCTTTCCCAGCCCCATGGGGAAAGCTAGGGCCCCCAAGCAATCTTGCACCACAGGTATGTAAACCCCCCCCCTTTGATGGGCCACCAACTATAATTACATTGATTTTTTTTTTTAAACCTGCTTCTGGTGCTGTTTCGGACCCTCAATGGGGGCTGCAGGGGTGATTGTGGGGGGCAGGGACCCGACCAATCAATGTCGATATCCCCATCCACCATTACAAATGAGCTGTTAGGGCTGATAGGAGTCTCCGACCGACCCTACAAATTTGTATATAATGGAGGGCGGGGATCCGGACAATGTGTAGCCCGAGTCCTCGCTTCGGCCCTTACACACACAGGCCTGTTAGGGCCGGCATCTCCAGCGATGGCCCTAACTGTGTATTTTGTAATGGCGGCCTGGGGACCCGGGACACGTGCGACTTGGGTCCCCAACCTTTATTACAAAGTTGTTGTTAGGCCCGGGACCTCGGCCTGACCCTAACAACACTTTTGGATTGGAGGCCTGAGGACCCAGGCCGCGCGCGCCCCGGGTCCCTCGCCACTATTACTGATGCGCCGTTAGGGCCAGGGTTGGTGTCCTGGCCCCAACAATACTTTTGTAATAGTGGGCGGGGACCTGTACCGTGCGCAGCCCTGGTTCCCTGCCCCTATTACACTATGCACAGTTAGGGCCGGGACCTCGGCCCCATTCCTAACAACACTTTTGTAATGGAGGCCTCGGGACCTGGACCGCGCGAAGCCCGGGTCCCCGGCCACTCTTACATTTGTGCTGTTAGGGCCGGGATTGGGGTCCCGACCCCAATACTTTTGTAATAGTAGCCGGGGACACGGACCACAAGCAGCCCGGGTCCCCGGCCAGCATTACAGATACACAGTTAGGGCAGGGTTTGGGGTCCCTGCCCTAGCAATACTTTTGTAATGGGGGCTGAGGACCCGGACCGCACGTGGCCCAGGTCCTCAGCCACCATTACAGATGGGCAGTTAGGGCCGGGGTTGGGGACCTGGCCCTAACACCTTTTTGTGATGACGGCCTGGGAACCCGAACCGCGCGGTTTGGGTCACCTCAGAACATCTCTCGGTGCCTCAACACCTCGTGCCGAGGCCTAAAGACAACCCTGCTAACACCCTTTCAAAAACATACAGGGTTTATAAACCTATTTTATAAAACATCAGAGTAATAAAATTGTGTGGGCCTAAACAACATAGCTAGGGATTACAATATTAAAAAAAACATTTAATTATCATGTATGCTGTACTATAGGTTTAGACCTTCTATTTATACCAGCCTCTTGTTTTTTACTTTTAAAATACTGTACACCTCTACAAATTAAACAATGGTTTCTACACAATATAAACGTATATCTCTGATAACTCTGTGCAAAAACATAGGCATCACGCTCTCATGAGGCGTAGTTGGAATGGCGGTGGGGACAACATCTAGGTTAAACTACAATAGAACATATACATGCAACACATAGTTACAGACCTTAAGTAGAAGAGGGTTAGCATCACCAGTCTGTGCTCTGCCCTTTATGTTTTTAGCCTTGAGTTATGCAAATTCAAATATGTAGTTCCGAAAAAAAGATGTCTGTGAATGTGGGGGCTTTTATATTAGCCTCATTGTGCTAATTATGGCTAGGCTTTCTGGTGGGTGGGGCCTATAACTAGACATCTGTTTTAGGTGGGCATTGGCTATCCACTTCTTGTTTCATACTTTTAATTGCATGGTCAGTTTATAATTTGACCTCTACTGAGCATGTTTGATGCCTGTCCTGGAAACGTCCTGTGGGTATACATCTGTTTTAGATTTGCAATGCCTGTCACTCTTTGAGGCCTGTCCTGTGAAGTCCTTGAGGGGAATACCACTTGGTCCTGAATGTCTGACATGTCCAGACTTGTACTCTTAGGTGCAGAAATAGGGTGCACACCAAAAGGACCCCCATTTTTACACAACCCATAGACCTAGACACAGGGGCTAGGACCCTGCCACATGACTAACACATGATGTCACAACCCACGTGACACCCCCTACACCTATGTCAGTTCTGGGACAGGCTCTCAGGGGTACTGGAAGTCCCGGTAACGGATGTGCTGTAATTTCCGAGGATTCTGCCTGCCTCCCTCCACTTTTCTGACACTGGGTTTGCTGGTTTTAGGACTCTGCGCACGTTATCACTGCTAACCAGTGCTAAAGTGAATATGCTCTCTCCCTTAAACATGGTAACATTGGTTTATCCCCAATTGGCATTTACTTATAAGTCCTTAGTAAAGTGCACTACATGTGCCCAGAGTCTGTAAATTAAATGCTACTAGTGCTACTAGTAGGCCTACAGCACTGATTGTGCCACCCACATAAGTAGCCCCTTAACCATGTCTCAGGCCTGCCATTGCAAGGCCTGTGTGCAGTTTCACTGCCACTTCGACTTGGCATTTTAAAGTACTTGCCAAGCCTTAAACTCCCCTTTTTCTACATATAAGGCACCCCTAAGGTAGGCCCTAGATAACCCATAGGGTCAGGTGCTATGTAGGTAAAAGGCAGGACATGTACATATGTGTTTTAAATGTCCTGGTAGTGAAAAACCCCTAAATTCATTTTCCACTACTGTGAGGCCTGCTCCTTTCATAGACTAGCATTAGGACTGCCTTTATATACTTTTTGAGTGGTAGATTCTGATCTGAAAGGGGTAACCAGGCCATATGTAGTATGGCCAAAATGGTAACAATGAAAGATTCGGTTTATTGGTGAGGTTGGATTTTATATTATGATTTTAGAAATGCCACTTTTAGAAAGTGAGCATTTCTCTGCACTGAAAACCATCTGTGCCTTATAGGCTGTCTCCGATCAACGTCTGGGCTGTGCTGGTTGACCGCTCCCGTGTGCATTTCACCCAGACAACCACAAACACAGGGCACTCAGTCACACCTGCATTCATCTGCATTTTGAATGGGTCTTCCTGGGCTGGAAGGGTGGAGGGCCTGACACTTACATTTCAAAGGTTTGTGCCCTGCCCTCATGCATTGGACTGCTAACCCCCCCCACTGGGACCCTGGCAGACAGGACTGAGCTGAAAGAGGAACTTGTGCACTTCAAAACCACTCTTTGAAGTCTCCCCCACTTCAAAGGCATTTTTGAGTATATAAATTGGTTCTCTGACCCCACCAAACCAGCCACTTCTGGACCTACACCTGCACCCTATCAGAGGAGCTGCCTGGCTGCCCAAAGGACTTATCTGGACTGCTTTGCTAAGAAGGACTGCTGCCCTGTTGTTGCCCTGCTGCCTGGCTGGCCTCTGACTTTGATGAGAAGGACTCTGCCTTCCCGAAAAGTGCTCTCCAAGGGCTTGGATTGAGCTTGCTCCTGTTTTCTGAAGTCTCAGGGCCAACAAAGACTTCACCTCAAAAATCAACGCAACTCTTGAAGAAATCGACACGAAGCCTGCATTGCGGCCGAGAGATCGCCACACAGCCGGCCGGAAGGACGCAGCCCTGAACTCCTGACTTGAATTTTGATGCAGCACCTGCCTTGCGATGGAAAATTCAACGCATCACTTACCTGATCCAAGCAGCGCCTCTTCCTTCTTCAAGGTGTCAAGGATTTTCATCCCTGGGCATCAAAATATCCCGCATCGCAGTGAGGAACCAAGACTGCGCACCAAAAACGATGCAAACCCCTTGCAGTGTGGAAAGAAATGACGCATGGTCTGTGCCGCGTCGGAAAATTCGATGCAACACCTTATTTTTCCACGCATCTCCTCCTCTGCGGTCTCCGTGTGTCGTTATTTTTTTATGCATTCCAGGTACTGTGTGTAACAAAAAAACAACTGTTTATTCCTAAGGATTGAGATTCTTTCCAATGTTTTAAACGTGATATTTCAATTTATGCTTATTGGGTCTTTGTCGTTTTTACCATATTTTATTCAGATAAAATTTTCTATTTTTCTAAACCTGTGTGGTGCATTGTTTTGGAGTTTTCACTGTGTTACTCTATGATTTATTGCGCAAATACTTTACACATTGCCTTCAAAGCTAAGCCTGACTGCTCAGTGCCAACCTACCAGAGGGTGGGCATAGGATAATTTGGATTGTTTTGTGATTTTCCCTGATTAGGGTGGTGGTCCCTACTTGGACAAAGGTGTACCAACTAGAGACTCTATTTCTAGGATCTCTCCACCTGAAGAGTACAAATCCAGCCTAGTGCCCTTGCTGAAATAGGAACCCCCATATGCTGCAGGAATGCAGCACAATAATAAAATATAAAGTTAGGAACTGCCTTCTCTCCACCTCCGGACTCTAGGGAGGGACAGGTATTTTAGCGCCCTAACGCCATAAAAATTTAGTACAGATAACACCCCGTATTTTCTGAGCAGCATCCCTTGTAGTTCAAGAAGGATGGCTCTAAGCAAATATAACCTTTTATGAAGCACAGTCATTTTTAACATGTTAAATGTATCCGCCATGTCAGCGGGGAGCACGGGTCCATATCAAAAGGCATATATAATCACTGGAAGTGCCACTCAAAAGTATAACATGCGGGATAGGACTAACATCTTGGAGATAGCTACTTTACCCATTGGGGATAGGGGCAGTGAACTCCAGTAGGGGATTGAGCATCTTATCTCTTCTAGTGCTTTACTAAGATTACCTCCTAAGAGGTCATTCTCCCTGTGGAAAATGTTAACTCCTAAGTATTTGAAGGTATTCAACCACAACTGTATCCCAACCTGAGGTAGAGAATCTGATTGTGTCTCGGACAAGGATATGAGTGGGTAGAAGAAAGATTTTCCCCAGTTCATTCGGAGGCCCAATATTCTACTGAACTCATCTATGGAAGCCATCAGGAGGGGCACAATGTCTGAGTCATCACAGAGATACACAAGCGCATCACCTCCATACAGTGATATTATATGTCAGCAATTTGCGATCTCATGGCCTCATTCTGGTGCCTGTGCCCAAAGTAAGCACGTCTAGGGCAAAAACCATCAGGGACAATGGGCAACACGTTTTTCAATGACCACTTTTTTTTCAATGAAGAAGCATTCAGAGACTACCCTTCCTGTGCAGACTCGCACTAATAGATTCATGTAGAGGAGGTGCATCCATCTAAAAAATCCCAGATGTATTCCCATTTTGTGTAGTATGGTTATTACAAAAGGCCAACTTAACGTATCAAAGGCCTTCTGGATATCAATGGAGGGCACCCAGTGAGCTGGCCTTTCTGACTTTGTCCAGTCTATGACCATAAAGAGTCTGCGTTGATTAAGAAATTGGTTGTGTTTTGAAATGAGTGCTTTCTGGTTTGTGTGCCAGCAGGTGCTTAATGTGCATCAGCCAATTGGCCAATATCCTGCCCAGTACCTTGCAATCGAAGTTAAGCAGTGATAAGGGATGACAGGATCCAACTTTTTGTGGTTATCTCCCCAGTTTAGATAGGACCACTAGTAATTCCTCTCATGGAGATGGGGAATAACCCTTTTGACTTGGAAGCCTCCAATACTGCCAGCAGCCTCAGTACTAGTTGTGATGCATATGTTGCATAAAATTTGATAGGCACGCCATCACTACCCGGGGTGTTATCCTTGGCTACTTATTGGATTGCTGCTTTGACTTCTTCTACAGAGATGGTTTCCTCAAGTTCAAGGCACTGTAATCTCATGAGTCAGGACACTGCTATCCCACCTAGATAGTCAGCTATGAGGGAGTCATTATTTTCTGGGATCGACTATAATATGCTGTAATAGTCTCTGAAGGCAGCATTGATGCCCTCTTTGGTACTTGTTATGTCCCCTTGATAAGGATGTAAGGCCCTTTTGGGGATTCCACTTGCTCCAATCAGAGCAGCTCGGTCAGCAGTCTGCCTGGCTTGTCGCCCTCTCCATGTGGTCACATGACATATTCCCTCTAGTCATTGGGGCTTAATTTATCGAGTAGCTCTCCATGGTCATTTCTACTGTCTCTCAACTTTGGTTCCAGGACCTTATCTTTTATAACATACAGTTCTAGTTCTCTGATGGTGTTGTCTAGAGTGCCCAGTTCTCTTAGCAAGGCCCATTTATGTCTAAATGTGGTCTTGAGGCAAAGGCTTCTGGTTATCCATTTGAAGGCGTCCCATTCTATGGTAGGGTCTGAGGCGGTGCCTTTGTTCTCTGTATAGTACAGGTTTATATTATATGTTCCCCCATGGCTTCCCAGAAATCCATGTCTTTCAATGCCTCCACACTGAAGTGCCATGTAGGCACGTGTGTGCGGAGTGCTGCATGAGAGTGAGAGTCTCAGAGGATTATTGTCCAATAGCATAAATCCCAAGTATTCCACATCTGTGACCCTGCACCCCACCTCTGTGTTGCAGTAGAGTAAATTGATCCTAATGTGGAGGGTATGTTGGCCCAAGTAGAAGGAATATGCTATTCTGTCTGTGTGGTATGCCACTATTGCTCGACTACATGGGCACGGGTGACTCACTGAAGTAATGATCTAGACACCATCAGTGTGTAAGTGTCCCAGTAGGGAGAGGTCAATCAATCAAGCACTTTATCTAAGTCCCCTCCATGGATGCAGGGTGACGTGTTGAACAAGAGCAGGTCCAAGGTGAGGCCCTCCAGGAAGGATGCCAAACCTTTCTTTGGGGCGTAAATCACTACCAATGACAACAGAGTGCCATTGAGTGTGCCCATCATCACTTCATATAAGCCCTTTGTAGCCACTGAAGAGTTATTGAGTGTGAAGACTACCCTGTGCGCAACCTACACAGTACCCCTCCAGAGTACTTTGAGTAGGAAGTGCCCAGTACTTTACATTGCCATATTTTGTTAAGTTTGATGAGTTCTTGTGCAAGAAGGTGCGTTTCCTGGAGGCAGGCTAAGTATATGTGTCTGCACTAAAAGTAGGAATAGATGTGAAAATGTTTAATGTGTGACACTATACACCAAACTCACTAAGTGAAAATGTTGTATTTAACCAACGCCACCTAACGTGTTAGTGCTGAGTGGAGTTACGTGAGGTGATGGTCCGGGGTCTGCTCGGTCGCCTCCTGTTTTCCTACCCATCTTGTTTGTGTGCCTATGGAAAACTGACCTGGTAATCTCATAGAAACAATGACGTATACATGAGTTAAACCTCAACTCCCCATCCAGGCTGCCCAGCCAACGAGCTTGCAGTCACCAACTGAACATTGTCAATCTGTGAGAGTTCATCTCTAGTATGGAGATCAGGAGGTGCTTGTACCTCTGTGTTAGAAATCCACAGCACAGTTTGTCCCCTCAATGTACATATGTTAAGATTCCCTCACTACTGGGTTGGCATTTGGATTTGTCAGCTTTGTGAGTCTGCAGCATTTACTGTCCTCATATGAGGGAGTCGGCAGTCATAGGGTGATATCTGATCCCACCTACAGTTCTGCAAGAGCATCTGGTAACTAGTCATTCTTCAAGTCCGGATTAAGGTTGGAGGCTGGGGATCCTATGTCCTCCATGGAGCCAGCATGATCTTTTGGGGGACAACTTTGCCATGTCTTATTCCTCAGGTGTTTGGAACTTTTCATTGTTCACTCATCATCTGTTCTAAGTGGGAGGCCCAGAGATCCTGTTTGCCTGTAACCACTCCCGCTCTTCTTGTGGAATTGAAAATAATTTTCTTGTTGCGTCTGAGACGATTTTCAACCTTGCCAGATATACTAAGGCATATCTGATATCCAGGTGGCGCAGCCGCTTGACAGTTAAGAAGTACCCACAGATCTTTTTACTTCTAGTCTGGGAAAATCAAATCGCGATTGAGTTCCTATCAATTGTCCAGGGGCCCATGGCTCTCGCTGCTTGCAAGATATGGTCTCTGCCCCTATAACTATTCAAGTATTCAAGCTGTCACCGGATGGGGTGGAGAGCCCGGTGTTGGTGTTCTGCCAGGGACCCTATGTGTCCTTTCTACTGAGAAGAAAGCTGAAAATGTACCTTCCAGGCCAGTTGTGACCGGCCAATCTTCCAAAAATAATTCCATGCTGGGGCCTTCTTCGCCCTCCAGAAGGCCCTCTATCCGGATATAGTTTCAGCGGTAGTGCACTTCCACGTCGTCCATCTTTTAAATCGTATTTCTTCCTGCATCTTGCAGGCTGTGGAACTCACTTTTTTACTGTTGGTTGAAGTGACGCCATGGAGGATTCTGTGGAATCAACATGGTCCTTTAATTTTTGGTAGTTTGCACAGAGCAGTCCCACATCTAGCACCAATCTTTCCAATTTGGGCTCTAGGGCGGCTGGTAAGTCCTGTACTGCCTTTAGGAGTATATCCAGTCTAGCCATGTGTTCCTGAAAACTATTCTACTATTGTGACAGATGTGATTTTGCCTTGGTCTTCAGCTTCTTCCCTGTGTCCCGAGGGGAGCCCTGATTTATGGCTTTTTAGTCTTATTGTTGTCTCTAAATCCAGCTGTGTGTGACACAGTAGAATTCCAAGAGAGGATGCAGCGCCAGGACAGTAACGGCGCTGTCAACACAATCTATCAGTCATTTCTCTTAGTAGGATTCACAGTAACGTCACTCAGTGGTACCTGGCTGCAGTCCCATTTATCCTACCTGCGAGAGGTAGTGGGTCAAAGAGAATTTTCTCAGTTTCTGCCCTGGGTCTCCTGCAATCTCAGATTGACAGACTGTATTGTTTGTTGTTCGCATAGCTGGTGATGTATTCAGACCTTTGGGGTGGGGGAGGCCAATGCGTTAGACTTCCTATTTGCCTCACCACATTGCCAGGGTCAGTTGAATATTGCTCCCAGGAGATCGCAGTGCCTCATCCATCTTGTTCTACCCCAGAGCCTCTCCGGGTACTATTAGGAGTCCCTGCCTCACCAACCAGTTCTGCGCTCTGTGCTTCTAGAGCATGGGGACAGATGAGGTTACTGCCGCAGATTCCCTACAAGCCTCACCTCACTTTAGAATTCCACTGGATGGGTGCCATGAGTCATCTCTCTCTTGCTGCCTGTCACGGCAGGGGAGGGCCCATCACAGTACCAGGTCCCAATTCTCCACTGCTGTGTCTCTTGTGTTACTCAGGTCTCATCCAGGCTGCTTCTGTAGATGGCCCTCTGGTGTGCCACCTGAGAGGCAGGTGTTGGGAGGGTCTGCAACTGCACCTGTGCAGCAGGAGGGACCATTGCCGACTCAGATCCCGACTCTCCTTCCCCACTATGACTCCCAGATTATGCTGGCTTGAAGTGTGTCATTGTCATTCACAGGCCTCTGGTGTGCTGGTTAAGGGGGTGGTTGCTGGGAGCTATTCCTCGCAGTGGCATCATCTCCACTCCTCTTGGTTCTCATCACTGCCACCACCCCTGGCTGGGCTTTCACGGAGGCTCTCCTACAGAGGCTGATTGCTGAAGAAAGTCACCTCTGTGATCCCAGGTCTCAGCTTCATTTCCACGTTGCATCTCCTAGTGCGTAATGGCCTCGGTTAGGCAGCTGCACCTATAGGTCTCTTGCACCTTGTTGGGGGGCATTCAAACATGTAATTGGCCCCCAGGTGCCCAGCTCTATCCATCCACCTCCGTGAGTGGGTGCAGGCTGCAAGATGTGAACGCCGGGGATTACTAAGTGGAGCTCGTTATTGTGCGTCCTAGCCTGCAACCATCTTGGCAATGCCCCCTCCATTATTTTACAGTTAGCACACTTGCTATCACATGTTCAGGGAGTACTAGGTCTTCCACCTGACCGTCTCTTTTGTAATGCTCTTCCTTGTAACACCGAAACAACTTTTCACATTCGGCATGGAAGAACCTTCCTGACTTTTCTTCTCCTTTTGTTATCCCTGAGTTGGAATTCGATTCCCTTTCTCTTCTTGTCTCCCTTTGGAATCATGGACATTGCACTGGCCCTTACCTCACAGCCTGGAATCAGTCTGTTGACAGTTTCTTCCTACCTTTGGCTTAAAGCAGAGGTTTTCAAACGGGGGCATGCCCCCCCGGTGGACCTTTGCTGTATTCCCAAATGGGTGCAAATGCCTCAATAATTGTTTGCAATGAAGATGGACTAGAAGCATACCTCTGTTTATTTATCATGTTTACAGACTGTCTTTATTTACATGCAACAGTTGAAGTGCATAAAAAAGTATGGCAACTGTCATCCTGAGCCTCATGGTGACAGGATCAAAGACATGGATAAAAAGACAAAATATTCTGTAAAAAGTCTGCTGTTTTTTTACCTCCAGGCAACTGCATATAAAGACTGCAAGCAGCTTAACCCTTTCACTGCTGAGGATAAAACCATTCCATCCTCAACACCGGCGCCATCACATGAGCACCAAATCCCTCTACTGGTTACAGCACAGGGATTTGGGTTTTCTAAAAACAGCCTCAGGAGCTGAAAAAGAGCTTTTCCAGCTCCATAGGATGCTTTTAGTTTTCACTGGATTGATGAGCAGGGTGCATGGCGTGCTGAAGTCATTTCAGTGAAAACAAAAGTGAAATGAGCTGATCAACTCATTTCACTTTCACTGCCTCTGTGCTCAGGGGGCTATCTCAGGCCCCCAAGCACCGAGGCAGATGGGAGAGGTATCATTGGAAAAAGGGGCACCTCCCCATTCCAATAGTATCCCTCCCTAGTGGATCCCTCATGGGGATTGCTGCAGGAGGGCGATCCACAAGCAGGGATCCACTCCACACTGCACCGGGGAGGGGGGAGCAGCCCCTGGGGCAAGGGCTTTTGCTCCCTCCATAATATTTTGTCCAGTTCAGTCTTTCTGCCCCCTGGGGGGCATATGGGGCAATAGCCCCCAATCTTCCCCCTTTCCCCCCCCCACCCTCCCCCCCGGGTGGACAGGAAGCCCACTAGGCACTAGGGATTTTTTGTTTTTCAAAAAGTTTAGAGGATGGGCTGCCCAGACTAGGCACAGCAATGCACCCCCCTCCCCAACATAGGCACAGTCTTTCTGCCCCCCGAGGGGCAGATAGGGTGTCATTACTTCCAATCTGGCCCCAGGCCGTCGCAGGGGCAGAAGGCCCACTAGACACCAGGGATTAACTTTTTTTAAATAAAAGATGGGTGGGGCTGCTCACCTTGGGCATGGTCATACCCCTACCCCAAATAAATGGTGCCACAGTCTTTCTGCCCCCCGAGCCAACTGGAGATAATTACCCCCAAATAGCTTCATGGGGGCATACAGCTCACTAGATTCCAGGGATTTAAAAAAAAATAATAGAGGGATGGAGGCTGCCCACCACCAAGTGCATGGATATGACCCTACCCCAACTGAATGGGGCAACAGTCTTTCTTAACCCCCTGTGGAATAAAGCATCTTATCCCAATGGCAGGCCAGAGGGCATTTCACTCTTTTGGATTTTGATTTTACATATGGGCCAAGAGAGCTTGGCTAACTTGTATTGTCGTCCCACTTGTAATGGTGAGTGGCTGCACTTTTTGGACTAGGGTATGCTGCCAACCGGGAAAAAATCTACCAGACCCAGACAAATCCAAAAGCTAAACATCTGGGAGAGTCCATGGTGGTGTGCTTCACATCAGTACTTAATTTGAGCCAGTGATTTCCGGTGCTCAGCACCAGCACTTAATTGCCATCACCGACAGTTGACAGCTGCCACATGGTGGCACTGTTTTCTGTAATTTAAAGATGAGCAGAACAACAGTTGTTTACTAATTCATTATACAACTAACAGCTGCCACCCAGGCCATTCTTATAGCTTTGGGGGCTTCGAACAGTATGAATTGTCAAACTTGTAACAGTGTGACTGTTAGGACCTGTGTAGGTCCAGCCATTGGCAGCGTTGATAGTGACAATATGTGGTGCTAGCTCCGATGGCCTCCTGGTGAGGGCCCTTGCATTTATATTTTTTACAAATTAATCACTGCTTCACATGCATCCTACATCTTTTTCTTACCCACCATCCCCTCCAAACCTCCAACTTTGCTTGAAATCACGCATTTTCCCTACATTTCTGTGATGGAAACTTAAGGAATCCACAAACCTTTTACTACCTACCGTTGCCCTATCTGTATTGACAAATACTGTGGCCAACTTGCAGAGTCAGCCTAAAAATGTATGACAAAAACTGCCCTTTTGGTCCCACTTTGGTTCCCCCTCAGTTCCTACACGTTTTTGGCCCTTCCCTGTCGCAGGCACTTGGCCCACCTACACAAGTGAGGTATCATTTTTATTGTGAGCCTGAGGGGAACGCTGTGCTGGCACGATGACCCCACACAGAAATGTGAGGAACATGTGATTTATTTTAGCTAAATTTAAGGTTTGCAGGGGATTCTGGGTAAGAAAACACTGGGCGATCCACCTCCATGGACACCCCCATGTGTCTAATTTTCAGAAATGTCTGGGTTTGGTAGGTTTCCCCAGATAGACGCCAACCCCAGGGCCAAAAACATAGGTGCCCGCCTGCAAAAACAGGTTGTTTTGTGACAGATAATTTTGATGTGTCCACAATATATTTTGCAAAAACAACAGATGAAGGACAGAATGCAGAACAAATCAAATGTTCACCCTCACTCACAGATCTGGGTTTCATCCATCGTTTTTTTGCCTGCCATGCCATTCAAGCTTGGACACAGCCATATGCAAATCTGTCTTGGCCCTGTTCCCCATGGGAACAGTCCAGCCCGAACTGCCAGGCCAGGTCCTCCCTGGACCAGAAATAAGCATCCTGGGACTGGTTTTAGGGTATCACCCTTCATCAGCCAGGCTAGCCTGAATCTGGTGGCATAGCAAGCATGGGACCCACATCTGGGCATACCCTTCCCGCTTGGGGCGACAAATGCAAAAACAACAGATGATGGACGGAATGCAGAACAAATCAAACATTCACCCATAGTCACAGATCTGGGTTTAATCCATCAGTTTTGTTTGGCTGCCATGCTGCTCCAGTTTGGACCCAGCCATATGCAAATCAGTCTTGACCATGTTCCCCATCGGAACAGCCCAGCCCGAACTGCCAGGCCAGGTCCTCCCTGGACCAGAAATAAGCATCCTGGGACCGGTTTCAGGGTATCACCCTTCATCAACCAGGCTAGCTTGAATCTGGTGGCATAGCAAGGACAGGACCCACATCTGGGCATACCCTTCCTGCTTGGGACGAAAATGCAAAAACAACAGATGATGGATGGAATGCATAACAAATCAAATATTCACCCCCAGTCGCAGATCTGGGTTTAATCCATCAGTTTTGTTTGCCTGCCATGCTGTTCCAGTTTGGACCCAGCCATATGCAAATCAGTCTTGACCCTGTTCCCCATGGGAACAGCCCAGCCTGAACAGCCAGGCCAGGTCCTCCCTGGACCAGAAATAAGCATCCTGGGACCGGTTTCAGGGTATCACCCTTCATCAACCAGACTAGCTTGAATCTGGTGGCATAGCAAGCACAGGACCCACATCTGGGCATACCCTTCCTAGTTGGGAGGACAAATACAAAAACAACAGATGATGGACGGAATGCAGGACAAATCAAACATTCATTCCCAGTCGCAGATCTGGGTTTAATCCATCATTTTATTTTGCCTGCCATGCTGTTCTAGTTTGGACCCAGCCATATGCAAATCACTCTTGACCCCGTTCCCCATGGGAACAGTCAAGACCGAACTGCTAGGCCAGGTCCTCCCTGGACCAGAAATAAGCATCCTGGGACCGGTTTCAGGGTATCACCCTTCATCAACCAGGCTAGCTTGAATCTGGTGGCATAGCAAGCACAGGACCCACATCTGGGTATACCATTCCCGCTTGGGACGACAAATGCAAAAACAGATGATGGACGGAATGCAGTACAAATCAAACATTCACCCCCAGTTGCTGATCTGGGTTAATCCATAATTTTTTGTTGCCTGCCATGCCATTCCAGTTTGGACCCAGCCATAGGCAAATCAGTCTAGACCCTTTTCCCCATGGAAGCAGTCCAGCCCAAACTGCCAGGCCAGGTCCTCCCTGGACCAGAAATAAGCATCCTGGGACCGGTTTCAGGGTATCACCCTTCATCAGGCAGGCTGACTTGAATCCAGTGGCACAGTGAGCAAGGGACCCACATCTGGGTATACCCCTCCCACTTAGGGCAACTTTAGCAAAACAAAAGGATAATGGACGAAGTGTTGAAACTTTTCAAACACTCACCCCCAGTCATAGATTTGGATTTAATCCATTGTTCTTTTGCTCACCATGCCACCCCAGTTTGGACCCAGCCATATGCAAATCAATCTTGACCCTGTTCCCCATGGAAACAGTCCAGCACAAACTGCCAGGCCAGGTCCACCCTGGACCAGAAACAGGCATCCTGGGACCGGTTTCAGGGTATTCCTCTGGGTGTCTAGTTTTAAAAAATGTACAGGTTTGCCAAGTTTCCCTAAGGGGAAGGTAAGCTAGGACCCAAATCCACAACTAGACATATTGCAAAAAAAAGGTCAGTTTTGGGTGGAAACGTGTGATGTGTTCATGTTGCGTTTTGGGAGGTTTCCTGTTGCGGGCACTAGGCCTACCCACACAAGTGAGGTACCATTTTTATGAAGAGACTTAGGTAAACAGAATAGTAGAACAAGTGATATTGCCAATTGTTTTTCTCTGCATTTCCGCCTTTCAAATGTAAGACAGTGTGCAAGAAAGAAGTCATTTTGAGAAATGCCATCTAATTCACATGTTCCTATGGGTACCCACAAATTCAGAGATGTGCAAATAACCACTACTATGAAAACTCCATATCTTGTGCCAATTTTGTCAATATATAGGTTTCCTTGATACCTATTTTTCACTCTTTATATTTTACCAAATGAATTTCTGTACACCCAGTATAAAATGAAAAACCATTGCAAGATGCAGCTCCGTTTTTGTGAACCAACAAGCCCTATATATTCCTGCAACCAGAATGGTCCAGCTGACGTAATGGTATATTGCTTTCAAAAATCTGCCATAGTTAGAAGAAGTTACAGATTAAAACGTGGACACAAATGGCTGTTATTTGAACTTAATTTCATTTTTTTTATTTCAACTGTTACTTTCTATATGAAAACCTTGAAGGATCTACACAAATAACCCCTTTGTGAATTCAGAATTTTGTCTACCTGTCAGAAATGTATAGCTTTCCAGGATCCACTAGTGGTTTCATTCGCGTTTCCACCACTAACTGGAAAGGGGCTGAAAGCACAAAAATAGGAAAAATGGGCTATGTCCCAGTAAAATGCCAAAACTGTGGTGAAAATGTTGGTTTTCTGATTCAGGTCTGCCTGTTCCTGAAAGCTGGGAAGATGTTGGTCTTAGCACCATAAACCCTTTATTGATGCCGTTTGCAGGGAAAAAACAGATGCTTTCTCCTGCAGCACTTTTTTCCCGTTTGTCCCAAAAAACTTTAGCTATATTTTGCCCAATTTCTCGATCCCCTCCAGGGGAATCCACAAACCCTGGGAACCTTTAGAATACCCAGGATGTTGGAAAAAAGGGCACAAATGTGGCGTGGATAGATTATGTGAACAAAAAGGTATGGGAGCCTAAGAGTGAACTACCCCAAGTAGCCACTAAAAGGGCTTAGCGCAGGGGTGAAAGGCACAGAGACGAAGGGCTTTAAATGAAAAATTGAAGTAAATTCAACTAATCAATGGGAAATGCATGTAATGAAACTTCAGTTGGTTATATTTGCTCACTGCAGATGTCTGTTTGTGAGACGAGAGAGTAACAGAATGGAATCCTGGTTGGTTAAGTGCAGAATAGTGACTTGTGTATTCTTTGAGATTCAAGCCAGTAACAGAATGCACTATGAAAATGTAAGCCACCATTTAAAAATTGTATTACTCAGAGTATCAATTAGGCTGCCACAAAACAAGTGGTTTCAAATAGTATATTTTACTAATAGTAATCAGACTGTACCTATTGCAAACATTTGTATAAGTCCATTAAATGTCTGCTTTCCAAAACTCAACAAGAACAAACCTTTGTCACCAAGACGCTTCAAATGACTCCATTTTCACCCAGGGGCACCTCAAGGTGTCTAGTAACCATTCAGAGATAGTTTTTTGTTTTTTTACAAAACGTACGGTAGGCATAGGACTCCAAACACCCCAACCACTTCAACCTGTTTACCTGCTGATGTCCTTTCGGGTGAGTCGAGGATGTGGTAGGAAAGAGATCAGCAGAGCCACATTTAGATGTATGTAATGCATGTCATTATGTGGGGGCTAATTTTTCCATTTCCAAATAGACAAAGATTGCTCCCTCATGGAGATGCTCTGAGGAAGGTTATTAACAATGCAGACTGCCTATTGTTTGTGTTTTAATGGGCCTTATTATGTCTGTCCTGCTAGCAAAGGGCAAACATCCTGCTTTGAGCCTCTGGCCAACGAGTGATGCCTTGGGGGAGTGGACATGGGCGTAGGTACCATTGGTGTTGCAAGTGCAGTAGCACCAGGGCCCAGGGGTGTGCGTGACCAAATATACCCCAGTTGTGGCTCTTTTACTATATGTCCTTACTAACATTGGGGCCTGTTGCACCCTTGGTGTGCTAGTGCTGTTTTGAGCCTCATACCAGTGGCTCAAGAGAGGGCAAAATTAAAGTCGAGGATACACCTTAGCTTATGCTTCAGAGAGACGGCAGAGTGGGGCGGTCGGTAAAGATGGAGGCCCATGTTTTTAACTAGGGTCAGAGGAGACTGCCTGCTTCAGAAAGCAGTAGCTCTCATTAGTGAAGCAGATACATTGGCACTAGGAATGATGTGTGTGAAGGGCTTACTGCACCTCGGTTATCACTGTCTTAATGTAAAAAAGAGCCATGAGGGCTCATTTTCCTTGTTAGTAATAGGGCTGAGGGCACCCTAACTGCAAAGAGTTGGGCAACATATGGAAGTTATTTTTTTCTGAATGGTCCATTGAGTCTGTTTCAAGATTGGAGTGATAACCAGGCATGGTGGAGAAGGGGTGAAAGTTGTAGTGGAGATAGCCTGCTCCTTATGACCGCAGCTGTCGTTATTGCGACCAGTGCAGTTGCATCGGGGCCCAGGTGTGTGATGGGATCACAACACTCCAGTTAGTGATTTTCGTCAATTTCTGTAGTTTTTTAGGGTATTTTCATTTTTTAAGACTCGCACTTAGTGTGGACTATGAGTTACAGACTAAGTACCCTTGAAATGGCTTCATATGTCCTGCCCTCAGCCCTGATCCTCCCTATCCCGAAAGACTTGCAAAAAAACATTTTTTTTGGGTGGGGGGTAAATTGCTAAAATTGCTTAGATGGTCTTAGAGTAAAAAAGCTTGAAGACTTTTGTCTCAGAGGCATTCTGCTCCGGATCTTTATTGATCCTGTTGGCTGGCCTTGTCTGCCAACTGCTAGTTTGGATTCCTCTTTGTCAGAAGTGACAGGTATTGCTTAAGTGTGGTATAACTAGCAAGTGGTGCTCTTAATGAGACAAAACATGCATGTACCAATTAGTCAAATAAACAGAGGATAAGGCTATGCGAAGTAAAGTTTAATCTTCATAAGTGAGCGACTCAAGGAGATGACCTTTGTGTATGTTTAAAGATAGTAAATCTAACGGACCTCCACTGGTCGGACTCACTTTTGTACACATCCATAATATCATGCTGTTAATCAGTACTTAAAGTAGGAGCTTGAATGGTCATGATGGCTGTGTTTGATACATACTTTTTACCCAAAGAGATTATCGTACTTAGCGCATTGGTTAATAGAACAACCTGACCAAATCATTACATAGCTAAATAATATTATTCATTTACTCATATGGGTGCACAAAATATCATATTATGACTCATCGAGAACCACACATTCAACATGGACATTCCACGTGAATTGTGACCACACAGAAACGCCTAATGCCTGCAGTACTTATTTTTTGTAAAATTGTTTTGTCCATACAATCCCAGTCACTTTTAGCCAAAGAGACAGGAATAGATTCCGAATTTCTCGTACACATAAAAACCAGCAATTGTGTTGTTATTTTTGTTTCTTTGCATCATTATTCTGTATTTAAAAGTAATACTTTCAAGCCAGCACTTTCGTATGCTTTTGAAACAGCTCTGTCACACACATTTCGATTCTGAAAATCGACAAATACTTTTCTGCAAAATATTTTGGCAAAATTATTCATTTAGAGAGGTTTGCTTTACTTCCTAGTAGCCTGCGTGGCTGGGACGAAGATGGCAGCAAAAGTCAGCCTATTGTGTAGAAACCACACTACACCGAAAACACATATTAAGTTTGAGGAAATCAGGGTCACAGACTGACGGTCATCATTAGCTATTACCCAAGGACCTGTTCAATCTGCTTTGAACTGCTCCAGTCGTGGTTCGCACAGGCCTTACGAGTACGTGTGTGCCCAAACAATTCCTACAGCAAAGAAGTGTGGAGTAAGATCAGAGAACCCAAACCGCTTTGTCTTTATTTCAAAATGATTCATCTGCATGTGCTTACACAGCAGTTTGTTCCAGGTATAAAACTCAATCAAGTCCATTTTCTATTATTGCCCACCATGCAGTGATGACACCTCTCATGAAGGTGTTGCAATTCCCAAAAGATTTACGCAAATAGGCAATTTGCAAATGAGTGCAAAAAAGCCTGGAAAGTTACCACCTTCACAACTGATGCTACGAAGAGGCAAAGTACTTAAGAACAGGGTACCTCAGTTCGGGGACTATATTCACAGGGATGCTATAAGGCCTGACTCACGACAATAGAAAATGTTTACATTTTATTATTCATTTAAAAAAATACATATTTTTTCTCAGCGTAGGGGTGCACATTTTTCAAACTGTACATGGAAATTTCCAGTTCTAAGACTCAGGCTTGCCAAACTTTTCCATGTGCTAAGTGGGTTTGCGCCTACAGAATTTACACCACTTGTAGAATAGAATTTCCACATTTGCATATGTATTCATATCGACTTGTTTGAGGGTGTTCCTTAGTGATCTTACCTGTAAAGTTACTGAGCACCTGTAAAGTCCTACGTTTGTGGGCATTCACCTAAAACTTGCAAATCCTTCTCCACACTGGAAACGCTAGCAAATGTACACCTGTCAAAAGCAGAAGTACAGATACCTCTAGGATCTGAGTAGCTAGAGAGTGGAGAGGGAAGAACCTCTTATTTAACTTGGGTGTAGAGAAAAATGTTCCACATGGAGAAACAGAAAAAGGTAAATGTGCCTATCCACACTTGTGTTCCATTCCAGTATGCAGACATTCTTCCCACCTGGTTACATTTCACCTGCATACATGTTGTGTGTGTGAGTAGGCCAAGAAAGCCTCAACTGATATATCTTTCCGTGCCCATTAGGGATTTTTTTCCAGTTTTTACAATCTGCTCTTTGTGAATGTTCCTTTGGTGTCCTGGTGCTCTTTTTCCACGTGCTTGTGTGAGTTAGGACTCTGAGACCGAATTGTGATATACTGCACTGTATCTGCACTAATGCACACAACATTTTGCTAACAGCTCACTCTTTCTCTCTTGATTTCTAGGCATGCTCCACCTTTTTATATTAAGTAACTTTCTACTAGTGCTAATCATTAGTTCTGCTGCTGGACAGACAGAAGTAAAGTTCGCTGGACAGACTGAGTTCTTTGTCAACGAAAGCAGCACGACGGTCATTCGCCTTGTGATTGAAAGGACAGGAGTGCCTGCAAATATTACTGCCATTGTGTCTGTAAGTACTCGCAGGCTTCAAAACTTAATCCTTCATTTATTTCACACACTCCAACAATGGTGTGACCCAATAACATGACCCAATTACATTGACTTACATCTCTTGTCACTGTTGAAAGCAGGGTAAGTGATGCGCCCTTTGTTGAAAGCTGTGAAGAGATTTGGGAACAACACTTGTCTTAGTATTTTTCCAAGGCCAGACCTAATTGAATTAACTCAAAGAGACCCTTGGTCAACACAAAATGTTGGCCAGTGATTCCTTGATAGAGTGGTGGCTGCAGCCTTATGTATGCACCCTGGAGTCTGCCAGGCCACAAAGATGACATCACTTCTGTTGTACACTGGTTACTCGCCTCGTTGCGTGTTGAATACAGAAGTATCGCCACAATCAATCTGTAGAGTCACAGGTTTCATTTATATTTGAAAGAATAATAAATGATGGGTATTTTTCTTACCAGTTAACGATGTTCTTGACAACAGTCTTATGTTTTCGCTGTTGTGATTAATCCATTTTGAAAATGGATTTTAACCAAAACTCTCTCAGCAGTTATGAGCGTTCAAAGTGGTCCAGGCTATGTTTTAGTTGCAGTGAGGAATGGTTTGGCTAATATTATATTTATAGGGTGCTTGACAACATTTCTGTTAAACTAGCGCTTGACAAATTAGGTGTGCCGTTGTTTGGCTAGTCCCAATCCTTAAATAAATTCCTCCAATAAGAAAATGAGATATAAATCAGTCACTTGTGCTCTGCCATTTGAGGCCATATGCACAAAACCTTGTTTAAGGTCACAAAGGCTGATTCACAGAATAAGGCTGTTTGCGACTACAATAAATGTTTTTTAAATGTACAAAAATCAAATTATGATTTGGTAACCTGTTACCGAATCACAATTTGGGTTCGAGAATTGGTATTTGAGAGGGGCGGTTTAGTATCTCCCTTTCTAATACCCATTCGCATTGGTATATATGAATGTTTTGCAACCAAATTATGGTTGCAAAACATTCATTTTTTACGCACACCTCAGAGGAGGTGGTAACCATTCACAAATGGGAATTGGTACCCATGGGACCCCTTCCTCTTTGTGAATGTTGAAACAAATATTTTTTAAGAGCAAGCAGTGATGGGACCACTCACTGCCTACTCTTAAAAAATGAAGTTTTGATGTTTTCTTTTTTTTCTTTTTAAACGTTTGTCACTTTCCTTTAAGGAAAACAGGCTGCATTAAAAGAAAGAGAAGATTACTTTATTGAGAAGCAATCACAGACATTCTGGTCTGCTGATCCCAGCATGCCACTATCCCTGTGTTGGCTAAAATTTCTAATTGGTCGCAAATTGTGACCTACCTCATTAATATGTGTGTGGTATGTCTATTTGTGACCCCATTAGAAATTGCTAAATGGAGCTCAATGGTTTTAATACTTGAGGAATAGAAATGTCCTAATTGCGATTATCAGAAAATCACAATTGCTTTTAAGAACATTTGTACATATGACCCTCAGTCGTGTTGATTGCATCTCCCAGGGTGTCCATGTTAACTGTTCCTTACTATATCTATACACAGCAAACTTACATTCTTTAACCCACTTATGATTGAAGTAAAGTGAAAGATAAGAGTTTTGGCAGTATCTAGTAAATTAGTCAGAAATAATTCCAACACATCTAACATCTTTAAACAACTGTGGTGCTCCAACTTTGCTGTTCCCTCTACCCCGAATTCTGCACCCTGTTAGAACCAACTGCTCATTAACCAATGGCATCGTCCTGTAATTCAAGCAGTCCGTCATTATTATGTTTTCAAGGCTCTTGAAAGTTCGTGTAAATCTCCTGCCATTGTCAGGGCAGAAAAGGGTGGGACAATGTCCACAAATGTATATTTGTCCGCATTGCTAAGTTCTAAGACAAATCACACCTTTGTAACGCCCGCTTCTCGCCCACTGATGGAGTTTACTTTTGTTGATTTATCTGCAGTCATGGTGGAGTAATCTGCAGTGGTAAATGCACTTACATCTGCCAGGAAACCCTTTGTGATTAATTGTCAGTCATTAAAAAAAGGTATTTCCAGTTGGAAACTTGTGTGTAGGAACAAATCTACCCTTGTGAATAGGGCCCTGTATGTTCAGAGATCTAGAAAGATGCTACATAATAAACCTGTATCCAAAGCCTCTGCATCCCACAGATGCCTCTGTAGCCTATGGAAAGTCCTGATGAGGCCAACTCAGCTTTCTGTCCTTCAGAGTATTGTAACTTGTGTAGTATCAAATTGGAGAATAGTAACGCCTCTTCTTTGAAGTGTTTAGAAACGAAAGAAGAGCGTTTTGAAGCACCTTGCTGAATAAGTTATTCATGTTATTGTTAATATTTTCTATAGGCGAAGAATGTTCATATTGTCATCAAAGGGTTATGGCGTCGGCTTCATTTGGTTTCTGCAGTGTTTCAAGTTGGAAGGAAGACTCAAGTGCAGTATTTTCGCTTTTGAATGAAGAATCTACTTTACATATTAATTGATAATGTAGAAATGTGAAGACAGATGTTGAATGCACCGTATTATGTACAAGCATAGAAAGAATTTCGCACCTAAAACAGAACCGAGCCTAAACGCATGTCTTTGTATCTACATTTCAGCTAATAGGACCTAACACTCTGGATTTTGTGGAAACTGTGACAGCGGCATTCATCCCTGCTACAGAAACCAACCGCACGGTATTCATACCTATCTTTGATGATGACCTTCCAGAGGCCGACGAGACATTTGTTTTTCTTTTAAGTTTACCGGTAAGAAGAAAGAGAGAAGGAATTATACTAAAACAGAACGTTTGGGGGCATAGATCCTAATAAATATGCAAATAGGAGAAGTGGGATCGACCCCGCACTTGTGTTTTCCAGTGTCTCTTTGCCCTGAATCAGCTGATCGCAAATCCCAGATTTAGGAATCCGAAGCCAGGAGACACCAACTACACATCCCACAGGGTTGCTGCTGGTGGTGCGTCCATCTGCTGTGCCCAGGCCCACTTGCCTCCCTCCTGCTCTATGGATATAGCATCAAACGCTCCCTCCAGCTCTTATTGCCTGCCTCCCCCCCCCCCCCCCCCGCTCCCCTCCCCCCACCCCGCCACCTGTACCAGGGCCCAAATCAAATCCTTGCATCAAAGAGGGTGGTGAGTAAATGCTGATTTGGGCACTTTATATTCTCCAGGGATAGACACACGGAATATGGCTCAGCGTTCCCCGGTCCATATTTTATACTGGAGAAAAGTACTCATAACCACACTATTTAGGTGCAAGATGAAAACCTGAAACCGGTAGTTCTGCTTCCTGGTACCCCTCTACAGAAATACAGATAACTTGTAATACATGTTTGGTTGATTTGCAGCATTGAAGTGACGTGATCTTTTCTTAGTTGTGTGCTGGGAAAAGTGGGTTGCTGGGGCTATTCTTTTATCGGGCTGACCTTTTTAATTGATTTTGATGCACGAGTGAGCGGGGGGAATTTGTCATTGTTTCACTGTAGTATTGAAAAAATCAGAATGTTCCTGTTTTGAAGGAAATCTGGGAATTTTTATGAAATTGGAGGAATTTTTACATTTGAAGGAAATATAATAGCAACTGAAACAGGGGCTGGAAAGAACTTTGTAAACTTGAGTGGTTAGCGCTCTAGCGTCCCGTAACATTTTCCTGCCCTCGGCCTACCTATTTAATGGCGGGTGCTTCGCGGCTGTGCAGTGAGCCTGCTGCTGGCTTGCACCCATCCGCGCCTGAATGGGACTGGGGGCCAGGGAGGCTGCATCTCTGAGCATAGACGTTTTAGCTTACTCTACATCGACCTAGTTTGGGTTACGGCCATATGTGCAGGAAGGCTGTTGGCACTCAATAAATCTCCAGATAAGGAGAAGAAGTTGTAACCATCGCTCTTTTGTCTGTACCACTATGGATTGACCCCTTTCTCCTTCACCGATGGCCATGAGAGACCCAGTTGGGAACTCCTCTAATAACCTTAGGGGAAATGAGAGCCTCGCAAAACGATCATCAGTAAGAGTTTTCACATTTTTCAGTCTAAATTATTGTTCTTTGGGTGAACACCACCAAGATTTATTTGATTTCTTAACAGATCATAATCCGGAGGCCATGTTCCTTAAGACCTGGCTAAATGAAGCCTCTGGCCCAGACATTGTAGCAGCTCTTCAACAGGGCTATTGTATTTCCCATCTGACCGGAAAGCTAAAAAAGGGGGAGGGATTGTAATTTTAACAAAAGATAAATTCCATTGCGTGACAGAGAAATTGGAATATCTCAGATTGTGAAGCTTTGAGGTTCCGTATATCGCTAACCAAGAAGTTTACTATGTCTGACGCTTTTTTTTATCACCCTCTAGGTGCAGTACACAATTAGGCCTCAGAGGTCCTGGAGAAACTGTCCCCTTTATTATTTTTAAATGTGCCAACTTTACAGTGCTTTGAAACCTAAACATACATCTGGATGACGTAACAAGTAATCCAGGCCAGTCCCTAATTGAGGGCTTTGCAGCTTTAGAACTTATTAACAATCTACCCACTCATACTGCAGGACATTCATTGGACCCTATTTTCTCGAATCTAGGCACCATGCAATCAAATAGACCCTTACCCCAAACATGGCCATCCCATGCTTCTTTTCAAACGATCCCCAAGTAAGGTTACTTTTAATCGGCCCAGGCCTCATGGAAGATGTTGGGCCAAGCTAAATGCTCACAAATGGAACACCCTACTAAAGGAATCACTCCCTCCTTTAGATCACTCTGTGGATGGTGTAGCAAATAGTATAGAAAACTGGCTTAGGACCTCAGCAGATAAATTAGCTCCCAGTAACCGCCAGGGCCCTCCGAGATCCCTGTCCCCGGACCCTTGGTTCATGCACTCCTTATGTCATGAGAAGAAAAAATGCTAAAAGTTAGAGAGACAGCGGAGTAAGACCTATAATCAAGATGATAAATTAATTTACAAAAACGCATTGAGTCAGGGGCGCTGTGAACAGATGTGAAGCACACAGTTTGGGAACCACTAGAAGGACGCTGCACGTTTCAGGTGTGAGACATGGACATGTACCAGAGCTCAGTGTTTAGAAAGGCTCCGTGTGCCACAAGTGGAAGGGTTAAATGGACCAATAGTAAGAAATGCTTTATGTAGCAAGTGTGAAAGAGGGTCGTGTCTGTGTGCCAAGGCAGAGGATGACTGCGGTGAGAAAGAGGACACCACGACTTATGTCTAGGAGAAGGCACTTCTTCCAATTGCTCGGGCAGGGGGCCGTTTGCCCTTAAAATCAGAGAACGCCATCCACCATCCATGCTCGAATGACTCAGGTTTTCTGGCACGTGCGTTCTCAATAAAATGCAGATTCAGGATAGGTTCACTGTGCAAGGCAAACTGCTTCTTGGAAACATGTAACACAATTTTTTAGTAACGTGTGTTCCGTTTGAACTAGAAACAATTTTTCATTGAAATAAGTCCACTATGCAGCATATGGTGCATTCCGTGCAAGGGTGGGGACTACTTGGTTAGTGGCGGCAGCAGAATCGCATGATTGCAGTGGCCCTGTTTGTCCTATATCATGGTATTTCTATTTGTTAAGCACTTGCTTGCAAAAGCTTCGTGGCACTGCCTCGGTAACACATCAGCCAGAATGAATCTAATATTAAAAAATAATAATGAAAAAACCCTCAATGTAGAGTAAAACTTTCAATACCAAAAAATTTCGGTCAAACAGGTATGTTGCTCACCCAAATATCAGATTTCAATATTGTGCTATTAAAATATTGGACTACCAAAATAGCATGACGGTGAGTACATATAGATACACGTCGATTCTTTATTCTTAGCTACACATCCTTACGCCTTCAGATAATATATTTCCGTACTAAGGAAGGACGGTACCTTCCATGGACCCCTGGTCTTCCAGGGCGGATGCTGGCAATACAAATGCTCAAGTTTATGAGAGACGCGGCTGTGGAAGGTTGGATGCCTATGCCATGGGGCCAGACAGGAAGTGAGGGATGCCCGTGGCATAGGGCCGGGCGCTCTTACTCCAGCTGCAAGCCTCTGCGAGGTGATCCCCGCGCTGGAGGAGCGACGGGCAGGTCGTTCCCCCATCACTGACAAGAAATACGTGCGTACAAAGAGCCTTATTCTCACTGTCCTTATATGTGGCCGCCAACTTCACACTGCTGGGGCCAATAGCTACGCAGAAGCAATCTTCAGGCACGCTGCGGTGAGTGAAAGCAGCCCATGCGTCAACGGTGCTGTTTAAAGTATACAAGACCTTTGACGATTCTTTCATTTTACTTGCCACTGTACCGCACTTCAGCACCTAATTAAGAGTTATTCGTGCCACAGTTGTGCTGCACCAAGGCCCATGACTTTTGAACACACAAACACAATTAATTTGTACATACACAATCAATGTAAAGTTACGATGTGTGTGCTACAAGGTGTGTCGCGGTGCTTTCGACATCTTGTCTTCAGTGGATGAATGCATCCATTGTAAGGGCAAACTGTGCAAAGCTCTGGTGACAGGTCCCTATCACCAAGGTTCCACTCCGCCTATGATTGTTCTAAGGTCGATAACAATTTCACCATCAACTTGATAGATATCTGTTATCAGTGTCAGTTCGCCAGTTGGCAGGTTGAAGGGTGTTAGG
The DNA here is from genome assembly GCF_031143425.1 of Pleurodeles waltl. Lineage (NCBI taxonomy): Eukaryota > Metazoa > Chordata > Amphibia > Caudata > Salamandridae > Pleurodeles > Pleurodeles waltl. Next base: position 505,475,042 of record NC_090436.1, read on the forward strand.
TCATGTTTTGTGTTTTGTAATGTTTACGTATGTTATCATCATCATACACTTACGTTGACGTTCGCCGTGTAGGGCCCATGCAGAGTTTCCCTTACAAGTCTACAAGAAGCAGCAGTGTCGTAAAGCTACATGCAGTAGGATGCAAATCTGTGGTGTCCAGGATTGCTAGAAAGCAATTAATACTGTTATCTGGATTTCTGTTTGTGGTTACAACCTCGCCATTTTTGTGATGGAGAATTTCATCAAATGTTTGTAAAACAAAAGTTGTAGCTCAGCACCAGGATCCCAACATAAACGAAGTTGGGAAATCCAAGGTGACCATGGCACTTAAGGAAGTTTGGGAAGGAAAATATTGACCACTACTGTATTTAGGTTGAGTACATTCACTTTTATAAATCCATTTCAAGTAGCCTCTATATATTATTCTTGAAATGTAAAAGGATAGTGTATTATGGTGAAAACTCAGTCCTATGTCCTTTATCTTGGCATCAATTTGCCTAACAGCAAATATCAAGACACTGAAAACAGCTGACTGAAGCAATCTCGTGAAATATGCCAATGAGAGTTATTTCTTTCGGCCCCTCGCTAATCTCTCTTCCACTTGGTTCCCAAGAGTGAGCCCGTAGCCTAGAGGCAATTTTTTAAAGCAAAAAATGGTTAAAAAAAATTCCAGGGTAGACGCCAATGCTGAAAATTATTGTTTCTGTCTTAACCAAATAACGTTTTACATTTTTTAAATTAAAGTATACAGGACATCATCCCGACATCATCCCGATTATTTTCAGAAAGAAAAATGGAAGTACTCCAGGGGCCAGGCTTACATTTCCCCACCCGCCAAAATAAAGTAACATAATGGGGAGCCGTGGCCAATAGTCCAAGGGAGCCGTGGGTTGAAAAAGTTTGGGAGCCACTGCTTTAGACAGTCCCACAAAGGGCTGTGCCCTGCATATCCTGATGGGTCTTCCTGGGCTAGCGGTTTGGGAGGAACTGACAATTGCACTTGAATAGGGCTGTGCCTGTCCTTACATAAAGAAGTCTCAATGGGTCAGGGCAGGAAAGACAGTGTCTTGTGCACTACAAAGACTTTCCTTTGAAGTTTGCCTACTTCAAAGGTAGAAATGAGTTTAAGTATTGGACCTCTGAGATCACAACTTTGGAATCCTTCTGTGCTAAAGACATTCTGCCTGGAAGAAGAGCTGGATGATGTAGGAGGGACTGCCACTCTATCAGTTGCTTTGCTGTGCTGGCCTGCTGTTTGCTGCTTCTGTCGTGGGAGTGAAAGGGCTGCACTATTCTTTCTACATTCTGCTTGCTAAGGTTCTCCAAGGACTTGAATTGAGCTTGTCTTATGTTCAGGAGTCTCAGGGGCATCAAAGACTTCATCTGCCAGTGCCTGGGCTCTTCTGCTGAGAGTCCTGACTTGCAGCGGTGCCTACTCCAGTTCCTGGGCCGTTGTAAGTGTAACCTCCTGAACTGAGGGAGAAAATCCATGCACCGACGTACTGTGGCAGAAAAATCGACACAGAGCCTGTCCAGCGGCTGGAGAATCAATGCAGCGCCTATCTCACTGCTGTAGAATCAATGCAACACCAGTTTCCCCGCAGCTCCATCAAACAGCATGTCTGGACTTTCAATGCATCATCCCCAGGGCGTCAATTTCTCATCGACCTCCACTCCACAGTAAGCAACTGAGGTTGGGTGTCTGGAAATCAGTGCATTGCCTTTCCTGCGAGGAAAGAATCACTGCATCACCTCCCCTGCTGGTAAGTAACTGACGCATCACCTCTCCTGCGAGGAAAGAATTTATGCATCACCTACCCTGCGTAGTATGGAACCGGCGCATTGCTTTGCTTTTCGGCGCCTCACCTTCCCGGCAGCGTGCATTGTGCTAAAAAGGTACAATCACTGATTCCAATGGATTAAGACACACTTCAACCTTTAAAAAGTGATCTCTTTACTTGTGAATATTGGATTTTTGTTGTTTGGGTCTTGTTTCATTCAGATAAACATTGCCTGTTTTTATGAACATTTGTGGAGACTTTTGTGGTGTTTTAACTGTGTTACTGTGTTACTGTGTGTGTGTGTGTGTGTGTGTGTGTGTATGTGTACAAATACGTTACACATTGCCTCTGAGATAAGGCTGACTGCTCGTGCCAAGCTACTAAGAGAGTGAGCAGGGGTTATCCTAGCTGTGTGGCTGCCTTACCCTGACTAGACTGAGGGTTCCTACTTGAACAAGGTGCAAATCACTGCCAATTAGAACATTGGAATGTTGGCAGCTCCATTGAAAACAATGGAGTGCTCCGGGCTTTTACTGGGCGGTTAAAGCCCGCAGCGCCAACATTCAAATCTTCTTTGTTCATAGCAGCAGCTGTGAACAAAGCCTCACGGAGCCTGAGGGGATTTTAATCCCCTTCGGTTCCGTGAAGCCTTTGTTTATTTATGAGAACATTCTGCCCTCTAATGGCAGAATGTTCTAATAGCCTTAGAACCCGCCGTAGTGGGCTCTACCAGCTATTAAAGGCCCTCTCCCTTGTTAAAAGCCCTCACCTTCGGTTCGGGTCTTTAACGCGGGAGTGGGCCTTTAATAGCCGGTAGAGCCCACTACGGCAGGTTCTAAGGCTATATTAGAGACCCCATTTCTAGCACCAGTCATGCCCTCTTTCCCTCTGGTGCTTCTGCAGGGATTCTCTGTGACTCACATTCTGAGGGTAAATTACAAACTGGTCTTAAAATGTGTAAAACCCTCAATATATGTGGGTAATTAAGAAAGTTGCCTTTTCTGCTCAACAATTAAAGCTGCAGGTCTGACCTATCAGTGAAAATTATTACCTTGTCCAATTCTTGCTGAAAGCTTAAGGTACATTCAAGATAGTAAATTGAAGCAATGGGCTATTTTCCTAGAGTTTAGATTTAAACAGGGCATTTGTTATACTGTTTTCACCTCCCTGCATACCTCTCATGACTCAATGTGCGTTGTGAGGAGACAATAACACATCCATGTTTCATAATGAGGATCAGAGCTTGTGTGAAAATTTCATCCGTGTTGACAATGATGGAGAAGGAAACTTCATTTTCTAGCTTGATTGCATGCTTTATGTCTTACCCCCTATTGCTATGGAGTCATTATAAGGCTGTCGAATTAAGATTAATGGAGGCCAGGGTCTGTCGCGGATTCTTTGTTTCCCACCAGAAATTATTCTATGGAATTTGAATCAGATATGTGAGACTGGTCTTGAGTTACAATGAATGACACCCCTGCCCCTGTTTCCGTGGGCTTGTGTTATGCATTTGAATAAAATTATACTTGCATCTTACTTGATGGTGAATTTTCACCCTTTCATCTCTTCTAGAATCCATCACCCAGCACGAAGCTTGGAGCTCCAAGGTCTGCCACCATCACAATCTTATCCAACGACAACGCTTTCGGGGTTATTTCCTTCAATATGGTACAATTTTAATCTTTTCCTCTTTGCTTCATGAATGGAAGATGTGGGCGAACTATTACAGTTAACTATAACGTTTGAATCCTATTTTTTCTGCACCTACATTAAAATTATGTGAATAAAATTGAGCTGCTGCTGTAAATGCTGAGAATGTTTCAGTCAATGGTGTTTCTGGGTGGGAAGTGAACAACTCCGTATTTCATAGGGCTGCGAGGGAAGGGTTTTCTTTTTATCAATAAAATAATAAACGTATACAGTTTTGTTAAATGCACAAAACCATCCGCAGATTTTCCAGATTCACATATGCAATTCGAGAGCAGGAGGCGGTGGAATTAATTCTGAGTTATTTGATTCTGCTTGCAGAGGTACTCCTGGTGTTGTATCCATGAATTAATGTGTGGGCGCAGCAGGGGTCCGGACGCTCGTTTCCTGCTAAATCTACAAAGCCTTGGCTAACCTGGTGCGAGTTAGTGGATGAGCTAGAAACAACGCACCTTGGAAACGAAGAGTGGCAAACAGCACTTCATGTAGCTCGTACACTAACTTGTAGGGTTTCCAAGTTGGTGCATACACTAAATTCAGCACAGTTTCAAAGTCTCCTTCGTGAGCGGGTGCATGGGCACAGGACAGGATAATGATGCGGCCGAGGGTTTTCCGTGAATGGCAACGAACGAAGTTGAAAAATCTATGCAAATCCTATCTGTAAATATACACTGTAGATTTCTAACTTTTCCCTGGGCCTCCGTATATCGGGACGAGATTGAGAATGTTTTCTGCATTTACAGAGGAATTTCAGTGATATTATTAATGTATATTTTCCATTTATTTTCCATTCAGTCTACTGATGTGTCTAGGTTTGCCAGTCTTTTATAATATTCACATTTATCCCTATATTTGTAAGTACAAGAGTAATTAACAAACACTGGCAACGCCAATAGGTCTGGCCTTAATAGGCATGTAAACAGACATTCCCAAGTAATATTTACACATTTTGCATGCACAAATGCTGTTTATCAAATAAAGCCTGTCCTGTCCTGTTGGTTTTGCCAATACTTGGAAAAGGTATCAAAATGGAGTAGTGTCTACATATAATGTATAGATGAGATCAATACAGGAACTTGACACACAGCATGATGACTGAGTGTACTTTTAAAATGTAAAATAGTGCCCCAGTGGAAGCTCTTTCTGGAAGATGCAGTGGTCCAGCACAAAGCGAATATTCATGAAGAAAGAAAGTAATCCTCTTCTGAGTAGAGCCTTGGGCCAATCAAGATAGTTTTTCAAGTTTTTGTTTGTTAGCATATTTGATAAAACATTATCATAATACACTTTACAATATAGGGTTAAAACAGACACAATGTAAAAAGAACAAATAATCACTCAGCTCATAAATGAAAAACCTGGTGATCCCTTGTTTTCAAAATCTAAAACCACAACTAATATCCGCTGCAACTATAATATAGCACAACTATTATACACAGAATCTAAAACTTACTTACAATCCTGATTAAAAAGCACTGAGAGTCAACGAGTATTCTAGCTGGATCCAGCAAATAGAGTGACTATTAAAAACTGATTTATCCAAACGTTTTTTCTCGTTGTTACTCCGGGCCAAGTGCATAAATAGTGTCTGGCACACTCTTTATCCAACCTGCATAGGCGACAGAAAGAAGTTGAGGCATCAAGCTCCATATACCTGTTATACTTTTGTCTGCATAATGAAAACAATATCCTAAAAACTGATTGCAGACGTTTTGAGGCATGGCCACTTTAAAAAACCTCTCAGGTTGGGGCGGAGGTAAGTAGAGGCCTCAATTAGGCCTAATTTAGTCCAATGTAAGGAACAATATTATGTAGCAAAACTGTTTAATTTAGTGCTTCTTTTAAACTCATTAGTGGACAAAGACACTTGAGCCCAAAGTTCTTCTAGTCCATAATTAGTTATTAGCTTCTTGAGAAATATAGCCGCTATTCCTCACGGATTGGAAGACATCTCATGCCACAATAATGATCAAATAGAATCCCCAGGGTCTACATTAACCTTGCATATATTGTGACAATAAAGAGCAGATTCACCACATAGGTTGCAAATGGATATTTGATCAAATTCTAAGTGCAAGATCTCTAGGAGTACCTTGATGGAATCTCAATTAACTTCTCAAAAGAGAGGCCTCAATTTAATCATAGCCATTATTTCATTTATTTCCATGCGTAAAACTGCAAAGAAAAGTTTGAAAAATCTTAGCATTAAAACATTTAAAATTGCTGAATAAGAAACCACATTGTTTCATAAGACATAATTTTACTCCAGCTTTTACCTTAGAAATTTTTGCTCATAAAGAAGACAACTATGCCGCACACAACAGGTTAGCAGATAAGGAGTCACCCAACTTGTCAAAACGTTTTGATATTTTCTAAGCTGGTGCCCTCGACTTTCCTTACGAACTTGCAAGAGCGGCTTCAAAAAGTCATGAGTAATGTTTAGTTAGATTCATTTTTAGAAATTTTTTCTTACAATGTAGGCACTTAGGGCCAGATGTATGAAGAATCCACTTTGCGATTCTCGAATACGATTTCTAAGAAATCGCTATTTCTTATTCGCAAAATGGTATTATCATATTTGCGATTCGGTAATAGCGATTTCTTAAAAATCGCAAATGCTATTACCGAATCGCAAATAGCGATTCTGAGCCCATTCGCTCCTATGGGCCTGCAGGCCCATATTTGTGATTTTCTTGTATTTCCCAAATTGTGAATTCCTAACTGGAATTCGCAATTCAGGAAATGCAAAACCCCAGGGTGCTTGGGGCCTAAGGCCCCCTCTGCTGCACTCCAAGAAATATTTCAGGACATGTAAGGCGCACACATGCCAAAGGGGCATGTTTGCGTTATATGTCGATTTTAAAAATGCATTTTTAAAATTGCACATGGTTACCATCAAGTTTTACTTGGTGGTAACTGCAATTTCTTAATGCCCAATTCGCATTAAGAAACAGCTTGATACATGTGCTTACGAAATCGCAAAAATAAGGATTCCTTATTTGCGATTTCTTATTTAGAGAATCGCAATTTGCGATTCTCTAAATGGGCTCGCAATTTTAAGGAATCGCTATTTTAGCGATTCATTAAAATTGCATAGCGAATGCCTTTCATACATACTGAAAGGCATTTTTGCATTCGCAAATGGCAATTCACACTGTTTGCGAATGCAAAAATGCTTGATACATCTGGCCCTTAAAGTCCAGAAAGAATTGAGGCTTATTGGAATCTTACCCAGTAATATTAACTAATTTGTATATGCAGTGATAGCATTTTTATGGCCCCCACTTTTTTGAATAAAAAATCTGATGAATAAATATTACGTTGTTGTGGTTTGCTGGTCCAAGCTTCTTTTATCCTCATTTTGTTGAGGGTGAAGGCGACCCAGCATAGCTTATATTTGCCTTGGTGCCCTGTTTACCTTTAGGAATGAGTCGTATAGATAGTTGTTTGCTGTCAAGGATCTCCTCAACTCCCATTTATTCGAGCAATTGGTTTATATATGGGAGTTGGCTGATTTGCCTAGAGCAGGTCTCATGCTGGCCCTTTCACCTTACTCCACATGATCAGCAAGGAATGTTGTATCCTACAATGTGTTTTAGTGCAAACGCTGCAGGCTCAGTGCTGGTGTATTAAACATAGCTTTACTTTGCATAAAGTGGCCCTCTGGTTACACAAATGTCTTAGACAAATAGAAAACCCTGCTCAAGTTTGTTTCTGTTTTTGTGTAGGCACCACAGTTTTTAGATGTTATGATGGTCTAAGGCTCTTTAGTTTATGTCTTCAGAGGTTTTGATGTCCTTTCTTTAGAGCAGCACAAACCTTTTGCAGTGATAATCCTGTATAATATCCTCACATGACCCTCTCCCTCCTCACTTATTCTTTCTCAGCATCTGAAATATGAGACCATGTGCATAGCTATGTTGTGCTTGTGGACTCTGGTTTACACCAACAAGTTACAAATACCAGGATGAAAGCCAAGCAGTGCAACAGTGCGCTATTCTGTTTACATAACACAAGATTACAATTACAGATGAAGGGATGTATACTTATTTGCCTAGATTCTCATGAAAAGTATCAGTCAGCACGGATGGTCTGCTGCCTCTCCTGTCTTACCTACTTTTGACACTGCAGACTGCCTAACTAGTTTACATTTTCATATTCAGTTGTGGTGGGAATCGCTATCCCTGGTGGATCTTTACGTTGTTGATGGGTTACTTTCAAAGGATACTTACAGGGGAGTGGGACTGCAGATACAGTATGAGGTTCAAATGTCCTGTTGGGAGTTCTCCCTACTGTTCTTCATAACAGATACTTCTAGTATTTGAAGTATTTGGGGGAGGGATTTCATACTCTGTCCAGCTCATTTGCACCAACCAGAAACAGTTTGCGGGGTACTCCGACACGACAATGTAAAGTATAAAAAATCAGGTCGGGACGCTCATGCTCCAGTGACATGAGTGACAGTGGCAGTGACAGTGACAGTGACAGTGCTCATGCTCATGACATCCCACAGCAATTCCCTCCATGAAAGAGGCCAGGCCCGGCTTGTGACCTGTAACGTGAACAGCAATCTAAATTAAGTAAAAAGAGAGATGGTACTAAAGGCAGGTAGATGATTTAACCCTGATATACTTCTGCTCCAAGAAACCTGTCCATTGTGTGACCTCTGACCCTTCTTACCCTGATCAGGATTCTCACAAGTGTTCAATGCAGGCTTCACCCGGGACACCTGTGGAGTGGTCATCTTGCTCGGTTCTACAATTCCTTGAAAATAACACAAGTCTAGCTGGACAATTGCGGTAGATATGTGGCAGTCTCTGGCCAGTGATATGGTCTACACATCTCCTTCGTTAGAGTATGAGCCCCTCCCCGCTAACTGCAAAATTCTTTCATACTTTGGGAGAGGTTCTAATGCAGGTCCCCAAGGACCATAACTCAGACATACTACTCAGGGGCTCATAAAGTGCTCACCGACTCCATTACTTTATACTTCCCACCTCTGAATTCTCTCGGATAGTAGACATGAAAATACAGGCCAGAAGACTGTCTTATCTCTCTCCAGTCGAGCTCAATATGGAGCTCGCCCATCACAGACTGGCTCAGGGAGGCTCCTCAACACATGGTTACTTAAAGACCCACGCATTAGAGACCACCTCCCGGAGGAAATAGGACATTATGCAACACAGTAAAAGGTCTGTCACCTTCCCTGGAATACTGTGGGAAGCACTCAAAGCCACACTGAGAGGAGTCATCATCAGTTACCAAACTGGGGCAAAGCGGAACGGCCGCAAGAAGGTCTCAGAGTGGGAAATCCAGCTACTAGAGCTAGAAAGGCAATAAGCAGAGACCCAAGATGTGGCCCTCCTTAGAATTATAATACATACCCAATCGTCAATGTGACAGACACTCCTAGATAAGTCAAGACTGGTGTGGCTCATGATGCAGAGCCCCATCTACGAGTGGACCAGCACAACTCTCTATCATCTAGGCTCAGCTGCTGCTGTGCGCTCATTCGTATGCCCATTAGTAGACAAAGCAGGTAACAGCATCAACGATGAACCCTTGATAGCAGCTGAATTTGCTGCTTATTATGGCAAGCACTATTCTACAACCCAGAGACCCTCTCATTCAGACACATCATCTTTCCTGGTGGATCTGACAACCCGCTTACTAAACTTTAAAGAGAGTCTACCCTGGAAGAACTGAGAAAAATCATAACCCAACTTCAATTGGGTAAAACTCTGGAGCCGAGTAGGTTGTCTTTAGAATTTGTAAAGGCATGCTGCAACCAACTGGTTCCAGCACTAGTGGATATGCTCTTTGAGGCACTTCAGTAGGCCAGCTGCCACCTGACCTGCGATTGGCAGATATCGCTGTGACTTCCAAACCTGGTCTGCCCCAACCCGCTGCTCTTCCTCCTCCCTACATATCCAAGAAGTGAATATCTGGGCGAAGGCCCTAGCCAGTCGACTGCTGACATTAGTGCAATCCCTGATCCATTCCAACCATACTGGATTTATGCCCATTTGGGCTACACAGCACAACTTCCGAAGGATCCAGAATGCCATGGCCTTAGCAAACAAGAAACTGGGGGAGAAGGCACTGCTTCTAGTTGACTTCCGTAAGGCTTTCGACTCAGTGGAGTGGCCATATTATTTTGCTCTCCCCACCATAATGAACTTTGGATAAAGATATATTCAGCTTAGCCAAATTACTGTATACTAATCTCATGGCCAGAATCAGGATGGGGGTCTCAATATCTCAAGCCTTCCCCATACAACAGGGCAAGCAGCAAGGGTGCCCCTGCTACTCTTTGCGCTGGCCAACAAGCCTTTGGCTGAGTGGATCCAAGTAGACGCACAGATGCAAGGTCTTGAGTGGAATCCAGACATATCAGAGGAGATCTCACTGTATGCAGATAATTTGCTTAGTTACCTGTCAGACCCACTCCAGTCAGGCCTGAGTGCTTTTTCCGATCCTGCAAATCTTCGGAAAATACTCCACACTGCACATCAACATTACTAAATTCTCTTTGTATTAGATGGGGGAGGGTCCGACTGTACCCATTGACCTGGGCCACAGACCTGAGAATACATACAGAAGCCTTCTAATACCTGAAATGTTCATCACAGAGGATAGTAGGAAGGTTTGGAAGGGCAACCTACACCCCATCTTAACAAACTACGTAAAGACTTTGACTTCTGATTCACACTCCCACTCTCACTAATGGGCAGATCTGTAATCTACAAGATGGTCAGACTCTCCCGTCTATTATATCAGTTACAAATCTACCCATACCTTGTTTGCAAGGCTTGCTTCTTGCACCTGAACAAGCCGCTGAGGCACTCTTTTTTGGGAAACAACAACCTCCTAGAATCGCACATACTAAATGCTATAAGTCAACCTTTGATGGTAGCTTGGCTGCACAAGACAGTCTCTCATACAATAAGGTTGCTCATTTAGTGGTACTGAACAAGTGGTGGTTTAGTGGTGAGGACACCCTTGCCTACACCTCAGAGAGATGGGCCATGCAGAGAATCCTGATCACTCATTACCGATCAGGAGGGTCTCTCCCACCAAGGCTTCATACAGTGACGGGGGTAGACTTCCAAATGTGGCGAGACACACTCTGTAAACTGGGTTGGCACAGGTGCCTTACCAGAGAAATCCAACTATGGAATGGGTGCTGGCTGCCACAGGTGACATCCCTGTATAGCTTCAAAGAGTGGGACCTAATTGGTTTCACCACTCTGGGAGAGATTATGATAGGAACGATCATCAGGCCATCTCAAGCTTACAGATGGAGTACAAGCTTCACAAAACCCAATTTTTCCGATATCTAGGGATCAGACACTCACTTCTACCCTACACCTCTAAGCTGAGGGAGCTTCCAGAATTCAGTCCAATGGAAGCGTGGGTGCTACTCAACTTTCCCAGCCACTAAAAACTGTCCTTTATATATGTAACTGATCATACACACGCCAGACTCTTTTCCAGACTTATGAGCCACTAGGAAGAGAGACCTTTACCAGATAGACAGCAGTGATTGTCAAGAAGCCCTGAGCTCTCCCAGAGATGCAGCCATAGCTGCTCAATTCTATTTCATAAAACTTTAATACATATATAAAGCCTACCTCACACGCTTCAGACTATGGTGCATAGGTGTGATCACCTTGTTGCTGTCTATGCTGTTCAACCCACTGCAGAGACTTTCTACAAACAATCTGGCTGCCTGGCACTTAAGTCCTTTTGGGCAGGAGTCCTGACCTGTCTGGACAGAGTCTTAAGTTGGCCACAGGCTTGCGACCCTAGACTCACGCTGCTACACATGTCATACAACATTGAGAGCAACAGGTACAAAAGAGCTTTACTGTGGATAGGACTAGCCAAGAGAAACATAGCAGACGCTTGAAGTCGGTGGCAGCTCCAGAACGAGAGGAAGGGAAGGCAGGCCTAAACAGATGAATGACCCTGAAAAGGCCAATTTACTCAGCCAGGGGCTGCCCCCAGAAACATGGGAAGGTCAGGAGAGATTGGACCTGACACTGCGGGATCACACTTGACACATAGACGAATCGATACCAACCTCTGGATATAGAAGTGCACATCTATGGAACAAATTAAGTAAGCCTAAAGATCGGTGTACTTGGTGAGGGGTAGGAACGGGAAGCAACCAGAGCAGCAATGTAACGACATTGTGGCAGGGCCATTCGAGATACCTCAATGTGCTCTGTTACCCTTATACTATTTGGGTGGAAGAGGGGCACAGAACTGTATTGTTTTACTTTCCTGGGCAGTATTTTTTAAAATGTAAACTCAGTCAAAATGCCAGTAAAATATGTCCTAAAACCAAAAAAGTATCTGTCCGGTGGAGAAGTACCCAGCTCTCATATATTAATGGACAGGATTTTAGCCAGTAGCAAGTAGTTCTAAAATACATCGAGTGGCATTGCAGTGTGTAGTTTGCCGCTACTGCACTTAAGTACAAGAACAATATTCCATGACATAGGCATCGATATCTCTTTTTCCAATGTAAATATTATCCACTGTACTCATTCGTTGGGTAATCCTTATGCTAACTGTATTAACTTGCTTGCCGGGGTTTTGCTCTCTCTATATATTAATTAATATTTTTCTTAGCTTTCTAATCATTTGCTAATTGCTGCTCCCTTCTGTTTTTCATTAGTCTTCCCTGATCACAGTAACAGAGGTCAGGGGCAGGAACCAGTCAGTGCCGATCACGTTAATTAGAGAGAAGGGAACTTATGGCACAGTGATTGTGACTTTAGAGGTAAGTTACGCTGTCTCTGTAAGTGCTTAATTAAATGTTTTTGTTACAACTGATTACAGCTTGCTATGGTTCAGCTTCTGAATCGATTTTTGGGCATCATCGTAACACTACAAGGTTCGTTAAAGGCAATCGCATTATGATTACATTGAGTTACACTCAATTCTAAAGTATCCAGTTGCTGGCTGGTGGGCTTTTGGACATCTAATAACATCTAGAAAAATATCAAGATAACCCCAGTTGACCTTCCAGCTGGGTGTTTGAGTGTACTAGAGTCTGTTCAATTTAATATTTCTAGTCAACCAGTTAAATTACCTATGTTTTCGTCTGCAATAATACATGATCCAAAGTCCAAAAAACCGTAAACTGCAACCGCACATAGAAACATTTACAATTGTACAGCTGAATTTTCCACCAGGAACTGCACTCCTGCAAGAAGCGACCAATGAGCGGAAAACAGTTATGGTGCGGCAACAAAATATTCTTGCTAGGCAAATCAAGCTGCATCCCTTGAATGATGTGTTGAATTACAACTACACAATCTTTCTAAACAATATTGGGAGGCATTTTCTCTGGACACTGCGGCAGTCAGTGGTTACTGCGCAGACTCCATGGTGGGTATTGTCGTTAACCGCAGATGTCCTTTGACCTGATTTTCTATTGTACTTTAGTCGGACGGTAAACTTATTTGCTTCTCCTGTAAACTTGTATTCTAAAGGGTAGCTGTTATGAGCGTTCTAGGCTTACTCGGTGGTAGTACCTTTGGAATTCAGATATGGTTTGACACAGTAATCATAAACAATCCATACAATGAATGTCCAACCTGAGTTATACCCTTTAAAACGAATAAGCCTTCGCACATATACTAAAAATAGAGGTAATACAAATAAATAAGAGATTATGAAGCCGAATAATGCTCAAACAGTTTATAACATGTACATAGAAAAACACTATATTTCAGAACAATATGCAGGTCTATTGGACAATGTTAGTCTCTGGGCCATAAGCCTAAAAAGTACTATATCGAATATTACAATTTTATCAAGTGTGTTGCTTTATGGTATTGTAATCATTATTAGCCGTGTCTGCCTTTTGTGCCCAGTTGCTCAGCTTCCATTGGGGCAAGGGTATACAAATCAATGGGTTTAAGCACAGAGTGCTAAGAATCTGCCAAAATGTCAATGCCTCAGATATCCTGAATACTCATAAATTCACTATCCAAATCTGAATTGTGTTCACAATTTACCAAGTAGATCTTTATTATTGAGTAAACCGAAATAGGTCACAAAGTCAAGTTCTCATGTCAAACCAAGAGCTTAACAGTGTGTCATTAGTTGGTGAATTTAGATGCTGCATACAGTTTCAACTGAACTTTAAAGCCAGTGTTCTGGAAGGGTGGATAATGGTTTTGCTATTAATTAAACACTCAAGGGACGGCCCTCATCATTTCTATTACTTAATGTCTAATATGTCTTGAACTGCTGGACATAGTGGAAGTGTTTTGGTGCCTAGGGCAATCATGGCTCATTGGGCGCCCACGGGTTTCACTGTTTACCACCATTAATTGGGGTCTAGGATTTAGGATGAAGTCCTATTGCCCCCTTAACCTATTGTCCCTCTGGAAATATATGACCGAGAGATGGTTCAAATTGTTCTAGATTCAAGGAGACCACCCTCTGTGTTAATAGAGGGCATCCTTATATCCCTCATAGTCTTAGAGTGAATAAGAGGTCACATGGGTTCTCACAAAGTCATGGGGACACAGTGTTGAAATGTTCAGGCAGTTGTGCTACTTGTAGAAAGCTGGTTCTTTGGCTTATCTAAGGCACATTCTCTCGTCTTCAGGTCATCATTGCTCCAGTTGTTCAAAGGGCACGACAGCATCAACGGATGGGGACACAATAACTTCTGAAGTCTTATGAAGTTGATGGTCCTTCATCCCTGTCAGCTGATGCTACAGAGCTTTAAAAGTCCAAACAAACACCAAGAACTTGTCAGGGCATTGTCAGTAATCCAAAGCCAGTCTAAAGGTTGGTCCTGGTTCAAAATCCCCAACTCTAACCAATCAGTGCTGTGACATCTTCCTAGCCACTTATACAAAGCAGGGGAGAGTCAGGCACCAACATGTCAAAGGAGAGACAAGCAAGACATTCCAAGTGTAGTTTCTCAGGTTTTAGACTGTTACCAGTACACAACAAAGGTGGGGGACCATGGATGTCATCAAGGAAGTATATATTAAGGGGCAGGATAGCCATGGCAATCAGAGTCCGCTAGCTCTGGGCAGATCTGAAGGTACAGATGCCAGTAGAGTAAAACAGGTTTTGTTCATTCCTTCTTTTTCCAGTAGAGCTTAGACTTGTCGATATGCCTCTGTGAGGACAAGGCTTTCACAAGCAAAGCAATACTTAGGATGTCACGGCCACAAAGGGAACGTGGAGCCAGTGTGCAGAATGCCAGCCATCTGGTGCACACACACACTTATAAGAGGTCACCACCACATGTAATATATCACTCATCACATAACCCTCTACATAAATATAGTTTTAGTACCTTCAGCCTTAAAGTTACTTAAATTGTTTCCTTTATAAGTAATGATTTCATAATTTATTTTCAGGTAGTAGATGGTCCAAACCCACCAGAGGAAGACATCAGACCAGTGAGAGATAACATTACCTTTCCCCCAGGCAGATCTTTTCTTATTTATAATTTAACCGTTCTTGATGACCAGGTGAGGAGTATTTTTGAGTATTTCCTATGAATATGATGTTGATTCTTTTTTCCCTGAAATGTGGTAACCGTTACTTAAGAACGCATGTATACCCTAAATGTACCTTACTTAAACAAAAATAACAACTGGAAGAAGTATCATTATTTGTTTTTATTTATTTAAATTGGTAAATTGGAAGATGTTTTTAGAAGATGTGTTCTAATAGTAGAAACTACTAGTAGAGACATGGGATTTCATATGCAAATTAGTGTACAGCTTTAAAGTGGCCGACATCTTCCCAGAACAGTTTCAGAATGTGGCCCTCCCATTATTGAGTCAAAGCCTAAAGCTCTCAATTGTGGCATCCCTCAGAATTCCCTTTGTCCTTGCTCCTGTTTAACATCTGTATGTGGCCCTTGGCTCAACTTTTAACATTGGCAGGGGGTACGTTTTACATGTATTTAGGAGACACCCAATTGATCTTTGGGTTTACGCCTGACCTTTCTATCACTCTATCACTTGCTCAAACTCTCTACCTGGTTTGGTGGTGAATGTCCAAGAATTCCCTGAAACTTAGCATTTATTGTGATGCCAAGCTTATCTTCAGTCCCCATGTCATGATAAATTACACCTTATCACTTCAAGTTGGTTCTTATTTTATATAGATTTATTAGTATAAAGGACAGACTGGTACACACTATACAGAGTACTCTCAGAGTCTGATTAACCATGACCCTTCAAATTCCACCACCTCGTCAGACCATTCAACATTACAACATTACACCACTCATCTTTAATATTTCAATGTTCTGTAACATAACACCCCATGTAACCAGAATCCCAAGCCATGTTTCGTTCATCTTAAAACAATCCAGAATATTCTTTATGGCTAGCAATCACCTCATTCCAGTTATAAACACCCTTAATAGTCTTGTACTGGTTATGGGAATGCCATTTTAGTTTCAGTTCCTCAAAAATCCGAGAGACAAATTAAATTGATTCAAAACTCAACTGTCAGTCTGATCAATTAAGTCCCAAAATATCAACATATTTCTCCTTTTTTGATGCAACTTCGCAGACTCCCTTTGCATCAGAGAAGTTATGATCATAGTTCATCGTGCAGTCTACCAGCAGTTTTTGGATTTCTTTGCTGCCAAATTCGAATGATAACAGCTTCCCGTAACCTGAGGTACAATGATTTACACCAACTGAAGGTTCTCAAAAACAGGACAATCTCCTTTGTCTCTGCTAAACTTTGGAACACCAGTAGCTAGTACTCAGTATCCTCTTTCATTCAGTTTAGATGACGTTTGAAACAAAACTTTATTTCCCCAAGTAATTGGTTTAGTCATGTGATTAGTCCTAGTTATTCAATGCCAAGAAAACTCAGGAGTACGCATGCTTTACAAATAACCTTAACATTACATAACATAACATCTTTTTATCTGACCCAGGTCTAAGTTTGTGATTTTTTTTAAAGGAATTGTGATGATACGTTGTAGAGAGCCTTTTGGCCTCTTTCTATTCAACACTTAATTTGTTCCATTTGCTCCCCTCGTCAGAAAGAACAAAATCTGAAATATTAAATAAAACGTCACAACCTCTTCATATAAATTGATGATCAGTTATTCTGCATAACAAACACTTCCACAGCAATGTCTAAAGCTTGAAAATAAATGCAAAAAGCTATTAGATTAACTGTGACAGAAAATAGCACTTTCCCTTGGTTTAATGTAGAGAAAATCTAAGATTTTATTAAAGATAATGAGGTGAATTCAATATATACAAACCTCTTTATCACTGATCTCAGCAGCAGCAATAGAGTTGAAAAATAAACAATATATCATAATGTCACTCCATAGCTATAAGCGGCAGCCACATCCAGAAACTCCTCTTATTGAAGGCCCAAATTTAAATGTCATCCCATGAAGGAAGCGAAGTATCAATCTAGAGGATGGCGCTGCCATAGAGAAGAAAGATGTCATCAGGAACAGTCCAAACGGAACACTGGAACACAGTAAACTTGAAAGGAAGCCACCAAGAGGCACAGGCTCAAGCTAGTATTGCTTAGAATTACAGATATTTTATTTATTCTGTAATCGTAGACATGACAACCAAATTAAAGTGCAAACATTAACCAGCATCCAGCCCGGAGTACAGTGTATGAAGGTAGCCAATCCAGGGAACACCAGGCAAAGTGTTCCATGGATTGGCTACCTTGATACAGTCACACAACGTAGCACTAAAAGGTATCTTAACATGAGAATATCATATGTAAAACATCTAATGCTGGATGTATTGGATGACAAGTCAAAGACAAATAAACACCTGTCAAACAGAAAGTGGGCAGATAGAATCTAAGAGGTGATATTGAGGAATCTGCAAGAGAAGAAAGTGTGAGAGGAGCAAATATTTTTTTTTAACCAGCTGATAGAATAAAGCAGGAGGGTACAGGCAAAGTATATTATGAGGCAAATGCAACCAAAAAACAAGATTGAGTTAAGTGAAGCTTTGGGAGTTCAGGATGCTCATGCAAACTATGAGCCAAGTAGAAGCACAGAGCAGTGGCAGTATTGAAAGGAAGAGAGAGACAGAAGGAGAGATACCTATTGCCAGTTGCCAGTAGGTAGTTATAGTTAGAACTTAGTTTCCATAGGAAAGCTTTTTTTGTTTTGCTATTAACTTTAGCGCCATTTGACAAATCTTCACAACAATTTCAAAACTAGTTTGCCACTCATCTCAGTTGCTGTCTGGAAAGGTTCAAGGTGATTTGTCACTTGGGGACAGAGAAAAAGGGGGGTCTCAAAACACATTTTCTCATGCAACTTCCCATTGGGATTTTATACATGACTACAGCCCAAACTGCTGAATGGAATTACACCAAATTTGGCAGAGAGCTAGCTCTTGGTCCAGAAAGATCTCTTTTTGTGATTTGGTGTAAATCCATTGAGTAGTTTAAAAAGTTATTAAAGAAAAAAGAAGTGTGCACATCAAGAGATGTGGAGGATCTGCGAATCCAACAGATCTCAAAATGAGATCTGATTGGCTGCTACCACTTCAACCAGGAAGTGGTGGCATCCATCTTGGGTCTTGCACTCAGCTGACTGGTCCCCCGCTTCCCCAGGGACTGCCACCTTCCCAGGGCAGATTGTGCAAATAAGTGTGGAAGAATGCCCCCCCCCCCCCAGCGCCGTGGACCTCTACTTCCCTGGGGCCACATACATACACACCTGTGTGTGTGTGTATGTCTATATATATATATATATATATATATATATATATATATAGACACACACACATACACACCTGGGCCAAAAATGTTTTAAAAAAGGGGGGAGGGAGGGAGGTGCAGGGGCTACTTCCCCCAAGCCATTTTCGGCTCCAGGGACTCCATCCCATGAGGTCCAGTTTCTTTATTTAGAGGAAGGGGCACTCTGCCCCCCTCCCGAGTCATATTCAGCCCCAAAGACCCCATCCCATAGGGCCCAATTAACTAATTTAGAGGAGGGGGACGTGCAGCCACCCCTCCCCAGGCCCTACTTGGCCCTGGGTTCCATCCCCCGGGGCCCAATATATTTATAAGAGGAGGAGGGACATGCTGCCCCCTCCCTGAGTGGTTTCTGGCCTCAGGACCCCATCCTCCAGAGCCCAATTAAATTAATGTGGGGAGAGAAGACATGCAGTCCCCCTACCCAAGCCATTTTTGGCCCCAGAGAGCCTATCCCTGGGCCCTATGTATTTAAAAAGGGCAGGGGGCTGCATGCCTCCCCCCAATTTTTTAAAAGGCCCTAGGGTCCCAATCCCCAAGGGCTCTTTCTTAAATTAAAATGGAGGGAGGCCTCACAGCCC
Source organism: Pleurodeles waltl (assembly GCF_031143425.1). Taxonomy (NCBI): domain Eukaryota; kingdom Metazoa; phylum Chordata; class Amphibia; order Caudata; family Salamandridae; genus Pleurodeles; species Pleurodeles waltl. The sequence goes on from NC_090436.1 coordinate 505,493,874, forward strand.
CCCTTGCTGAGCCAGTATAGGGCCCAGGGAGCCCAACCAGGGGGCTACATTCTGTAAGGGGAGGGTGCAATCTCCCCCCTCTGTGGGCAACTATAGCCTCAGGGAGCTAACCCCTGGGGTTGAAATTCACCAAATAAGGGGAGGGGCCCAAGGTCTCTGTCCCAGAGCCAGTATAGGCCTTTGGGAGTCCACTTTGGTGAATCCATGTTAGTTTTATTGGGACTCAGGAGTTAGCTTAAACTTTCGCTTGCAGACCTGTGCCCTGTCACCTAGTGACTTTTAACCTACTTAGTTTGCTCTGTTTTATGCCATTTATTTTTTAATTTCTTTTAAGATGGCTGCCACTGTTTATGGTTATAGAAATGTTTTGATTTTCATTATCAGTGCCACTCTGTGAAGGCGTCAGTGTCAGCATCATAATCAATGATGTACGTAGGTATTATCATCATGACCCTTTATCACCTACGTTTGATAGGAACACAATGTACACTTGTCGGGGATTGTTTATATATTTGAAGCCACAAGTCTGCCTTCTTATCAGTTTTTTGGAACATACCCGCGTCAGGGGTCCTATATGATCTCTATAAATACATCTCATGCTGACAAGGTCATTAGAGGGGTCCCTTCCAGATGCCATAGACACTATCTATGCTGCATGTCACCTTGCTGCAGAATTCAGCTTTGTGTCTCCACGGAGTCTCACCTACAGACCTAATTTCAATGTAACAAGGATTGAGGGGTGCTTCTCATGGACATGGAACTGGCAGATTAGGTTTATCACACCTAGGTCTCATTAGGATAGGGATTAGGTTCTCCTTTCCTAGGGATTTGATGTCTCATGCTTTTGCAATATGGTGGTGGTTTTATATCCATAAATCTCATCTTCACCATTCTGCTTCTTTTATTGGTCATTGTCATAATAATTGCAGCCCATGTATTTTAGCTCAGATTGCAGTCTCTCCAATAAATATACTGATACTCGCCTGCATCTCCTTTATTGCCTGTGTGTGACTGAGACATTTTGCTAACCAGAAAAAAGGATAATATATATGTGTTCATGTAAGGTAGACAAAACCCATGATGAGGTGGGAAAAGTTGGCAGGACTTTGAAGGAAGACCTATTGTGGGAAAATGTCAATTGGCACTGGATGGAAGAGTTCATTGGGATAGTCTGCTGTGGTTGGTTTTCCATGTGAATTAGAGTGTCACAACAATCACATGGCCCCCAAGTTTAAAAGTAGCAAAAGCCTGAAAAACAAGGATAATATCACTCTCCACTGGAGAGCAGTATGGACCAGTCGCTGGGCAGTCAATGCAGAGAAGGCCACGCAATAGATAATGGACTGACAAACACTGTAGTGTTAAAACAAACGTGAGGAGAACAGGTCTTGACCACAGAGTAAGCACCAAAGGTACATGGCTGGACACATTTAAGGAGGAAGGGAAAATCAGAGTAAAAGAGATTGACAGGTAGTAAGCAATTTGGAGGAAACTAAAAAAAAACACCTCTAGAAAGAGCATGTTGATAACACCCATTCTATTCTTCCCCTCATTGTCTTTAATAAAATCCTGGATTTTTTGTGTATTAAAGCTAGGACAATTCATATTTTTATGTAAATCACCAGAGGTGACTTTCTTGAGACATATCATTGGTGTAAATGTCCAATTGGACATCTCTTAATTTCACATTGAAAGTTGTTGGTTTAGTAGTGCCATGCACAAACATGTTTTTGAATGATTTTTTTTTTTTGTATGATTCAGGCTCAAGATGTAGTTTGAAGGACTACTATTCTGTCCACCCTTGTCTGGCCTGAATATGCATATTACTTTCACATGGGATGCCTTTTATTTTGGACTGTACTCTTTTGATCAAGATTGCGACTCCCACTGTCCTGATGATGATCCCATTAACTCCCCTATGGGACCAAAAGAATTACCAATTAAACTATATGGACTGCTAATATACTTTATGTAGTACACTATATACTTGCTAATGTACTTTGGAGGGATGTGCTAACTACCACCATCACACAATTGATTATCCTTGTGGTTACCCTTTTTTTTACATTCATGCATGTGTGATTATTATGAGTAGTGTACCATTTTCACTTTTCATGTTTGGACTAGGGTGGGTGGTATACTCTGCTCCTCTGGCAGAGTTTGCAGATATTTGCCCATTTTTGCTCTGCTTGGAGCACAGAGTTCTGAAAAAAACTCTGTCAACCGCCGCATAGTGGAGTTTTTTCTCGCAAGTGGCTTGCCAACGTTAAGGTGGCGAGTGAGAAAATGAAGCGCTATACTGTCTCGCGGTGAGATTTCTTAATACGGGTGGTCACAGCAAGTCGCTATCGATCGCACTGAGACAGTTGCCACTCGCATTGAGAAAGCTGCTGCTGGAGTAGAAAATCTACTCGAGTGACAAAAAGAAGTAGCACCCTCTGGTGCGCCGCGTTGTCATTCTCGCTGATTCTACAGCAAGGGACAAGCTCCAGGCGCTAAAAATCAGCATGAGAAGCGAGCGCACTGAATTCCACTGCCTTCAGTATTCTGCAGAGTGAAACTACACGTGTTGTGCCCACCCCTAGCTGGAAACACATTGATATTATTTTTTACATGTATTTTATCTTGATACATGCTTATGGGAAATTGAATACAACATTGGTTATTGTTTGAACATTTGATCTTTGTCCTTCATTCCTCTGAAGATTGGACCTGAAGACAGTGCCTGTTTGTGAGATAATTGATACCTTTGTGAAGAGGATTAATCTCTAGCTCCCATCTAGTACAGTGTCTATCCCCAAGTAAACCACTATTTCATTTATCCTCTGTAACTTGGGCCCTGCTTCTCAGACGGCCAGAAAAGGGTAAGTTATTTACCAGTCCTGGTAAATAACTAACTTTGTGTGGCGCAGTAGTTACTGGGTGTGGTAAATAATTCCCATTCTGCACCGATTTCCACATGTATCAGCATATACTACATATTTTTCACTTGCTACATTTCGGAAAGTTCAACCTGTCAAAACTCATCAAGGCAAAATTGTTGGTGTATGGTGTTTACCTCAAATCTCAGAATTGCAGTCCATGCTTAAACAGTACAAGGATCAGAATTTGCCCCTCAGTACCCACTTGGAATCAGGTCTTTTGTGTGAACTTGCCAGTTTGTAAAGGGATAGGAATTTAGCAGGGTAACCATTGAGTATAATTTAAAAAATGCACAAGATAGGAGGATGAAATGGGAAGTATGGTTAATTTATCACATTGCAGGGAGGATCAAATACTGAACTGAGTCAGGAGCGTACATGAGAAGTTGACATTATATAGCTGTTCAGACCATGCCTTCTTACTGATGCTGACAACAATAAATATAAAAAAACTAGGTACTCATTTATTGCTTAATTGCACCTGCTCCCATTGCATCAGGACTAGAATCAAAGTCACCAAAAGGCAAGGTTGGCAACTTAATCACTCACTATAATACCCAGTTCACACATTCCAACTTTTACAAAGCTCACGCGTAGAAAAGGTTTTCACTATAAAATAATCTACTTGTTTATGCTGTTGTATGTCTGTCCTTGTCTGTTTTCCTTTGCCATTCTCCCCTTCTCTCCTTGCTTTGTTGTCTGTGCACATTCCCAGATGTATTTTTCTGAAGAGTATTTAGGGCAACAAAGACACCTTGTCCATTCATATGCAACAAGGGACTTTGAGAACTGTATGAGTTATATCCTGGATGTGAAATTGGTTACGTATACTAGCTTTCGTGGGCACATGACTTACAGGGGCTGCTTGGCATATAGCACTTTTTCGAGTGTTTTAGGTATTTAGGCACAAACGTTTTGAAATTATTGCATTTTCTGAAACTGTCAATGCTGTCTGATCCCATAGCTGCAGATAAAGTCAATTTGGGTTTCTTCTGATGGATCCGTTAGGAGGTTTTGAGTAAATGTCCAATTGGACAAAGTGGCACAGTGGAATTTTAGTTTACATTGTGCTGAGGTTGAGGTGGTGTTTTGTTGTTGTTTTATTTGATGTTGTACATGATTGATTAAAGAACAATACTTTGTATTTCTAGTCTTTATGAAAATGAGGTACAATTGAATCACTTTGGGAACTGCAATTGGTTACTGAGTTTTATGAACGTTTTAAATTGTGGTTGTTTTTTTCTACTGATCCCACCAGTTGTAAGACTTCTCTATATGAAATGCAAACGATACAGTGTGGTTACATTATTTTCATGTCATTGTGGATATCAATTTACCCTGGTATGTATTTTCTTTTTTTATAGATACCTGAAAATGATGAAATATATTCTGTGCTTTTGAAAAATGTAATGGGAGGTGCTGAAATAAACACTACTAGAAGTAGTTTTCAGATTAACATTATGAAAAATGACAGCCCGGTGCGATTTACACAGACTGCTTACATGGTCCCTGAAACTGACACCATACTTGTTATCCAAGTAGTTCGTGGGAAGACGAATGGTGATTCCATTATCGGATCTGACACTTCTGAAGTCTCAATCCGCTATAGCATATTAATGGGAAATTCTACCTCTCATGCAAGGCTTGACTTCGACTTTGTGGATCTTCAGCCAAACAGAACAATTGTTTTTCCACCCAAAGTCTATGAAGCATATATTAGATTTCGGATCCTTGATGATGCTATCCCAGAAATTGCTGAGTCCTTTCAGATAATGCTGCTTGAGGAGTCTCTGTTGGGTGATGCAGTTTTACAAAGTCCACAAATTGTCCTGGTAACTATTGAACCAAATGACAAACCCTATGGAGTGCTGTCAATCAACAGTGTCCTTTTTACTCAGGCAGTGATTATCAACGAAGACCTCACCACAAGGTATGTTTTTGAAACTTAGTGACAGTATGATGCTCAGCAGATTCTGTGATTATTTCCTCTCTCTCTCTCTCTCTCTATATATATATATATATATATCATTATTATGCCATGATATTGTATACAATGAGGGAGTGTTCTTGAACACAGATAAGAAGCTTTCACAATAGTACAGCAAAACGTAACCAATACCACTGCATCTGTAAAATTGTAGTTTTGCAATGTTTGTGATATTATAAGATGATCATGTTAGAAATCTTAATAAGAAAATTATGTGACTTTTTTTCTCTACTTTTCTCACAGATTTTGTTGGTTGGGGGGCAACATAAAGCTTAACCACACCAATAAAAGTTATTTTAGGGGCGCAGAAAACAGCTTGCTGCACTTTGTTTATGTATTCAGCCATCTTTTGAGGACTGTAATGCTCCTATGTTAAAAATAAAGTTTCTATTTTACTTTCATTATTTATTTGCTTAAACTTGATTGGTGTTCAAAACATGGAAAGATCAATTATCTGAAAGATTGTACAGCTGCCTTTTGTACCTCAAATTACTTCATAATGCTATACTATTGTATGCTGCACTTTCTCATCAAAGCTAAAACCTCGGAAGAGTAATAGTGAGATACAGAATCGATGACAAATTCATTTTTGTATTGTAAGGGAAATCATTTTACCTTAAGTGCAGAGAAGATTTTGCTAGAATTAATTGAAATAAACAATATTTTGTAGTGCTATGTGAAACTAAATGGAATATGAAGGCATGTATCGTATAAGAATTATTAGGTGACTGTCAGCAAAAATATAGATGCAAACAGAGGCTGAAATAGTTATAAAGAGTTTTACAAAACTGGAAACTCAGTCTGCAGGTACTCCAAATTTGTATATTTACATATGCTTGTTGGAAAAAAAACATGAACTGAATGCTGTATTGAGTTAGGAAAACAGCTGGCAAGCAAATATTTGGCATATGAATTAAAGAAGAAGTGACTAATTGCTAGCCTAATGGGGTAATAGAGATTAGGGAAAAACTTATAGTCAGCAAATTAAAATGTATTTACAAGAAACTTTAAGAAACTGTAATCAGATCAACATGAGGTGGACCAACGAAAAGGAACAATCCATACTAGACTTATAGACACCAAATGTAAAGAAAAAAGAATAAGAAATTAAGTCATTAAAGATAGTACTGTACACAACTTAAACAATCTCTAAAGACAAAGAATCAGTCCCTGATGGTATGCTACTTTATGTTTAGAGTAAGTATTTTGTAAATGTTTATTAATTATATGCAATATTTGGTGTTTAGAAACGTTTTTGAGACTGTAAGCACAACATATGCACTCATAACATTTATTTATCTAGATACATGCAACTGAAACTTGCAGAGACACCCATAATACATTATTAGCTTTGAAAGCAAGTCATTGCATTTAGTTTAATGTGCAATCTGGATACCTAGGTATCTAAATAACCAATTTTCAAGCAGAAACCACACTATAGGGGGTCTTCTACTCTGCATTCAGCCAAACATCTATGGGAATAATCATAAGTTGGGTCAATTCCTTAAGATACCAGACACTGCCAAATTCCTCCAAATTTTCCAGTAGCTGGGGAGCTGGCACAGCTGTGTGTGTCATCTACATACAGTCTTACCTACTTTTATAGCCCGGTCATCAATGGCAGTGGTTTCATTACAAGAGTAGCAAATAAAGATGAGCAAATGCACCTGTAGTGGGTTCCCCTCTGTTAAGGTTACCCCTGTGCTGTCTCTCCACCTATCTTGCTACAGGCAGGCCATAAGGTTTGAATAAAGCAGTTTTACCAAATTAAAAATTATATAAAAATATGCACATTGTGAAAGACCATCTGACTGAATAACCTCCTATGTGTATTTGGTCCTCAGTCCGTTTCCAAGTGGAATGTGACATGAGAAAGCCTTCTCGAATATAATGCTGTACTTCAATTGAAAATAAATGGTGACTGGTTCATGCGGACCACGCAGGCATTCACCCTCAGGAGTCTGTCCAGTAGAGCCTTTAAAAAAATCAAGTTGTCTGCATTCATCATTGAAAACGGTCTGTATTTCTTGAATGCCCTCTGTCAGTTTTAGGTATTACAATAATGATGCCTTCGTCAGTGTAACTGGGAGAATCCCCAGCTTTGCTACTTCAATATATACTTCTAGGAGAAGGTTCACAACCAGATCAGAGTATGTTTGGTAAAGCTTCAGTGGCAAGCTATTACTTCCCCAGGTCATGACAGGTTTCATATTAAGGAGTACCATCAAAAGCTTCTCCCTCTCCAGCGGAGCCTTTTACTCCTAGGAAAGTGTAATCAGGGTAGGCAGCAGAAAATAATCAGATGCCTTCTCCCTGTCAGAGAGATTTGAAAATATAGCTACATCAAGTATTTTCCTAGCCATAATATTGACATCCTCTTGGATGTTTTTACTATTGCCTTTGTCATTTGGTGATGTTAATATTTGTGTCTGTGGATACAATCCAGACCGAAGATCTTCCTATCCTGGTTTTGCCAAAAACGATTCTATATGAATTTATTCAGTGTGTTATACACATCTCAGAGGCTGCGCCTTTCCTGCAGCACCACCTCCAGCTTTTGTGGGGTGGAGGGGAAATGGCCACTTCTTTCTGAAGTCAAATAATATTTCTACATGTTGAGTTATATATTTCTCTAACTCCAGTCTGTTGTGTTGTGTGAAATTAGGTTATTAGTTGAGAGGGTTGAAAGCCCCACTCAAGTAATTAACACAATCCTTGTCAGGCTGGACCACAAAAGTCACTAAATAAATTTGTGGTTAACTCTCTGGTATCTGGGCACAAAAACAGTCAGGTATAACATAGAGGCAATGTGTAAAGTATTTATGGAGCACTTAAACAGTAATAAAGAGAAAACACAACACTAATAAAATCCCAAACCAAAAACCACAAAGCACTACTCGCTGGTATCTGGTTGCGCTGCACACGGTAAAGTCACAGGTTCAGGGATGCTTAGTTGGAGCATGGGTTGGATGCAGGGATCGCGTTCATCCCGGTGGAGAGTTTACCTTCTCGAGTCCAAGTCCACGTGAGAAGAAACAGGTTAATATTCGCATTGGCAGGAGCCATGAGGAAGTTGTTGTCAGTGATTGGATCAGGAGGGGCATAGCAGAGGGTCATTGTTGTGGTGTGAAGAGCAGTAGTCACTGGAACTTTGCATTGGCAGTCAATGTGGATTGTCTGGGCAGTCATCACTGGAAATTTGCGTTAGTGGGTGTCATAGACGGTTTTTGTTCAGCAGTAAGAGTCCACTTCGCAGTCCCAAGAAGCCAAAAATGTCTGAATTTTCACCTGACGTTCATGAGGTGTACACTCAGACGCCAGCCAAGGATCTACGACCAAAGGGGTACATATTGGGGATCAGAACTCACTCCAGCAGAAGCCAGCAGAGGCAGCAGGTCTCAGGCCAGTTCATGCAGGTCCAGTTGACGTTAATCAGCTGGGCAGTTGCAGGGAGGCATGTGGAACCTTGTTATGCCCCTTTAGCTCAAACAGGAGTCAGCCAACGGACCTTTGGAGTCCATTCTGGGGACCCTGGGTTGGATACAAGCAGGTACAGTTTCCTTCTTTGGGCAGCTGGGCAGTCCTTCTTCTGAGTCTTCCAGATGTCTAGGAGTGTTGTAATGAGAGGCTTAAAAGGTGTTACATTTATCCCCAGTGAAAGACTGTGTTTGGGGGATGCCTCCTTTTGTCTAACCTCCTCCTTTCCTGGGTTTGGCTACAAGTAACAAGGGTTAGGCAGTCCTAGGTGTTAGCTGCATTTGCCATGGACAGCGTAAGCAGCCCTTAGAAGTCAGGAAGGGGGTTGGTACAGCCCTGAGGCTACGCTTTGAAGCTCAGCCAAGCTACGCAGAACCTCCCAAGACATCCTGCTCAAGAGAGGAATACTTAGTCCCACACCCAAGGTTCTTTTGTCCCTAGATAGAAATGGCAGTTTCAAACTACACTATAGGCTGCAGTTGTAGACCTGAGACATGTTTCATAACATTATTATTATAATTATAATTGACAAGAAAACCACCTTAAAACATTTCATATAACAATATTCAAACTGAAAACAAGGACCATACAGCTCTATCATATGGATAATCATGTGTTTCTTTTCCTGAACTTAAGCAAGCTATATACTGCAAGGAGGCCAAGAGGATGCACTGCACATGGAGTAAGATCAAATGAGCAGAGTGTAACATTCACTTTCAATAAAGCGTAATGAAATTAGAGGCCACAAAATGTAATGTTCTGGGATAAATGGTTCTGTGGACATTTTATGTTAATAGTATTGTGTAATACACTGTAAAGTATTGTGTAATACACTATAATGAAATGTAAGACTTAGCAGGCAGAGTAGTGAGTCGACACTCAAATTAAAATGGAGCCATCTGAGGTCCTGTAGTATCCTTCAGGTCTAGTTTACTACATCTTTACTTGTCACTTCCACTCAAGACTGGGTCAAAAATAGAAGCACAGCCCAGTGCTGACCCATTGTTAGGCCCACTAACTGTTTAAACAGTGCAGCTTAGCCTGCTAAGTGGATCTAACATGCAGTGTGTCACACAGGTGCATGATGTTGCCACCTGTTCTGGTAAGGAAAGAGGGCTCACGAGCCATCAGTAGCTAAGTGCAGACGCAGTCTCACAAACTGATCCCAGCATGGAGAATAGGTAATCCTCATCCTTTAGCCTATCAACTTCTGAACACTCTCAGGCCTACTGTGGGCACCCTCACAATCAGCTAATATGTTCGAAGGCCCTCAAGGCCCCGCTGGACCCTGTGGCAGAAGCCCTACTCTTTCCAGTGTCTCCTCCCTCATCCACATGTAAGTTAGTAGGGATTGTGGAGCATAACCTTGATTCACCACCTCCTCAGTTTCAACTTGAAATCAGTGAGGAACACTCAAAATCAGTATGCATGGTGCAAAAACATGGGGCCATCCCTCATAATTTTGTTGTCCTGTAGCAGTATTTCCTCGTCACTGTCCCTGAAATTAAATGAGAGGCAGCCATTCGCAATATTTTTTACAGGAGGAGAAAAGTTGTCAGCAGAGGCTTTGCACTTTCACTTGCAGTTGACAATGTTTGCAGGCCACACCCCATTCACAGCAAATATTTAATGACATTTGCGCCCATATTTCCAATTATTACCAATTAAAGTATAGGTCAATGGAGGTAACATTTTGGATACTAATAGAGGAGGCAAGGAATGACAAAGATTGTTAAATTATAAGCAGTTATCCTTAATGAATGGTAAAAAAACATAATCACAAAAATAGTGACATTTAAGTTAAAAAAAACTAAAAATAAATTAACTCTATGCGGATGGTTTTTTAAAAATATGTACCATAGCTTCGATAAAGAAACATTTATGGGCCTAATTGAGTCATTCATGTACCTGGATAGGTCATAAACATAGATGATAAAAACACCTTTATTACAATGACTCATATTTTGGATACTTAAGGCACTGAGGTATGCACTAGCGTTCAGTGGCTTGATGAACAGCAATTGCATGAAATTAAACCCTGGTAAAACTGAGGTATTGCTATCTGGTAATCAAACCTCTTTCTGGTCCCCTTTCTGGTGGCCACAAGAGTTAGGCACACTTTCAACCTCAGTTAAGAAATCACAGGATTTTGGGGTTATTTTAGATGATAAATTGGTATATATTGACCCCAACAATTCAGTCACCTCCTCTGGTTTTTATGCTCTAAAGACCATAAAGAAAATCCTTCTCTAGATTCCTTCAGAACTTCAGAAGATGGTGGTTACATCTCTCGTTCTGGCTAAATTAGATTATTGCAACAGTCTTTATTTAAATATGCAACAACAGCAAAGGAACAAACTGCAAATAGTGCAGAACGCAGCGGTACGTCTCCTTTCGAAGATCCCTAAATTTCAGTCAGCCTCGAAGGCACTAAGAAAACTACATTGGCTCCCTATAAAACAAAGAACAACCTTTAAAGTCCTATGCATCATTTACAAAGTCGTGCATGAGCTTACACCGGCCTTCTTGAAGAATTGTTTCAAATGGTATGTCCTGTCAAGGACACTACGGTCGACAAAGTAAAAAAATCTTTGCATCTCAAGAGTCAACAAAGCCTGCTGGGGTGGAAGAAGGGCCAGATGTAGTAAGCCATTTGCGACTCGCAAACGGCGAAAAACTCTGTTTGCGAGGCGCAAAAGGCCTTCCGCGATGCAGAATCACATTTTGCGAGTCGGTACCGACTCGCAAAATGTGATTCCGACTCGCAAATAGGAAGGGGTGTTCCCTTACTATTTGCGACCGCATCACGATGTAGAGTTGCTTTGTGACCGCGAAAGCGGTCGCAAACCAACTCGCAGTTACCATCCACTTGAAGTGGATGGTAACTCATTCGCAAAAGGGAAGGGGTCCCCATGGGACCCCTTCCCCTTTGTGAATGCCCACAAAAATATTTTTTCAGAGCAGGCAGTGGTCCTATGGACCACTGCCTACTCTGAAAAAAACCAAAACAAAAAGGTTTCGGTATTTTTTCTATTTGCAGCTCGTTTTAAGAGAAAAAAAAACTGCTTTATTTAAAAGCAGTCACGGACATGGTGGTCTGCTGTCTCCAGCAGGCCACCATCCCCGTGAGTGCCTAGACTCGCTATGGGGTTGCAAACTGCGACCCACCTCATAAATATTTATGAGGTGGGTCTTTGCGACCCCATAGCGAGTCGCAGAAGGTGTCTGAGACACCTTTCTTTATTTCCTTTTGCGAGTTGCAAATTGCGAGTCGCCTGGACTCGCAATTTGCAATTCGCAAAAGGAAACCTACCTACATCTGGCCCGAAGTTTCACTGATGGTGTTGCGATGGCCTGGGATTATCTGTCTCTAGAGATCAAAGAGATGCCTAATCTTTTAGCTTTCTGGAAAGCTTTGAAACTTGGCTTTTCAACTGGAACTGTGGGCTTGGTCCAAGCTACAGCAGAACTACTGCCAAGACACCCTAAGTTATTTCAGTGCTTTAAAAATACAATAACATAGCATAACCAGAATTTGATGAAATAAATAATACCTTATATAGGGTAAGAGCAAAGATATACCTGCTGCGAGTCAGGATCAACTCTGACTTTATTCATGCTAGTAGATTTTGTGCAACACGACTGAACTTTATCACCAATATCATTTCACCTAACTATGTGTCTCTAAAACTAACCATTTCAAAGGAATGTTAATACCTGGAATAAGGAGACATGTAGATAAGAATTACATTAGATTAAACAAAAATAAAGTTTAACAAAACAAGAGCTAGACATGGGGAGCTCCTGACTAGTTGGAAGGCTTAACAATGATACAACTGCAACAACGACGAGGTGATGGATGGAATTCTTCAAATAATCTCAGCCACTGGCAATCGCTTGGGCCGCATCCCAGTCCATCATTTTTCACCCACCATGTCACCTGAGTTTGGACCCAGCCTTATACAAATCAGTCTTGACCATGCTCCAATAGGAACAGTCTAGCCCAAACTACCAAGCCAGGTCCTCCTTGAACCAGAATACAAGCAATCTAGGACCACTTTCACCCTTATAATGGGCTCTTCTGCCAGGCATAGCTTGATCCCAGTGGCACAAAGAGCACAGGACCCACGTCTCGGCATACCTGTCACACTTAGGGCATCAACTGCAACAACATCAAAGTGATGAATGGAATGCTCAAATTAATCACAGCCAGGGGCAATCACTCGGGCTGCATCCCAATCCATCATTTTTCACTCACCATGCCACCTCAGTTTAGACCCAGATATATGCAAATCAGTCTTGACCCTGCTTCAATGGGAACAGTCCAGCCCGAACTGCCAAAGTAGGTCCTCCCTGAACTGGAATACAAGCAATCTAGGCCCTGTTTCACCCTTATTATGAGCTTTTCAGCCAGGTATAACTTGATTCCAGTGGCACAGTGAGCATGCTACCCACATCTAGGCATACCTGTCGCACCTAGGACATCAGCTGCAACAACAACAAGGTGAATTATGGAATGTTTGAATTAATCTCAGTGAATGGCAATCGCTCTGTGTCGCGTCCCAGTACACTGTTTTTCATCCACCATGCCACCTCAGTTTGGACCCAGCTATATACAAATCTGTCTTGACTCTGCTCCAGTGGTAATAGTCCAGCCTGAACTGCCAATGCAAGCCCTCCCTGAAATGGAATACAAGCAACCTAGGACTGGTTTCACCTTATTATGGGTTCTTCAGCCAGGTATAGTGTGATTCCAGTGGCACAGTGAGCACGGTACCCATGCCTGGGCATGCCCTAAGTGTAGTTAGGCCTGCGTTTCACTCCATTTGACAAATCTCAACAAAACTTTCCAAATAAGTGCTCTTTTGTGCCTAGTTTGTGCATGGAAAGTTTTGGGGTGATCTGTCAAGTGGGCCGAGAAACAAAATGGAGGATCCCAAAACATAAAATCCCCATGCATTTTCAACAGACTTCTTTAAGAAGCACTACCTCAGAAAATGCAGAATTACACCAAATTTGGCAGGAAGATAGACCTTGGTACGCATATTGTGATTGTTGTGATTAGGTGTAAATTTGTTCAGTAGTTTTTGAGAAATTAGGTCCCAAAAATATTTGTATATTTGGACTGTTGGGTCCATGAGAGGCTTGCAGGAGTCCCTTGAGCGCACCAATTTAAAAATAGAACATTCTGATTGGCTCAGGGAGCTTTGTTCCCCCTGGGCCAATTCTTTCCTGTGGAAGTCAGACTCTCAAAGGAGCAAGTGCTCTGATTGGCTGCCAGCAGCATGCGAAAAATGTTGCTGATAGCCATTGCAGGACTTGGGGACTGAGGCCCCCATTATGACCTTCGCCCGCCAAGATCTGACCGCCGGGCGGCCGCACTCCTGCTGTGGTCATTTTAATATCCCCGCTGGGCCGGTGGGCGGAAACCTGGTTTCCGCCCGCCGGCCAGCGGGGATCTCGGCCGCAACACAGGAGCCGGCTCCAAATGGAGCCGGCGGTGTTGCGGCCGTGCAACGGGTGCAGTTGCACCCATCGCGCTTTTCACTGTATGCATAGCAGACAGTGAAAAGCTGCATGGAGCCCTGTCAGGGGGCCCCATGGGCCCCGCAAGTCCCCGTACCGCCAGCCTTTTCCTGGCGGATCAAACCGCCAGGAAAAGTTTGGCGGTCGGGGACTCGTAATCCCCTGGGAAGCGCTGCAAGCAGCGCTTCCCAGGAGGATTATCACCGCCGGGGCAAATGTGGCGGGAAACCGCCGGCCCCGGCGGTGCGACCGCAGCACAACCGCTGCGGTCGTAATGACCTTGGAAGCACCGCCAGCCTGTTGGCGGTGCTTCCGTCACAACAGCCCTGGCGGTCTTGGACCGCCAGGGTTGTAATGACCGCCTGAGTCCCCTGGCCTGAACTGTAAACAAAAATGATACACGTGGCAAGTAAGTACTCTGCCCCATAGGCCCATTGGTGGGCCTCGAGCGACCTCCCAGGGCCAAAAGTGAAAAAAAATTGCAATTTTTGCAGCAATCCCACAGGATTGAGAAAAACAAACAAAATTGGTGCCACATTCTTTAATTAAGGGGAGAGGGGGCTTTCAACACTTTTCCTGAGCCACTTTCAGCCCTGGGGACCTCATCTCCCAGGGCTCAATATACTTACTTAGGAAACCCTCCCTGAGACGTATTTGGCCCCACGGACCGCATCTCCTGGGGCCTAATATATTTAATAAAGGGGGGGGGACAGCATAGTCCCCTACCCCAGCCATTTCTGGCTCAGGGATTCCAACCATCAGAGCCCAATATAAGTATTATTAGGAGGGAGACACACAGCCCTCCTCCCCAAGACTTATTCAGCCTTGGAGACCCCAGGTCCCAAAGTATTTCATGTCGAGGAAGGCTGCACTGCCCACACCACCCTTAAAGAAGCCCCCAGGACTCCATCCCTTAGGGCTATGACCCAGTTTAAAAGGGAGGGGAGCAAACCCGGCTCGTGCACCATGTGGGGAGCCAGCTGGGACCGTGGGGGCCCTGTGGCTCCCCCCGTGGCTTCCAGCATGTGCTTGCTGGGTGCCATGGGAGGGCACTCGGGCACTTACCTATTAAGCCCTTGGGGAAGGGATCCCCAAGCACTATAAAGGCTTGGCGAGGGGGCTGCACAGCCCCCTCACTTTTTAAATACAATAGAGCCACTGGGATGTGGTCCCCAAGGCGTTTGAAGGCTCGGCAAGAGGGGCCTCCTCCTCTTTTTTAATTGAATTTGGACCCTGGGGATGGGGTCCCTGGGACCTAATGAAACTTTGGGGGGCTTTTTATAAATGAATTCAGCCCAGAGGATGGGGTCCCTGGGGCTAAGTGAGGCTCGAAGAGAGTGGCCACAATGCCCCCTCCCCTTTTTATCGGAATTCGGCCCTGGGGTCCCTGGGTCTATTAAGGCTTGGGGAGGGGGTCCATGACCTCCCTCCTCTTAATATATATGTTTTGGCCCTGAGGAATGGGGTCTCTGGGTCCCAAAGGCTAACTCTACACTGTGCACGTCCAAAGGCTGTGCGCAGCATGTGGTTGGCTACCAGGTGGGAGGGGGTTGGCCATAGAGCCTGGCCACAGGGCAAGCGGCCTAGCCACCCACACTGCACACAACTGAAGTCCATGCTCAGTGTGGGGCCGAGGCCCTGCAACCATCCTCTAGCGCGCAGTGTAAGGTTGGCTGCCTCTGGGTTGGTTGGCATCAGGGTTGGCCATAGGCCAGGCCCTTTTGCCAACCCCTTGTAGTTCACAGCCAAAGGCTGTGTGCAGCATGGAGTTGGCTGCCTTTGGCCAATCTTGTAGCATGGGGTTTGCTGCTTGCAGGGGGCGGTGGCCGCAGGGCAGGTCCTGCAGCCAATGTCATGCAGTGCACAGCGGGATGGCAATACGTATACTAATCAAAATTTACTTTGTCTAAAAAAATCCTGAAAGATCATTCGGGGGAAAAAAAGGTTAAAATAATGTTGTAGTCAGGTGAAATGTTCAGTTACAGCACAACGTTTTAAGTTCTAAAAATAGAGAATTTCACCAGTTATAGTTATTGTTATCTCAAGTAATTATAATCCGTGCCCTAGGGTAACTATAACTCGCGTCCTCCTCATGCACTGGTTACCCCACAGATTACATCACTCATGACATCTTCTGTGGCATCATTGATAATATTACTGCAAGATTTGCAATTACATTATTGATGAAAAAACTGCATATATATTATTTTTATTCAATATATTTATTATTATTAGTTTTAAATTACTTGCCTTACTGGGTGTGTGTGGCCCAGGTAGGAAGCGGTATGAAAGGCAAGGGTGAAAACAACTGGCTCCTGGTGAGTTTATACAGGCTTTCCCATATCTGAAGTGATTGTGTCTCATTTCACCTGGCACATGATCTGTAGTGAAGATTAGAATGAGCATCTTCAGTGAGAGCGATTGACCCAATCTGGCCATACCGGTGTCATAAACAACATTCTTAGATGACAGAAGCACCTGAAACAAAGACTGAAGAATAGGCAGTCATCTTGTATTCATTATCATTAGGGTGAAAGAATTGGTTAGTTCAAGCAAACACAAATTAATAACTTTGTACACTGTCACAGTGGGTCTCAATAACCACAATCCTACTCAAGAGTGCAATCCATCCAATAATCTATTCTTGTTTGAACATGTTGGCATCCTTCCTGAACAGAATGTTTCCTGGCAGACTTGGGTAGGTTATGTAGCCTGAGCCCCTGCAGTAGCAGATGAAATGCCAAAACACTGCTCATTGCTTGCTGTAGACAATGTAGCAGCCTATGCATCAAGCAGCTATGAGAAAGTTTCCTTGTGTTGGCATGCAAAGGCTGTTGGAATGGGCAGGTTAACAATCACAGAATTAACAAAATGTAATTGGAATGGCAGCAGTGCTCAAAATAATGCTTAAGCAAAGGCTAATAAGTTTCTGCTGTCTCAAAATTTGCCCATGGTAAATGACTTGTTCATTGTGGTTTATAACATAAAGGGTTCCTTCTTGTCTTTTCCGGTGATACATGTGAAAATAGGAGATTCTTAAGACTCTAGGTGATCTGCATTTTGATGCAGGCATCGTTTAGTGACACAAGCTGAAGAAGCTGGTGAGCTTTGTTTTCCAGCTGAAGTGGATACTGTCGAATTAGTTTCATCAAAGTGAGCATCATCACAGTGAGCATCCGTCTTCATATGGTATGCTTGTGGCTTTGTATTTCCTAAGGCTTTTTTATCCAATTATATCTTAGACAATTCAGGTAGCTTCCTCCCAGGTGTGAAAATGGATTGATTTTAGGAACCATCTGACATCATTGTGAGCTGATTAGGAAGAATTGCACTG
The DNA here is from genome assembly GCF_031143425.1 of Pleurodeles waltl. Taxonomy (NCBI): domain Eukaryota; kingdom Metazoa; phylum Chordata; class Amphibia; order Caudata; family Salamandridae; genus Pleurodeles; species Pleurodeles waltl. Next base: position 505,511,119 of record NC_090436.1, read on the forward strand.
TCCTGTTTCTTGCCCATAATCTTTCTCTGCAAGGCCCATCCTGGATTTGGACCTCTTATTGCCCAAGGCAATTGGTAGAAGTAAAATCTATCCTGAGCGTTGAAGGCCAACTGGGCTCCAGTTGTGTCGGATTGCAGCTAGAGCTATTCTGGAGCACAGGCTCTCTCTCGATCTGGACCTTTTGGCTCATGGCTGGATCCCTCCTGACCAGCTGGGATCACAGATTGAATGTGGGACTAGAGGCTGTATATGCAAATCTTGTATTTAAAGTGGGCTTTGGGTATGGTACATGGTCGTAACTGGACAGTTGTGTTATCTAATTCCCTCTCTAAATGTAATGCCTTTTCACCCTATACTTGTGTTTGATCCAATCCCGGAGCATGCAGGTTTTATCATACTTTTGAAATGGTTCAATATATGCTTCCACTGCTGACATCTGAGAGCAGTGTGTTTTTGTGCAGGTTTCTATGGCATTTTTGCATTATCGCTCAGTGGGCATGCATGCCCTGCACCTTCCACTTTCTCATACGGTGTCTACCCTACCCTGTCCCTCCATTCCCTTCCGCCCTACCTCCCCATTCTTCTTGGTATGGTTCAGTCTCTCTCTCTCTCTCTCTTTTTCTCTCTCTCTCTCTCTCTCTTTCTCTATCTCTCTTTAACCCCCCTTGCCTCTGTCTTTCTCCTCCTCACTGCCTACCGCCTGCCTCTGTTGCTATTGGCTGTGCCAATAGTTGTAGAATTGTGCTGTAGGCATTTTCAAAGCCAGTAGCAGAGAACGGCCTTCTTGGATTTATATGTTTTGTGAAACTTCTAAGTTTGTCTTTGTTAGACCTGACAGCCTTAGGGTAGTCACCCCTAACTTTTTGCCTGCCTCCCTCCACTTTGTGGATACTGTTTTTGCTGGTTTTTAGACTCTGCGCACTTTACCACTGCTAACCAGTGCTAAAGTGCATATGCTCTCTCTCTGTAAACATGGTAACTTTGGATCATACCTGATTGAACTATTTAATCTACTTATAAGTCCCCAGTAATGTGCACTCCAGGTGCCTAGGGCCTATAGATTAAATGCTACTAGTGGACCTGCAGCACGGATTGTGCCACCCACTTAAGTAGCCCCTTTTCCTTGTCTCAGGCCTACCATTGCTAGGCCTGTGTGGGCAGTTTCACTGCCACCTCGACTTGGCATTTAAAAGTACCTGCCAAGCCTAGAGCTCCCCTTTTTCTACATATAAGTCACCCTTAATGTGTGCCCTGGGTATCCCCTAGAGCAGGGTGCTGTGTAGGTAAAAGGCAGGACATGTACCTGTGTAGTTATATGTCCTGGTAGTGTAAAAAACCCTCAATTTGTTTTTGCACTGCTGTGAGACCTGCTCCCTTCATAGGCTAACATTGGGGCTGCCCTCATACACTGTTGAAGTGGCAGCTGCTGATCTGAAAGGAGCAGGGAGGTCATATTTAGTATGGCCAGAATGGTAATACAAAGTCCTACTGACTGGTGAAGTCGGATTTAATATTACTATTCTAGAAATGCCACTTTTAGAAAGTGAGCATTTCTTTGCACTTAAATCCTTCTGTGCCTTACAATCCACGTCTGACTAGGTTTAGTTGACAGCTCCTTGTGCATTCACTCAGACACACCCCAAACACAGGGTACTCAGCCTCACTTGCATACATCTGCATTTTGAATGGGTCTTCCTGGGCTGGGAGGGTGGAGGGCCTACCCTCACACAAAGGACTGCCACACCCCCTACTGGGACCCTGGCAGACAGGATTGAACTGAAAGGGGACCTGGTGCACTTCTTAGCCACTCTTTGAAGTCTCCCCCACTTCAAAGGCACATTTGGGTATAAAACAGGGCCTCTGCCCTACCTCATCAGACACTTGCTGGAGAAGAAACCGGAACCAGAAACTACATCCTGCCAAGAAGAACTGCCTGGCTGCTCAAAGGACTCACCTGTCTGCTTTCTACAAAGGACTGCTGTCTTGCTGTTGCCCTGCTGCCTTGCTGAACTCTTGTCTGGCTGTGAAAGTGCTCTCCAAGGGCTTGGATAGAGCTTGCCTCCTGTTCCTTGAAGTCTCAGGACCAAAAAGACTTCTTCCTTTCACTTGGACGCTCCGTGCGCCGAAAATTTCGACGCACAGCTTGTTTCGCGGCGAGAAAAACGCCGCACACCGACGCTGATCGACGCGACGCCCTCGGGACGATCGAGACTTCGACGCACAACCTCGCAAGGACAAAGCCGCCCGACTTTCCAGGAGAAATCGACGCGACGCCTACCGTGAGTGCGAAACTTTGACGCACGGCCTCGCAAGGACAACGCCGCCCGACTTCCAAGGAGAAATCGACGCGACGCCTGCCGTGAGACCAAACTTTCGACGCACGGCCTCGCAAGGACAACGCCGCCCGACTTCCAAGGAGAAATCGACGCGACGCCTACCGTGAGATCGAAACTTCGACGCGCAGCCCCGCAGAACGACGCACAGCCGGAAAACAAGCAGGAGAATCCACGCACAGACCCGGGACATCTGGTAATCCCCGCGATCCACAAAAAGAGACTGTCTGCGCGCCGGAAAACGACGCCCGACTTCCCTGCGTGGAAAAGAACGACGCAAGTCTTTGTGTGCTGAGGAGAAATCGACGCACACACCCTTTTTCCACGCATCCCTTTTCCTGTGGCCCTCTGAGGAGATTTTCCACCAGAAACCAGGTACTTTGTGCTTGAAAGACACTGTATTGCATTCTAAAGACTTAAGACACTTTATATCACTTTCCTGTGATAGTTCTACAATTTTCCATTGCATCTTTATTCTTTTTGACCTACAATTATCCTGATAAATATTATATATTTTTCTAAACACTGTGTGGTGTATTTTTGTGGTGTTATATGGTGGTATTGTATGACTTATTGCACAAATACTTTACACATTGCCTTCTAAGTTAAGCCTGACTGCTCGTGCCAAGCTACCAGAGGGTGGGCACAGGATAATCTTGGATAGCGTGTGACTTACCCTGACTAGAGTGAGGGCTTTTGCTTGGACAGAGGGTAACCTGACTGCCAACCAAAAACCCCATTTCTAACATTGGTGATCAGCGGTGAGGATAGGACTTGTATTTGTGCAGTGACATACAGTAGCCAAGTATTTCACTACCTACCCACAGTTGAAGGTCAACTTGGTTTTTATCTCTTTTTGAAAATCCGTTTTTTCCTGACAATTTTCAAAAACTAAATCCTCACTCAACATGTCTCTGACTGGGTCTCAGACAGGGGACTTTGACCTAGTCCAGTTGGATACATACACGGTCAAACAACTAAGAGGATTCTGCAGGGCATTAAGGGTACCCACCCAAGGGGCCTCCAGAAAGGAGGACTTTCAAGTGGCGCTGAGGGCCTGGGCAGAAGCCCATTTAGAGGATGATGAGGAAGAGGAGCCAGAAAATGGCCCCTCAGAAGGATTTTCACTATCTATGGATGGTGTTACCACTGCAATTGTGCACCCTTCCAGACCAGGGAGCAGTGTCTCCATGCAAAGCCTGACCGCAGAGGAAAGGAGAGAGGAAAGGGAGTTCCAATTGCAAATGGCAAAACTGAAAATTGAGGCACAACAGGAGGAGAGGAGGGCAGAAAGAGAAGCCAAACAAGCTGAGGCTGAAAGAGCAGCCAAACAGATTGAAGCTGAAAGGACAGCCAAACAGATTCAAGCAGAAGCTGAAAGGGCAGCCAAACAAGCAGAAGCTGAAAGAGCAGCCAAACAAGTGGAAGCTGAAAGAGCTTTGGCTGAAAAGAAACTATTGTTAGCTCATGAACTGAGTCTCAAGGAGCTGGAGATCAAGGCAAGACAGTCTGAATCCAGCAATAATGGTGGCAGCATACAGACAGGACCTGCTGGAGAAAAGAAGGTTCGTATACCCAAAAATGTGGTGCCCAGTTTTGTGGTGGGAGATGACATAGATAAATGGTTAGCTGCTTATGAAGTTGCACTAAGGGCTCATGAGGTTCCTGAAGGGCAATGGGGGGTAGCTATGTGGGGTTATGTGCCGCCATTGGGGAGGGACACACTTCTCACATTGGATCCACCGGATCAAAACACATACCCACTCCAGAAAGCCACTTTACTTGCCAAGTTTGGGCTGACCCCTGAGGGATACCGTCAGAGGTTCAGGGACAGCACCAAACAAACCACACAAACATGGGTAGATTTCTTTGATTTCTCTAGTAAGGCACTGAATGGATGGGTGCGGGGCAACAAAGTAGCAGATTATAAAGGTTTATATGACTTGATCCTGAGAGAGCATATGCTTAATGTTACTTATACAGATTTGCGCCAGCACCTAGTGGATAGTAAGCTGACTGATCCCAGGAAGCTTGCTGAGGAGGCGGACCTCTGGGTTAGCACCAGAGTGTCCAAAAAGGTACCTGGGGGGGACTCCCACAAAGGTGGTCAGGGTTCCCAACAGAAGAAAGAGGGGGGAGATAAACTTACAGATAAGGAACTCTCTAAAGGCCCCCAAAAGAATTCCCAGGGAGGGGGTGGCAACCCTTCCTTTTCCAAATTTGGGAAAAAGCCAGGGACATTTGACAGGTCAGGAAAATCTAGCCCCAAATGCATGGAGTGTTACCAATATGGTCACTACAAAGGCGATCCACAGTGCCCCAAGAGGGCACCGTCCACTACCGGACAGGCACCTGGGTTGACTAGTGTAGCACTCGGGGGGGAGATGGACCCAACTAGCTTTGGGGAGCAGGTAGAGATTTCCCTAGTGTCCCTGGGAGAAGGAGAAATGGTGCCCAAGGCCCACATGCCCAGAAATACTTCCAAGTACCGGCAGTGGGTCACCATTGATGGGCAGAGGGTGGAGGCTCTGCGTGACACAGGAGCCAGTATGACTACTATCAAGAGTCCGCTGGTGTCAGCAGAGCAGATAGTACCTAATGCATTCCACCAGGTCAGAGTCGCTGACAATCGCGAGAGTCACCTACCGGTGGCTCTGGTTCCCTTTGAGTGGGGGGGGGTCTCTGGTACTCTGAAAGTAGCTGTGAGTCCTGCCATGCCTGTAGATTGTCTGTCAGGCAATGACCTTGAGCACACTGCCTGGAAAGAAGTAGAGCTCAGGTCTCACCTGGAGATGTTAGGGTTACCTGAGTGGGTCTGCATGACCACACGGTCCATGGCTGACCGAGAGGGAAGTCAAGGGCATCTGGAGCCTGGAACGATGGCCCAGAGAGCTGCCAGGAGGAGGGACCAGGGGTGTGGGAAACCGGCCCCCGCTGTTCCCACAGTGGCTGACGGGGCTCCTGAGGAGGAGGCTTCCGAGCCAACTGGGGAAGACATCGCCGCCCTAGGTGACTTACCTGAGCTTGCTGGCTGGCAAGTTGAGGGTGGACCCACCAGGGAGGAATTCTGCAAGGCGCAGAAAGAATGTCCCACTCTAGAAGGTTTGAGGAAACAAGCCTCAAACCAGGCAGCCGGCGACGCCTCTGGCGATCACCACCTATATTGGGAGAATGATCTCCTCTACAGTGAGCCTAAGGTTCCGGGCTTTGGGGCAGCACGTATGCTGGTGGTCCCCCAATGTTACCGAACCTTCCTACTGGGTCTGGCTCACGACCTTCCCCTGGCAGGACATTTGGGGCAGGGCAAGACCTTTAACAGGCTTGTCACCCACTTTTATTGGCCCAAAATGAGGACACACTCAGACAAATTCTGCAGATCCTGTCCTACCTGCCAGGCCAGTGGTAAAGCAGGAAAAAGGATTAAAACCCCCCTGATTCCACTTCCTGTCGTTGGCACCCCCTTTGAAAGGGTGGGCATCGACATTGTTGGTCCCTTGGACCCCAAAACTGCCTTAGGCAACAGGTTCATCCTGGTTTTGGTGGACCATGCCACCCGTTACCCAGAGGCAATCCCTCTAAGGACAGTAACTGCACCGGTGGTGGCCAGAACCCTGATGGGGATATTTACCCGTGTGGGATTCCCCAAGGAAATAGTGTCTGACAGAGGCACTAACTTCATGTCTGCATACATGAAGTCTCTGTGGGATGCGTGTGGGGTAACTTACAAGTTCACCACACCCTATCACCCCCAGACGAACGGTCTTGTGGAGAGATTCAACAAGACCCTGAAAGGCATGATTGGTGGCCTTCCTGAGGCCATGAGGCGTAAGTGGGACGTCCTCTTAACATGCCTTCTCTTTGCTTACAGAGAGGTCCCCCAGAGAGGGGTAGGGTTCAGTCCCTTTGAACTTCTCTATGGGTACCCTGTCAGGGGACCCTTAAGCATTGTCCAGGAGGGATTGGAGAAAGCTCCAAAGACACCCCCTCAGGATGTGGTCAGCTATATGTTGGCCCTCCGCAACCAGATGACCCGCTTCTGGAAAGAAGCCCAAGATAACCTTGAGGCCAGTCAAGAGGTGATGAAACAATGGTATGACCAGAAGGCCACCCTGGTAGAGTTTCAACCTGGAGACAAAGTGTGGGTAATGGAGCCAGTAGAGCCCAGAGCTCTCCAGGACCGCTGGTCTGGCCCATTTGAAATAAAGGAGCGGAAAGGGGAGGCCACTTACCTAGTGGACCTCAAAACCCCTAGGAATCCCCTAAGGGTGCTCCATGTGAACCGACTAAAAGCTCATTGTGAGAGGTCGGAGATCAACATGCTTCTGGTCACAGATGAAGGAATGGAAGAGGAGAGTGAACCTCTCCCGACCTCCTCTCTGCCCAAGAAGGTGATGGGTCAGTAAGCGGGGTCATTCTGTCTGACTCCCTGACTCTAAATCAGAAAGGAGACTGTTATGAGCTGTTGGAGCAGTTCTCCCCCCTGTTCTCCCTTACTCCTGGGCTGACCCACCTCTGTGTTCATGATATTGACACCGGTGACAGTCTCCCTGTGAAAAACAAAATTTACAGGTTGTCGGATAAGGTGAAGGCCAGCATCAAGGAGGAGGTCTCCAAGATGTTGACTCTAGGGGTCATTGAGAAATCCAGTAGTCCCTGGGCCAGCCCAGTGGTATTGGTCCCTAAGGCTACTACCCCAGGTGCGAAGCCAGAACTCCGGTTCTGTGTGGACTACCGGGGTCTCAACTCAGTCACACGGACTGATGCTCACCCCATCCCCCGAGCTGATGAGCTCGTGGACAGGCTAGGCGCTGCCAAGTTCCTGAGTACGTTTGATCTTACTTCAGGGTACTGGCAGATCGGCCTAACTGAGGGGGCCAAGGAAAGATCCGCATTTTCAACCCCGGATGGCCATTACCAGTTCCGGGTGATGCCGTTTGGGTTGAAAAATGCCCCCGCTACCTTCCAACGGTTGGTTAACGGGGTCCTAGCTGGCAAGGATGCCTTCTGTGCAGCCTACCTGGATGACATAGCTGTCTACAGTTCCAGCTGGGAGGAACACCTGCTTCACCTCAAGGAGGTGCTTCAGGCCCTGCAACAGGCAGGCCTGACCATCAAGGCCAGTAAGTGCCAGATTGGGCAGGGTTCCGTGGTGTACTTAGGACACCTAGTGGGTGGTGGCAAGGTGCAGCCACTCCAGGCCAAGATTGAAACTATCAAGGCCTGGCAACCACCCCGAACACAGACGGAGGTGAGAGCCTTTCTAGGCCTCACAGGATACTACCGCCGATTTGTCAAGGGCTATGGTACCATTGCAACACCCTTGACAGAACTCACTTCCAAGAAGCAACCTAGGTTGGTGAATTGGACAGAGGCTTGTCAGAAAGCCTTTGACGCCCTGAAGGAAGCCATGTGCACGGCCACCGTGCTCAAGGCCCCTGACTACTCCCAGGAATTTATCGTGCAGACAGACGCTTCAGAGCATGGCATAGGGGCAGTTCTAGCACAGCTAAATGAGGAGGGCAGAGATCAACCGGTAGTCTTTATTAGCAGAAGACTATTACCACGGGAACAGAGGTGGAGTGCTATTGAAAGAGAAGCTTTTGCTGTGGTCTGGGCACTGAAGAAGCTGAGACCCTACCTGTTTGGGACTCACTTCCTAGTTCAGACAGACCACAGGCCCCTCAGATGGCTCATGCAGATGAGGGGTGAGAATCCAAAACTCTTGAGGTGGTCCATTTCCCTACAGGGGATGGACTTTACGGTGGAACATCGCCCAGGGGTTGACCACGCCAATGCTGATGGTCTCTCCAGGTACTTCCGCCTTAGCGATGAGAGCTCCCAAGAGGTCGGGTAGCTCTCCCCACTTTCAGCTGGGGGGGACACATGTTAGACCTGACAGCCTTAGGGTAGTCACCCCTAACTTTTTGCCTTCCTCCCTCCACTTTGTGGATACTGTTTTTGCTGGTTTTTAGACTCTGCGCACTTTACCACTGCTAACCAGTGCTAAAGTGCATATGCTCTCTCTCTGTAAACATGGTAACTTTGGATCATACCTGATTGAACTATTTAATCTACTTATAAGTCCCCAGTAATGTGCACTCCAGGTGCCTAGGGCCTATAGATTAAATGCTACTAGTGGACCTGCAGCACGGATTGTGCCACCCACTTAAGTAGCCCCTTTTCCTTGTCTCAGGCCTACCATTGCTAGGCCTGTGTGGGCAGTTTCACTGCCACCTCGACTTGGCATTTAAAAGTACCTGCCAAGCCTAGAGCTCCCCTTTTTCTACATATAAGTCACCCTTAATGTGTGCCCTGGGTATCCCCTAGAGCAGGGTGCTGTGTAGGTAAAAGGCAGGACATGTACCTGTGTAGTTATATGTCCTGGTAGTGTAAAAAACCCTCAATTCGTTTTTGCACTGCTGTGAGACCTGCTCCCTTCATAGGCTAACATTGGGGCTGCCCTCATACACTGTTGAAGTGGCAGCTGCTGATCTGAAAGGAGCAGGGAGGTCATATTTAGTATGGCCAGAATGGTAATACAAAGTCCTACTGACTGGTGAAGTCGGATTTAATATTACTATTCTAGAAATGCCACTTTTAGAAAGTGAGCATTTCTTTGCACTTAAATCCTTCTGTGCCTTACAATCCACGTCTGACTAGGTTTAGTTGACAGCTCCTTGTCCATTCACTCAGACACACCCCAAACACAGGGTACTCAGCCTCACTTGCATACATCTGCATTTTGAATGGGTCTTCCTGGGCTGGGAGGGTGGAGGGCCTACCCTCACACAAAGGACTGCCACACCCCCTACTGGGACCCTGGCAGACAGGATTGAACTGAAAGGGGACCTGGTGCACTTCTTAGCCACTCTTTGAAGTCTCCCCCACTTCAAAGGCACATTTGGGTATAAAACAGGGCCTCTGCCCTACCTCATCAGACACTTGCTGGAGAAGAAACCGGAACCAGAAACTACATCCTGCCAAGAAGAACTGCCTGGCTGCTCAAAGGACTCACCTGTCTGCTTTCTACAAAGGACTGCTGTCTTGCTGTTGCCCTGCTGCCTTGCTGAACTCTTGTCTGGCTGTGAAAGTGCTCTCCAAGGGCTTGGATAGAGCTTGCCTCCTGTTCCTTGAAGTCTCAGGACCAAAAAGACTTCTTCCTTTCACTTGGACGCTCCGTGCGCCGAAAATTTCGACGCACAGCTTGTTTCGTGGCGAGAAAAACGCCGCACACCGACGCTGATCGACGCGACGCCCTCGGGACGATCGAGACTTCGACGCACAACCTCGCAAGGACAAAGCCGCCCGACTTTCCAGGAGAAATCGACGCGACGCCTACCGTGAGTGCGAAACTTTGACGCACGGCCTTGCAAGGACAACGCCGCCCGACTTCCAAGGAGAAATCGACGCGACGCCTGCCGTGAGACCAAACTTTCGACGCACGGCCTCGCAAGGACAACGCCGCCCGACTTCCAAGGAGAAATCGACGCGACGCCTACCGTGAGATCGAAACTTCGACGCCCAGCCCCGCAGAACGACGCACAGCCGGAAAACAAGCAGGAGAATCCACGCACAGACCCGGGACATCTGGTAATCCCCGCGAACCACAAAAAGAGACTGTCTGCGCGCCGGAAAACGACGCCCGACTTCCCCGCGTGGAAAAGAACGACGCAAGTCTTTGTGTGCTGAGGAGAAATCGACGCACACACCCTTTTTCCACGCATCCCTTTTCCTGTGGCCCTCTGAGGAGATTTTCCACCAGAAACCAGGTACTTTGTGCTTGAAAGACACTGTATTGCATTCTAAAGACTTAAGACACTTTATATCACTTTCCTGTGATAGTTCTACAATTTTCCATTGCATCTTTATTCTTTTTGACCTACAATTATCCTGATAAATATTATATATTTTTCTAAACACTGTGTGGTGTATTTTTGTGGTGTTATATGGTGGTATTGTATGACTTATTGCACAAATACTTTACACATTGCCTTCTAAGTTAAGCCTGACTGCTCGTGCCAAGCTACCAGAGGGTGGGCACAGGATAATCTTGGATAGTGTGTGACTTACCCTGACTAGAGTGAGGGCTTTTGCTTGGACAGAGGGTAACCTGACTGCCAACCAAAAACCCCATTTCTAACAGTCTTCATACTGAAGCTAGATACAATACGGTGGCTATCTTGAAATAGAATAACATACAGATGGGTAACTGTAAATAACTGGTATATTTCACAAAGGGATTCTGAGTGACATGAAATAAACAATGAAAGTTGTCTTGAAAGTCACTCAGAACCATGATATGAAAACATCTCCTTTATTCAAAGTTACCTATCTTTAGTTTTATGATATACATGACCCACTCTCTTGCAATCAGCTGTACAGGAGTAAACAATTTATGAAGAGCAATACAAATCATTGCTTTAACTGCAAAAATATTATACCTCACCCCCTGCAACCCATCCCCCCACTTTCTGCATTTTCACTCCTGTTCCCCACCATTGTAATGTTCTTTATGGCCCACAGTCTTTTCACCTTCAAATCTCATAGCAGTGAGAAACAACTTTTCTGTTTAAATTAAGTGACATAGTAGGAATGAACAATTTGATACAGAACCCAGTATTCATGTTTCTAGCTCTCTATGAGAGCCATATATAACAATATTCTTTTGTGTACTTCTTATCCTATTCTAAGATGGCCATCACATTGCATCTAGATGCAGCATGACAACCATCATGAAAATATACAAAATGACATTCTAAGATGCCTGCTTGCTTTTGGCTTTGCCAATCTCTGTGCGTCAATTCTACAAGCATTGACAAAATCAATACATACTGTCAATATTCGGGATATATATATCGAGTTTCAAAAATCATTTTTACAAAACTATCATAGCAAGAGAATCATAGCAAGAATATCAACTACACAGCTATCATAAGGGTAAGTACTTAACTCAATAGATATTTACCTTGACAATATACATGTGTCTTCAGGGAGCATAGATGTGGGATTAAGAATAGTCAATCTATACTTAGCTATATATATTAACCTTCACAATATGTTACTAGTCAATCTTTTGTGTATAAGATTTTTATCGCACAATATTGTTTTGTTCGATATTCTGACATACAACAGCAGTGGCAAAGCAAGGCCAATTGGCTTTGCTTATGAATGTTTATTTTTTCACACTACAATTTTTCTATTTTTATGCACTTTAAATAACAGTTTTTTCCATCAATCAATTTACTGACTCTGGACTGATGAAAGACTAAGTTGGTGTTGCCAGTATTTAATATCTTTGCCTACAAGTCATAGGAGATATTGGGGCAGTATTGTATTCCACTGATTCATTATGCCAGATAATCACACTTTCGTAGTTATGAAGTAAAGTGGGAAATTACTATCTCAGTTCTTGGTATTTTAAGATTCTTTTTTGCAGTACCCAAGAGGAAACAGAGGCAGTTAGGAGACTTAGATGGTGTTTGATGAGACTGCCTGGAGTAGATGGGCTGCCTTATTTTTGGACTTTGTGGAAAATCAGGAAAAAGTAGTCTCAGTGGGTAGCATGTACCCTTAATCACTCAAGCTTTTTCAATAAGAAACACCCTAAAGCACTTGACTTGTGGCCGCAATGAGGTAGGAGCACAGAATAGAGAAGGCGTTTGATACATAGATTTATTCTAGCAAAGAGTATCTCAGAATTAGAAACAAAAGCTCAATCTCTCTTTTCTCTCCATTGGACTTAATCAATACGTCTCAGAGGAAGACAACTGAGATATACCTGGGACAGCAAAAGTCAAAGCACAGATTGCTTTTCTACCCTTTGCCCCAGAGGTAAGCATTTTTAGGCAGAACTGGGTACCTGATCATATCTTCTCAGTTTAAAGGACAAGACAAAACAGCACATCAAATAATGGCATGTGCTGATGTATTTTTTCATATCCTGTAAGAAAAAATGAAATTCGCAAATTGCAATTCTTAGAAAGGAGAGCAAGTAGGAGCTTAGAGGTTCATGCCTTGTAGCTCATTATGCCATACGTTGTATAGGTTTAGTAGAGCCAACATTTGCCAGTGCTATCCCAGATGCCTGAATCTTGGCACGTCTAGCTGCCACTTTAGCTAAGCATCTGCGCTTTGCTATGATAGACACTGAGGGCTTTCCAGTTCTGCAGACAGCAGCTGTGCTCATGGCCTGGTCCCTCCATAATCTGATTGTGAATTGCGACCTACAGGCTCTGAAAATGAACCAACAGATTTGTGGAAGGACTGATGCTCTTCTCCAGAATGTGCCAATTTCTTTATGAATATTGATAACATGATTTCTTCAGTTTTATTTTGCATGTCAATTGCCAGACCACGCTCTGGGGCCACAGTGCAAACATGGGCTAATGGGTCCCAACCATGGTGGTTAGGGTCATTTACATTTGGTGTAATGGGGTCTGTTTTACTGCACACTGGGCCAATTAACTCTTTCCTGTTTTGATTCTCAGGGTAGTGAGAGCGAATAGCTAAAGGCTTCTCAGGAAAGATAATGTTGTGGGGGGCAGGAAGTCAGATTTCAACAGTCAACCTACAGACACAATAATAAGATGTCCAACCCAGTGCTTTTCTTGTAAGAAGAGTAGCAAAACAGCAAAATTTAATAGTACATGTAGTTATGGGGTTCTGGTATGCAGTGTTCTGATACTTGCTATGGGCCAGACTAGTGTGTCCTGGCTTGCACCTACCTGGAACTCTGATCAGGGGTTGTTATTCCCACCCTTCTATAAAATTATCTCACCAAAGCTGTAACTCCCACCACCCTTTACAGAACATCTGCTTAAAGTAAATATTCGGTGAGATGTGAATCGGGTGCATTACTTTGCTCTGGTTATAAAATCAATCAGCCAGTTCTGGGACCAGGAGGTGCTGTTCAGTCTCATATCTTGCTAAGAGTTCCGGAGGCCCAATGTTTCAGTCTGCAGTTCTAGATTAAGATAAAGTCTCTCACTCTTTCACGCACTGTCACGTTTCCTATCTTGGCACAACACAGTTCGTCATGTGGCGGTGATGCGTGCTCCTCACAATCATAGGTTAAAGCCCACTGGTAGAGTGACAAGGGGTCTCTCAGGTCACATTGGACTTGCAGCGCAAGAGGCCCGGATCGGCAGTCTGCTGTGTTCTTTGAAATCACAAACCAAAGTCGTCAGGTAGTGGGAACACAGTCAAGCAGGCGGCCTCGCCATTTGAATTAGAATTATGACACAGCAGGCCTGAGATGAGCACATGCCTTTCCAGGGCAGTTGCTGCTTCTCGGGAAAGTTGCAACCTCCTTGGTGTCAGATCAAGCCATTCATCTGAGGTGACATCTGGCTCATCAGGTCATTTCAGAGATGACCAGCTGCGGGGGGGAAAAAGCGTGCAAGCCCGAAATGGCATTGTGGGAAGTTCAGGGGGTGTTCTCCCTCCCATGAAAATTTTGAACAAAAAGTAGGCAAATGGTGCATTTTCAAACAAATATGAGAAAGCAAGAAAGTTAATAATGCAATTGTGAAAGTGTAGTTATGTCATCAATTAAGAGATTTCATATGATAAAAATGTAAGTAGCTGCTTAGTCAGTAACATAAGTAGCTGCTTTGTCAGTATAACCACAGAACTTCATAGCAGACTTTGAGATAACAATGCTGAGCACCTCACAGATTTCTTAATTTATTGATATACCTTTAGAAATTAAATCTACTGAGGAAATACAAGCTATTGTGATTTGTCGGATTGGACATAGAAAGACGGCAAGGAATAAACATGAAAAGGTATAAAATACGCTGCTACAGAATGCACAAAAAGGTTTAAGATAAAAAGTGTTACTAAACTATAGATTATTTTGCAGACTGTACGCAGCACACTTATATTAACATCTGTCCTTCAAAGCTACACACTTCGCAGTTTAGTTGGTAGCTCCCTTACAACACCCCTCACAAAAGAATAAATGTATGTCATCAGGAAGCAGTCTTTTTGGTAAAGTGTTTTGAAATAGCACACTTTACATCGTAGCCCGTAGCTCCTTTACAATAATTCTAAAAAATAAAGAGAAATAAAGAGAAAAAGTAGTCTAGAAACCACACGGAAAACACGGGGGCCTCGTATGTTTCCAGTAGTTTACCAGTGCTCTCTAGGAGGGATAAACACCGGAAAAGGCATGACGTATGCACGCCTTTTCTAAGAATGAAAACAAGCGGATTTTAAAAGGCAAGCCCATGAACCATTGAAAGTGACTGACATAACATGGGTGTGGTTAAATTACTCCTAAAGCGAGATTAGAAGAGGGATGGAGCGCTCCCCTAAAAAAGTGTATCAGGAAGCTTCAAGAGATTTCATCATCAATTAAACTGAGCCACTACCGCTTCCAGACACCCTTTGCAGTTGCAGACATTTACATATTAATACATTTCTTTCAGACAAGCAGGCACACTGAATGCTGGTTTAGTTGTCTGACCCTCTCAGTTTCACAGCACAGGAGATTCAGACTTGTGCTTTACTTCAGAAGCTGAAGTATTTCAACCGTCATCTGACAGTTGTTTTTTCACGTTGTGCTCTTCAGCACCTCCCTCTCTCCCCCCACTCACCCACCCACACACTTGGACCACTGGCTCATAGAACGTCAACATGCTGTGCCAAGTCTCGGAGTCAGGATAACAAATGCGACTCAAGCCTGGCAGTGGCCACAGAGAGGTCAGGAGGTGTGGTCTCCATGCCATCTGCTTTCCTCTCTAAGTTTACACCCTTGGGGAAGAAGGACACCTCACAGGCTTGTTGTGTGTAAAAGGCCGCTTTATTGGAAACAGGTGCACTCACATTCACTTATACCCTAGGCCTTCCGCCTCACAAAACTAAAGCCTCACTAGACATCAAATTTCCTACTACCTCTCTCCCCCCACCCTTACCCCTGCCACACCCCTCCCCTTACTTTGAACCGCATGTCCTATTAACATTCCGACTGTAACTCCCCTTGTCATAATCCAAACGTCCACGTTACTAGTCTCCTCAAGTCCAACTATCTGTCCTAATTGTCCTGCTGTCTTCCACTCCCTTTCCACCTGCAAGTATGTTGTCGGCCCTGCCGTCCTTCCCTGTTGTCATTTTCCTGTGATCTGGCCCAATCCCCGCCACCAGGAAAAGGCGCACTCTCGCCTTTTCCTGCCCCCCCAATGCCATCTACTCCTACTGCTTAAACCTCACGAAAGAGAACCTTCAAAGTTTCCTTCAACTGCAGCAGGTAGAGCTCCATGCCCATGAAGGACAAGCGCACCCCGTCATCCCTAAAAAACTCTTTGTCCCCAAACTTCAGGTCGCCGTGCTCCAAGCATGTGGTACCCTGGCTGACGCAAAAGGCTCTCATCTCCTTGTTTATTTTCCTCCTTGCTTTCTCTATAGCCCCTGGTTTCCGTGCCCCTCTCCAAACCCTGCGGGGTATAAACGCTGTCCATACCAAATGGCACCCATGCCAAAATCTTTTTATCTCCAATAAGTCACCCTTCATGTCCTTGATGACGTCCAGCCCAGTCCTCTGCAACAAGTCTTTCTCCCCTAAATGCAGGAGCAAAACATCTGGACAAAACCCCTGGCCCTTTAAGTCCCTCAAAGCTCAAAGTCACCAACAACTGTCTCCACTGCATCCCCCCTTTCCCTGAGCACCTCACCCTATATCTGTCTCTGTCCAGCCCTAAATTGTCCCCTATTGCTGTAGCCCGAGCTTGACGTTGCGCCCACTTCACAAATGAGTGTCCAATGACCCATACTTGCAGAAACTGTACCTCCGGGCCCGGCACAGTACCTGTGATAAAAGGAAAAACCATGTCACTCTACAAAACAGGCAAACCCGGCCCCCCTTTCCTCACGTAACGCCTGTGCGCGTCCGACTTCCATCTCCCCAAAGCCATTATCTGACTGTCTGCCCACCCCCTACACCCTGCTTCCGACGCCATCCCAATCCGAAAGGAATGAATACCGAACTGTAACTCGTTCTGGCCAATGCGCCGTAAACCTGACCGTAACACACCCAATAACTGGTGGGGTGACACCTGCTCCCTTGACCGATGCCAAAAAAACCCTTGCCCTTTTTCCCAAGATACCCATTTCAAATCACGC